>NC_135538.1:26111667-26433889 GCF_045843805.1 Urocitellus parryii
TGAGCCACATCCCCAACCCTTTAACCATCTTCTTAATTCACTTTTCCTACAAATATTTGCTGATTCTCTCCCATGAGCCAGGTACTATTATGAATATTGAGGAAACAGCACTAAATATGACAAAGTTCCTGCACTTGAGAAGCAAACATTACACAAGGTGCACAATATATGTAAACAATAAGACAAGTCATTCATATTATATCCCAGCCTGACTCAAGTTTTAGGTGGCCTTTAGGTCTCCCTTTCAAAATGTATTCTTAGAAAAAACAACTCAGATTCAGACAGATGTACAATTTTCAGGGTAACAGAATTTTAAATAACAACTAGAAGTCTTATTTCAATTACCAAGCAAACATTAGTTTGTACCTAGAAGTAAGACTGATGCTAGCTAGATTCTAGCTCTATGATCAAGTGCAGTTCTATAAAATCAAGCTTGTTTCTCGCCTATTTTGAATACTTAAATATACTACCAATGTCTAAGGAAACAAGAATCATATCTTTGGTTTTGCTCATATTTTTAAAATTAACACTATAAAGTTACAGATGTCCTTTTCATGGGGAATATGTGTAAGGCTTTATATTTATCTCAATACTGTCCCATTACTTCACATATTAACCAGTTTTATTTCTTAGCTATCCCCAAAATGTCCTTCTACATTTCTGTTTTATTTTTGCATAGGTTAATTTTTTCTTAATTCCATTGACTCATTTATCATAAAAATGAGAAATTCAGATGGCTATATACCATATCAAATTGTACATTGCCTCAGGAACATTAGACCTTTTAAAAAATATCGTGTTGTATTTAATCATGCTGTGACTGTTCAAAAAGATTCAAACCCTGCTGTCACTCCTAAAAGTTATTTGAGAATTTTAATGAAAATAGATTTCCTTTCTGGCTATTGTCTGGACTCAGTACCATTAGCCCTGGAAATTAAAATGCTGAGTTTTGATTGACTCTAGACAATCAAGAGTTTAGCTATGATACCTCCAAAAAAGAAAAGGCTTTCTGGGAAAGATGCCAGTGCCCAGTCTCTAATTCCAGACACCAACTGTAAATCCATTTAAATATTGGCAAACAATATTTCTCCTAACAAGCATTTTTAAGCCAGGTGCCTTGGCCAAAACCTGCAATTCCAGCCACTCAAGAAGCTGGGACAGGGGGATCACAAATTCCAGGCCAGCCTTGGCAATTGTGTCTCAATCAATGGATCCATCAATAAAAGGAATGGGGAATTAACTCAGTGGTAGAAAGTTCCTGGTTCGATCCCCAGTACTGGTGGGAGAAATGAAAGCATTTTTAGTAATAAAACACTCATTTGGGGTTTGTTTCAACATGCAAATTAAATGAAACTGTAAAAGGCAACTGAACTAATAGGGTATTAGTTCTCCAAAGAGGCAAGGGTCTGCATACATTTATGATACACATAAACACATTGGCCTTCAAATTTTAAGATGGTAATAATACAGCCTTGTATGGTGGCAGATGCCTGTAAATTCCAGCCACTCCGGAGGCTGACACTGGAGGATCACAAGGTCGTGACCAGCCTCAGCAACCTGGCTAGATCCTATCTCAAAATTAAAAATAAAAAGGACTGGGGACGTAGCTCAGTGCTAAAGTGACCGGGTTGAATCCTCAGCAACCCCTCCCAAAAAGGATGCTAACACATTTGGCGACCCACGATCAAGGGACGAAAAAAAAAGAAAAAAAAAAAAACCTAAGAAGTAAAGTAACGCAAATAAACCGTGGCCTCAGGCAATGGTGTTCTGCGGGGCCAAGGCTTGAGATTTATTCGTTTAGTGAAGGTAACATGTGTCGCAAAACCACCGAAATCCTTCTTGTATACCAAGCAGCAAGGAACGTTTTAGAGAAGGCGCAAACCGTTCAGGCTTACAAACTAATTTTGGGTGCCAGACCTGCATCCAAGCAGGACCAGAGAAAGTCCCTCTGGACTTCACCCCATTCCCCTTTCCCAGTCCTCTAAAGCGATAACCCAACACCATCCCAAACCCAGCAGTGACCTAAGGGGGCCTTAAGGAGGGCGTTGCGGGGTTTCCTTTGCTTTCATTACCCACCCGAGGAAGTAGAGAGTCCGGGTCCCTTTCCTCAACCCGCAAAGATCCGGGAACCTCGGACGCCACTGCCGCAGCTGCAGCTAGATCCCGGGTCACATCTCCCGACCCGCGGCAGCGCAGCGCCCCTTGTTTACGGAAGTGACACAAGGAGGCGGTGCCTTCGAACCCTGGGTGGGAGCTCCGCCCCTTCCTGCTCCAACAGTGTCTCTCGGGTCTCCGCCCTCGGCACCTCATTACTTCCCCCGCTCTTCCTTCAGCTGTGACTCTGAAAGGCTTGGAAAGGAGGACCCATGACCAGCCGTTGCACTTTAGGTCTGTGGCCCAGACACAGGGCGTGATAAAGAGTGGCGGTGGAGCTGGGAAAGGTGAATGTAGTACCCTTACAGGACGCAGCCCCGCCCCTGAGGCGAGGCTCAGCCCCACGCACTACAATTCCCAGCATGCTATTCGTATGAAGCCGGGGGCGGAGCAAAGTGTCGCCATAGCAACGGTTCCTGATTGTTTCCGATTCGCTGCCCCAACTCTAGTAGGCTAAACCGACCACGGTTGGAGGGCCGCGGGAAAAATGAGGTGGTGATCAGGTCGCTGAGACCCTAAGTGAGATTATTGTTACTACCGTTAGTAGCGGCTCTGTCCAGATACTACACTTGCGTTATCAATAAAACTCACTACAATTTTATGAGGTAGGTGTCCTAATCCCCCCACAGGAATCTCTGAGGGGAGTCAATCCAAGTAGCCAGAGACGGTTTCCTACTGTACTTCTCCCCTGGACAAGGAATTGCGTGTTGAGAAAAGGATTTACCCTGAATGGGAGAAGAAATCCATTTTTCATTCCCTGGTCTGGGTAGCCTTCCCTGTGTGGAGGTTGGAGATGGGAAATTTTAGATTCTTTCAAATTGAAGGGACTTTGAAGGAACACCGCCTTGGCTATTTGCTAATGAGGTTATGCCAATGCCAGAGAGAAAAGGCAAAGATGAATCCACGTCTCCTGGTTTCTAGTATGGATTGTTCTTCCACCACCCTCCATTTTAAAATTATGATTGATTTGGGGGGGGGGTGAGGATTGAACCCAGGGGACGCCTTACCACTGAGCTACATCCCCAGCCCCCTACATTTTTTTTTAAGACCCCGAGTTTCACTAAATTTCCCAGGCTGGCTTCTAATTGGCAATTCACCTGTCTCAGCCTCCCCAAGGAGATGAAATTAAAAGCGTGTGTGGGACACTGCCCCTGGCAGACAAAACAAAACAAAACAAAAAAATTTAAAACACAGAGCAAACACTCACGTACTCAGTATCCAAAATGAACAGATGTCAAAGTTTTGTCATTTTACAGTTTTAGACGAAAGAAATAGAACATTAGAGTAAAAGAGGCAACTAGGATCAGGAATGAAAATGAATCTTTTTTTTTTAAATATTTATGTTTTAGGTGTAGATGGACACAATACAATGCCTTTATTTTTATGTGATTGAACAGGTCCAGCCCGTGCTAGGCAAGCGCTCTACCGCTGAGTCACAATCCCAGCCCCTGAAAATGAATCTTAATGAACTAGGTTTCTATATTTAAAGCATTACTATGTGTTTATAAACAATACATGAAATGGCTTTGGAATGTTGAAGTTTTACATGAATGCTATTGTATTTTGTGAATTGATCTGCAACTCAATATTTTTCACCCAATTCTATGTTTTTAGATCTATCTATATTGCTTTATATATTTACTTCATTTTTTGCCTATATAATCAAAATAGGTTTGCTACAAATTATTTGGAACTCCTATATTGATGAATATTTAGATCTTTCCCCATTTATTGCTATTACAATCAATGCCCTGGGATACATTCTTATCAGTTTCTTTTCTCAGAACCCTATAGTGCTGGGCATGGTGATTCACACCTGCAATTGCAGCTACTCAGGAAGCTGAGGCAGAAGGATAGCAAACATGGGACCAGCCTGAATTACTTAAGGAGATGCTACCTAAAAATAAAAAGGGTTTGGATGTAGTTTAGTGGTAGAACACCCCTGGGTTCAATCCCTAGTAACAAACAACAACAACAGAAAAAAAAACCTGTAGTCAGAGATCTGTATTCTTGATAAAAGAAATTAACAATAAATTAGGAGGCAAATAAGACTATCATTTGATGGTTAAATGCCTTGAAATAGCAGTTTAAAGTCATAGGGAGTTATTGTAAGGAGTGGGGTACTGAAGGATGAATATCAGGGGAGGCCTTCCTGAAAAGACAACTTCTAGGTTGAGATCTGAATGAAGCTCATGATCCAACCTTGGAATGATCTAGGAGAGGAACATCCCTGAACAAAACATATCCTGAAGTTCAGGTCTTAAGGCAAAGTGAGCTTGGCATGTTTGAGGAAGCAGTAGATTGGCCTTCCTGCCAAAAGATCTAATGCTTAGAAACTAAAACTTAGTTTTAGTTCTTAAAACTTATCATTTAGGATAGTTTGTGATTCTGCAAATTCATGTATTAATCCAATTTCAAACTTATTCTTCCTTTTAAGGCCAAGAGTAATTGACAGGATTAGGGGATGGTTATCACCAAGGTAGGTGGTCATTTTCACAAATTCTTGTAATAGGAGCACTCCAGTTTCTGAAGGCTGTGTTAACCAGAAAACAAAATATATCATGGGTTATACTGCATCATGACCCTTCCTTCAGTTTTCTCTCCTTTTCTAGAAGTTTAGACCAAATTCACCAGTATTCACATGAAGTACCAAAAGACTGCCAAGAAACACTTGAAGGACTAACTCATAATATGTTAATGGAAGTGGAAGGAAAGAAGGGAGACAGGGAGAGCGGAAGGGAAGCAAGGAGGCCACCATGACACTTTATATCTCTGTGTAACAAGTAAGTTTGTGAAATGGTAGGGGGATAGCTCAATGGTAGAGCCCCTGCTTAGCACAGATGAGGCCTTGGGTTCAATCTCCATTACGGGAAAATACACATACACACCAAAGAAGTTTGTTTAAAACCCAAAGTCCTACCACTCTGCCTTTTAAGAAGTTGGCATGATTTCTGTCACTGGAAAAATAAATCTGTATGTAGAGGCAAGAAAGGAGGTAAAACTCAAGGTAGATGACCTGTTATGGGGTCACAATGACAACTGGACACACACAGATATGTAGGAGGCTAAGTTTGAGGATATGAAATTGAGAAAGTCAACTTGCCCTGTGTAATAAAGGAGGAAAAATCATTCCCTGGAGTGTGGGGGTTGAGTGTTGTTGCTAAGAAACAGCAAAGAGAGGGAGGCAGAAGAAGAAAAACTGGCTAAAATGATAGATAGAAGGAGGACTTTTAAAAGAGCAAGGAATTTTAATTTGTAATTATTAGTGTTACTGTAAACACACATACATGCTACTCATACTTTGAAATGTCATGGATGAAAAGCTTTCTGTGGATGAGTCATTATAGAACTAAAGTGAAAAAGGTTGTGCTCTGTATCCTTGGAGATATAGTGAACAAAGACAAAATGTATATCAATAGTCTATACTCTGAACTGCCTCATATGAAGCAGGAACTTAGCATCCACAGTGAATGGGAAAATTACAAACCACTTTCTACCCTACACTTAGAAGGACACATATGTGTTTTCTGCTATATACAGGTAGGGCTAATTTTAATCGAATTTTAATTTTAAAGGGCAGTGGTTTCTGGGATGACATCTGATAATCTACCTGTCTTTTTTTTAATATATTTTTTTAGTTGTTGATAGACCTTTATTTTATTTATTAGTATATGGTGCTGAGAATTGAACCCATTGCCTCACACATGCTAGAGGCAAGTGCTCTACCACTGAGCCACAACCCTAGCCCCAATCTACCTGTCTTTACCACTAGTCTGTTAGTTATTCAAGGAGGGAACTAGGTTATATAATCTTTATATTCATGAAATCTAACATAGTGTTTGGCATATAAAAGAAACTTAGCAAATATTTATTAAATGAATGGATAAATGAGAAAAAATTAGGCCTAGATTAGGGCAGGGTTCCGAATGGCATGATTATATCACATGTCACCATAACTCAGGCTTTCAATCCAGAATTATGAAGATGCTTTTAGCTATACCTGCTTCTGGCCTCCAGGTGGCAGTATTTTATCACATTAAATTGTTTTGAGAAACCAGAGAACATAAATGCATTAAAATAAAAATTCAGTTCTGAGCTTATTTCTGTAATTGTATACGTAAAATAAGTGATAAAATATAATTATATGAGATTATGGATTTCTTCCTGAGTTTCAACCCAAGTCATTACTGGTAGTTCTTGCCTGGTGCACACCTATAATCCTACCGCTCAGGAGATAAGGCAAGGAAGTTGCAATTTAGCAAGACCTTGCCTTAGAATAAAAAATAAAAAGGATTGGGAGGTAGCTCAGTGGTAAATTTCCTGGGTTTAATTCCCAATACCAAAAATAAATAAATAAATAAAAAGAAAAAATCACTGGCAGTTCTGGAATTCAAGCAGTTTTACATATATACAAATTAGTGTTCTATTTTGTTTACAAAACACCTGTAGTACTTCAAAGTGTGAAAATCACTGTGGGGGGGGATAGAGAATAAGGGTGATGAAGATTATAGAGAAGGCAATAATATGTTTAGAAATAATTTATCTCCCAACAAATGAGGTGAACAGATTAAATACAGGATGGCCAATTAAATTTGAATTTCAGATAAATAAGGAAAATTTTCTTGTTTTTTCAATTATTTTACAGGACACATGTATAGAAAAAAAATGTTTTCATTGTTTACCTGAAATTCAAATTTAACTGTGAAACCTCTATTTATTTGTTTGTTTGTTTATTGCTAAATCAAGCAATCTTACTAATAATTATCTTGTGGTCGTTAATTCAAAAATAAAAAGAACCAGGTCAACAGGCAAAAAATGGTGCTTCCTTTTTTGGAGAGATAAAAAGGAAGCAGCTGATAAGGGTTGGCTTCCTTATTGGAAGTCTAACTTTATTGCTCTTTGTATTCTACCCATGCAGGCTGGAGTTCCTCAGCTAAATAACTTATTTTCAGGAAACTGAGGTCCAAACTGTAAGCTACCTTTAGCAAGTACAGATGGTAAAGCCTAAAGTATTTTATATAAATACAGTGTTTTGTGCAACTCTGCAAAATCCACACCCTGGGACTGAGGGTGTATCTCTGGTAGTCAGTGCTTAGGAGGCTCCAATCCCCAGCATTAAAAAAAAAAAAAAGGCAAAAAAAAAAAGCAAACTCTTTTTATGATGGAGGATATTCTAGACCACTTTACCTCTCATTTCTCTTTTCAGGGAAACTTGATGCATAGTAGTGATGAGAACAAAAATAGCTGAATTCCTTATGAAGTGAATCCTATTTTTAATGAGCTATCATAGTTTTATAACATTTGTATAGTTAATAACTATTTCCTATCCTCCAGATAAATTGTTCTTCAAAATTATATTTATAAGCAAAATTTGTAATTTAAAAAATTATGGGTGCAATGGCACACATCTGTAATTGCAGCTACTGGGGAGGTTGAAACAGGAGAATCACAAGTATGAGGCCAGTTTGGGCAAATTGGCCAGATCCTGTCTCAAAATAAAATAAAAGGGCTGGGACATGTAGCTCAGTGGCAATGTTATTGCCTTGTATGTACAAGGTCATTTTAAGTAAGTAAGTATGAATTTAACCAAAGTTATGTAGCTACTAAGTGGAACTGGGACTTTTTTGTGTACATGCGGTACTGGGGATTGAACCCAGGACCTTGTGCATGCGAGGCAAGCACTCTACCAACTGAGCTATATCCCCAGCCCCCATGGCCACATTGTCCACTGTACATCATAGCCTCATTAGTTTAGAAGAAATAAGTAAACTGCCTGACAAGGTTTTGAAGGGGACATTTGATCAGTTTCTGGAATATAGTACACATGGCATTCTTCTCTGAGTCCAGAAAAATTCAAATGAATAGCTAGTCTTTCCTGTTTAGGTGTATTATGAATATTACTTTTGTGCTTAACCCGAAGAATGGAGCTGTTCTAGAGTTTATAAAAGGAAGAAAGAATGTTGGAGAGTGGGAGGAAGATTTACCTGTGGTTGGGTAATAATTACAAAAGATGGACGAGGATTAAAGAGTACATGTATGGATGTATGAGAAAGAGATTTCTAGCGTAAAGCTGAGATTTAAAAAGAAAATATGACTTTGCATAATTATCTACATGAAAAGGAAGGGGGGAAGTGGGAGGGACATTGCCTCTAAGAATCTTAGATTTGTGATAACCCAGATTGTGCATGTTCCACAGTCATGAGAGAAGTGAATTCTCAGAGGTCATGATATACTACCCAACATGATAGCCTCCTGCTAAAGGAGAGTTTTATAGAGGGCAAGAACAAAATAAACATACATTGTTGATATGTCCTCAAACATGATTCGAACCAAATTAGATATTTTTGGACATTCCTTCCATCTTTTCCTCTTCCAGAGGGAATATCTGTGAAGCAGTCAGGGCAGAAGGGAGAGAGGTCTGGACTTGTTAGGGGAGCAGAGTTCTTACCCTGCTACCTAATTAACTCTCTAACCACTGGTGAGTTATAATCTCTGAGCCTCTTTTTCCTGAACTGAAAGTAGCAATGATTTTACCCACTTGATAACATTGTCGTTAGGACTGCACCTAGTACTATATGTAAGAGCAATGAATGCAGAGCATGTGTGGGGGAGGCAGTCATTCCTCACGACAGGTATGTGCCATGGCACCCGGCTAGGACCTAGATCTTCATTTACTTTCTACTTCCTGTATACTCCAATGTCTCAGTATTAGCCAGGAGCCTTAATTTCAGAGATGGATTGCTTGGGTTCAAATCCTAGTTCTAGCAGTGTCATTTTGGATATATAACTTGATCTTTCAGTGCCTCATTTCTTTCCTATAAAGTAGAAGTCATAATGGGGACTTCTGCAAAGCCTTGCTGTGACAAAGGGGACATAGTCTACAAGAGCTTATTATAGTTTACCAAGAGAGGCTGGTTTGTAAATAGGTGATTACAGTGCCCTGTAATAAGTACAGTTATAGAAATATGATTAAAATACTTCCCTAGAACTAGGCACAGTGGTGCATGCCTGTAATTCCAGTTACTTGGGAGGCTGAGGCCAGAGGATCATGAGTTTGAGGCCAGCCTTAGCAACTTGGTGAGATCCTATCTTAAAATAAGGATTTTTTTCTTTTGATACCAGGGAATTGGACCCAGGAATGCTTAACCATTGAGCCACATTATCAGCCCTTTTTATTTTTTTATTTTGAGATAAGATCTGGCTAAATTGCTTAGGGCCTTTTCTAAATTGCCTGGAACTTGTGATCTTCCTGCCTTGGTCTCTGGAATAACCGGAATTATAGGCATGTACCACCACACCCGCCTCCAAATACATTCTTTTTAAAAATGGCTGGGAATGTAACTCAGTGTTAGATACTTGCCTACCATGTGTGAGCAGCTGGGTTCAAGCTCCACAACACACACACACACACACACACACACACACACACACAATCTTTGCTAGCATGAGGAATAGACCAACCTGCCATAAAATTTAAATCTAAAAGACAGGCAATTTGTGTGTGTGTGTGTGTGTGTGTGTGTAGGAATTATTTGTGTGTGTGTGTGTGTGTGTGTGAGAGAGAGAGAGAGAGAGAGAGAGAGAGAGAGAGAGAGAGAGAGAGAATGAATATGAATGAATGTGAACAACAGAACAGTTTCTGTTCATAGGCTTAAGGATGAAGTTCAGAATGAATTGCCATGATCTTCAGGCCCAGGCTTTGTAATATTCCCACCTTTTTCTCTTGCCCCTACTTGCCATTTCCTGTCCTTGGAGGTACTTCTATGACTCTGTGCTTTTGCACATTCTGTTCCTTGACCTAGAATGCCCTTCCCATATCTAAACATCTCTCTGGAGCTCCACAGTGATACTGCTGATATCATCATCAGAATGAGAATAGTCAAATGAATACAAAAATTTCAACAGCTTAAATTTAATGAATGCCAATGACTTATGTGCATGTTTCATCTGAATCTTGGAACAACCATTTTTTTTTAATGAGGAAATTGAGGGTAGAAGATACTGAAATAACCCTCCCAAAGTCACACAACTTGTGATTGTTCCTAGCTGTGGCCTATCCCAGAGCCCAACTCAGTTGTCTGTCAAAATTAACTCCTTAGGGGCTGGGGATGTGGCTCAAGCAGTAGCGTGCTCGCCTGGCATGCGTGCGTCCCGGGTTCGATCCTCAGCACCACATACAGACAAAGATGTTGTGTCCTCCAAATACTAAAAAATAAATATTAAAATTCTCCCTCTCTCTCACTCTCTCTCACTCTCTCTTTTAAAAAAAATTAACTCCTTAGTGAACTAATTCTACAATTTAAATATCTTAAGACAAAATTTTCCTCATATGTACTCTATTAGTTTTATTTCCTTATTTATTATAATACTCCTTACAATTTGTTTTGACTTTTATTTTTATAAATAGCAAAAGTAATGCTTATTGTAGAAAATTAGGAATTATAATCAAGATAATAAGAATCAGGAAATTATTGCCCATAATCCCATATTCTGTGGAAAAAAAACAATTTTAATCAATACAATAGATCCTATTATAATTCTACTTATATGACATTCTGGAAAAGGCAAAAGCTAGAGGGAAACAAACAGGGTTTGCTAGGAGCTGTACTACAAAGGGCATAAGGGCTGATGAAATACCCTTGACTGTGAAGGTAGTTCACATCCGTGTGTGTGTGTGTTTATGTATGTATATATGTATGTGTGTGGTAATACTTATACATATTGGTATTGGGGATTAAAGCCAGGGCCTCATGCCTCCTAAGGATGTACTCTACCACACAACCATATATACTTATCAAAACTAATAAAACTCTTCATAGTACATTTTACCATATATAAATTTTACCTCAATAAATCTGACTTTAAAAAATGAATGCCTTCCTATGTATCCTTTCATACTTTTTCCTGTGCAAACATATTGTCAATATGTCTTTTAAAAATATTTTATATGGCTTTTAGTAAATATGCTCTATTTTAAAAAACATTTCTGCATGCACATTAAAAAACACGTGCATGCACACTGGAGATCAAACCCAGGCTTCATGCATACTGAGCAAGCAGTGTACCAGACCACCCCAGACCACCCCCAACATTATCAACATATGGTTAATATAACACATTTGTTACAATGAATGGGCCAATATTGATATATTAACTAAAGTCCATGATTTATCCAGATTTCCTTTTTAAGTTTTTACTAAATGTCCTTTTTCTGTTTCGGAATCCTATCTAGGACATCCCATTACTCTTAGTCATCATATATGGGCTTTGCTTGATTGTGACAGTGTCTCAGACTTTCCTTGCTTGAATCAGCTTGATAGTTTTGAGGAATACCGGTCAGAAAAAATGTAGGATAACCTGTTATTGAAATTTGTGGGCTGGGGTTGTGGCTCAGCGGTAGAGTGCTCGCCTAGCAAGCACGGGGCCCTGAGTTCAATCCTCAGCACCACATAAAAATAAATAAGCGAAAGGTATTGTGTCCAACACAACTAAAAAATAAGATTTTTTTTAAAGGAAGAAATTTTGTCTGTTTTCCCTATGGTTAGACTGATGTAGATAGATTTTTCTTGCAATGTTGCCCAGGCTTGTCTTGAAATTTGAGCTCTTGCCTCAGTGTGGGTATCTCTTTCTTTCTTTCTTTCTTCCTTTCTTCCTTTCTTCCTTTCTTCCTTCCTTCCTTCCTTCCTTCCTTCCTTCCTTCCTTCCTTCCTTCCTTCCTTCCTTCCTTCTTTCTTTCTTTCTTTCTTTTGCTGGAGATTTGTGCATGCCAGGCAAGCACTCTACCAACTGAGCTATATCCTCAGCCTTTGCTGAGGATATAGAGTCTCTTGAGTCCATGTGTCTATAGGTGCACCTGACTATATGTAATGTTTTATAAGGTACTTTTTCACTCAAAAATGTATCCAAATATATTATTAAATCTAAATTCTTTTTTTTTAAAGAGAGAGTGAGTGAGAGAGGAGAGAGAATTTTAATATTTATTTTTTAGTTCTCGGCAGACACAACATCTTTGTTTATATGCGGTGCTGAGGATTGAACCCGGGGCCGCACGCAGGCTAGGCGAGCGCGCGCTACCGCTTGAGCCACATCCCCAGCCCTCTAAATTCTTCTTAATGGTGGTATTAGTATTCTGTTTTATGGATGTAGTAAAATTAGTTTAATCATCGCCTATTGGACATTTAGGTGTTCATCGTAGTGCTTTAACTATTATGACAAATGGCAAAATATATATATATATATATGACAAATATATATATATTTGTGCAAACATGTTTGCAACTGTGAGTGTTTAGGATAATAGTCAGCTATAGAGCTGTTGAAGCAAACTACATTCATTTTTTTCCTTGCCCCACCCATGATGGGGATTGAACCCACAGTCTTGCAGACATTAGACAATCACTCCACCATTGAGCTCCACCCCCAACCTTTTTAATTTCATTTTGAGGCAGAGTCTTACTAAATTGTTCAGGCTGGGGTCAAATCTGTGATCCTCCTGCCTCAGCCTCCTGAGTTTCTGGGATTACAAGCACAGACCACTGCCTCTAAATTTTTTTTAAAGGATTTATTTATTTATTTATGGTAGTAGGGATTATACCTAGGGGATGCTTTTCCACTGAGCCACACCCCTAGTACTCTTTATTTTTTTATTTTGAGACAGGGTCTTTCCAAATTGCTGAGATTGCAATTGAGCAGAATGCTCTGTCTCAGCCTTCTGAGTCACTGGGATTAGAGGTGTAGGTCACCATGCCCAGTTTTTTTTTTTTTTTTAAGGCTTTTGATACAAAAGATTTCCTTTTTTAAGGCTTTTAATACAAAGTACCATAGTATCATATTGCCCTCCAGAAAACTTTTTATCAGTTTGAGCATTAGCAATAGTGTTTCAGCATTCTGATGCTTACAGTTTAATACTGGATATTATTATTCTTTTCAACCTTTCTCAATTGGAGTAGAAAAAAAATATGTTGCATTGTCCTTGTTTCTCTATTGGTATCTTCTACCAGACAGTGAGCTCCTTAAAAAAAAAAAAAAAAAAAAGACTTTATCATATTTTCCAGATATTCAGTCTTAATTGCTGCCCCCTCCCCAACAAAATAGTAGTGAGCATTCAGCAGAAAGGATTCCTGATCCAAATGTGATTGTGTTTGTGCCTTGGAGAGCAAGGGTTTTCAGGATCACTGGGTGCAATCCTATCCTTCAGGGCCAATGCCCCATATGTATTAGGTAATCTGAAGTTGTGACTCTACTAATGTGAGCTTTAGACCAAGCAGGAGAGAAATCTATACCAGACTGAAAGAGAGTAAGCAGGATCTTGCTATTTCTCTTAAATAACAAGAACAATTACTGGGATTTAATTTACCAACTCTGAAAAAGAGGATTGCCTTATAATTCCTTTAAGCTATAATACCATTCATGTAGTTCCAATAACAGCTTTTAGAAATAATCAGGTATGTTTGTGATTTTCAGATCTTTTCCTTTCAGTCAATACCATTTTATATTTGTAAATTGCTGCCAAATTTTTAATGTTTATCTGCATACTTCAATATTTATAGCCTTCTGTATAGAACTTTTTATTTAGACATATATACATATATTTATTTTATTTAGTTCCAGGCCAGCCTCAGCAACTTAGCAAGGCCCTAAGTAGATACAGGGTCTCACTGAGTTGCTGAGGGCCTCGCTGAATTGCTGAGGCTGGCTTTGAATTCACAATCTTCCTGCCTCAGCCTCCTGAGCTGCTGGGATTGTAAGTGTGCATCATAGCACCTGTGCGCCCCACTCTGTATAGAGCCTTGACCATACTTTGCTCTACCTAAATATTGATGTTAATTTTATTATATAAGCATAGTAATAAATGTTACTGTTTCAATTGATCACTGGGTGAGGACACTACAGAAAAAGGAACATGTGTTTTTATAATACAACATTTTTAGTTTTGTTTTTCAGTGCAGCAAGGTTGACTCATTTAGCAGCGTCTGAACCAAAAAAAAAAAAAAATGTTCTTGGAGGCCTGATGTCAATTTAGTAGATTTCTATATTTGTTAAATTTTTCAATTTGCAGTGGGACATGTTCTTGAGGTGATGCTATGTAGAGTATACCTCACATAAGAATTTCCATATGTGCTTCACAGAGTTTCTGCATCCCTGCCAGTTATTCCTTAACCTCTCCCTGGGGTGTGGGAGTGCCCTTGCAGTTCTTCCAATCTAGCCTGACAAAGATTAGGCCCCAAGTTGTAAGATGGGGTTTATTTTCTGCCAAGTAAAACAACCTTTCCTACAAACATAACAATATAATAAATAATGAGAGATCACATCATAAGTTAGGACATGATGAAGGAGAACTCAGAGCTAGTCTGTTTCTAGAATTAGAAGTACTATAGTATCAAAATCAATTTCACAATTTGTATTTTTTTTATCCTAATGAATCTCCTAATAGCTAAATCTATCAGCAGAAGGAAATAATTGATGCTATTTTATTATCTTAAAAAGAAGTTTTACAGTATGGTGACAAAATATTTAAATAAAGTATTTTGTAGTGAAACAATTGCTCCTTATTATTCATCAGTTAATTTATCATGATGTTATTTTTCTTTATACACTTATGAGCTATAGACATAAGTTTAATGCTTTAAAATTATGTCTTCAGCTGGGTATTATGACATATGGCTGTTAGCCCAGTGACTCTGGAGGCTGAGGCAGGAAAATCACAAGTTCTAGGCCAGCCTCAGCAACTTAGCAAGGCCCTAAGTAACTTAGCTAGATCCTGTCTCAAAATAAAACGGACTGGGGATGTAGCTCAACTGGGTTCAATCTCTAGTACCAAAAAGATTTTTAAATAAAAAAATTAAATTATTCCTTCAATTTTTGTTTTTAGTAATTTCTCCTATTTTCTTAGTTTGATTACTTAGAAATTAAATTATTCCTTTTATTAAAGCATTATCAAGCTGGGCACAGAGGCACTTGCCTGTAATCCTAACAACTTAGGAGGCAGAGGCAGGAGAATCACAACTTCAAAACCAGCGTCAGCAACTTAGCAAGACCCTGCCTCAAAATAAAAAAATAAAATAAATTAAAGGATTGGGGCTGTAGCTCAGTGGTAAAGCGCTTGCCTCTCATGTATGAGACACTGGGTTCAGTCCTCAGTATAAATAAATAAAATAAAAAAAAATCATGGTACTTAAAAAGGTGATAATTTTTATTGAAGAAGACAACTTACTTGATGTTTTAATAACACATTTTTGTTGCTATGAATTAGTTTTATTTATTGTTTTGCTAATATTGTTTAAACAATAATCTTATTAACTCCAAGAATCTAGATTCTAGTATTGTGTTAAAATGAATCAAAATCAAATGAAATAGGAGATGGTAATCAGTGAGCCAATTAAACATTATTTAAATTATCAACATTGTCCACCTGAGACTGTAATTGATAAGGAAGAAAGAAGATCTGAACTGAATTTCAAGAAGTAGCCTCTTACCATTGCTATCTTTAAAGGATCAAACTTGATAAGCAATCTAGAGGGTTTCCTTGATAATCTGAGAGGAGCTTTAGGCTCATGGCTTCCTCTGTCATGCTTGAGTTAGGAATATCAGTTGCTAATCATCAGGCATTTAGGCAAAATGAAATGAACATATTGACTGAATTCCATTCTTTTCAGAATGTTAAATTCTTTAGAATAACTGGGGTTTTATAGCTACATTAAACCTGTCTGCTGGGTATGGTGGCACATGCCTATAATCCCAGTGGCTCAGGAGGCTGAAACAGGAGAATCATGAGTTCAAAGCCAGTCTCAGCAAAACGAAGGTGCTGAGCAACTCAGTGAGATCCTGTCTGTAAATAAAAATACAAAATAGGGCTGAGGATATGATGTGGCTCAGTGGTTGAGTGCCTCTGAGTTCAATCCCTGGTTACCCGCCCTGCCACTACAAAAAACAAACAAACAAACAAAAAAAAAAAACACAAAAAACCTTTTCATATATGAAGTTAGGCATACAGAGTTCCCCAAAAAAGTATTTCTGAAAAGAGGTTTTCCAGGCCCTGTTGAGCTCTTTGGTGGAATAGCATGCAGAATGATTTAAGCCTACTCAAATATTTTGATCAAATAAGAACTCAAAATGAAATTATAAATTCATCCATGTGTAAATCAGTCAAGATTTTGAATAACTTTGTAAATTCAAAATGTTAGACCATAAAACAATAAAAGATCAGAAGTACTCCCTGTCCCTGTATGCTGTTTCTGTTATATCGATACCTTGCTCTAAAGCCTCCTGTTCTGCACTTTTGCTAGAAAATAGTTCTGTCAAAAATGTGAACAGCAGCCTCATATTTTGTAAGTGGGAATACAGGTAAGTACTATTGGGGATTTTTGTTTGTGGTACTGGGAAATGAACACGGGTGCTCTACCACTAAGATATGTCCCCAGCCCATTTTATTTCTGCTTTGAGACAGGGTCTTACTCAGTTGTCCAGGATGGCCTGGAATTTACGATTTTCCTTCCTAAGCCTTCCTAGTAGCTGGGATTCTAGCCATGCACCACTGGGCTTGGCTTTCATGAAAGACTTTTAAAGGCTTTTTATTTACTTTTTTTCCCTCAAAGTATGAGTTACATGCAGAAAAGTTCAAACATCTAAACACAGAGCTCAGTGCATGCTTAATGTGTATATACACCTTTAGAATTACTACTTAATCAAGATACAGACGACCCATATCTTTCCAGAAGTCTTCTTCATGCTCACCCAATCAACATTTTTACCATAATATTATCATTATTTGACCTCTTTCACCTTAAGTTAATTTTTTTTTTTTTTTTTTTGTGGAATTGGAGTTTACCAGGTATTTAACCTAGGTCTCACCAAGTTGCTAAAGGCCTCCTCAATTACTGAGGCTGCTCTTGAATTTGTAATCATCTTCAGTCTCCCAAGTTGCTGGGAGCAACTGAGCACAGCATGTTCTTCATTTTCATATAAATGAATCCATAGTTTTAGTCTTGCTCATATTTGTGACTGTTGTGTGTTCCTTGTTCATTGCTGTGTAGCATTACATGGTATGATATAATTAATTTATCATTTTTCCTATTGCTGGATATCTGGGTTATTTCCTGTTTGTGATATTAATATAAAGCCTGCTATGAACATTCTTACACATACCTTCAGAGGATAAATATTCTTATCTTTTAGGAGTACATTTTTCCAGGAATAGAATTCACTTAGTCATTGGCTATGTGTACATATAACTTTAGTTCGATCCCCAGCACCACATAAAAATAAGTAAATAAAATAAAGATATTAAAAAAAAAGAAAGCATCACTGAAATATTTATGGGGCTGGGGATATGGCTTAAGTAGTAGCGAGCTCTCCAGGCATGCATGAGGCACTGGGTTCGATCCTCAGCACCACATAAAAATAAAATAAAGATATTGTGTCCACCTAAAGCTAAAAAATAAATATTTAAAAAACCAACTTTAGATAAAAAATTCTAAGCAGTTTTCCAATGTGGTTGTGTACTGATTTAAATTCTTCCACCAGCATATACAATGTTCCAGTACTCCACATCCTTATGACATACTTTCTTTGGCAGGCCTTTTAATTTGAATCTTTTTATGGTTATGTAAACAGTACCAAATTATAGTTTTTAAATTTTTTTTTAGTTGTAGATGAACACAATACCTTTATTTTGTTTATTTATTTTTATGTGGTGTTGAGGTTCAAACCCAGTACTTCACATGTGCTATCACTGAACCAAAAACCCAGCCCAAATTTTAGTTTTAACATGTATTTCTTTGATGAATATTAACAATAACTGCTTTTTAATATGCATTTTGCCATTTTTTATCCATTGAAAAAAGTTTGGGGGGCAGTTTTTTTGTTGTTTGTTTTGATGACACTGGGGATTGAACTCAGGGAGCACTTAACCCCTGAGCTATACTCAGCCCCTTTTATATTTTTTATTTTTGTTTTTATTTGTTCTAATTAATTAAACTTGACAGTAGAATGCATTTTGACACATCATACATAAATGGAGTAACTTCTCATTCTTCCTCTGATTATACATGATGTAGAGTTACCATATGTGCACGTAGGATAAAAATGTCTGATTTTTTTTACTATCCTTCCTACCTCCTCCCCCCCTGCCACTTCATTCCCCTGTCTAATCCAGAGTACCTCTATTCTTCCCTAGTCCCCCCTCCTTATTGTGAATTAACATCCATATATAAGAGAAAACATTTGGCCTTTGTTTCTTTGGGATTGGCTTATTTTTCTTAGCATGAGATTCTCCAGCTCCATCCATTTACCAGAAAATGCTATAATTTCATTCTTCTTTAAGACTGAGTAATAGTCTACTGTGTGTATATATATATCTATCACATTTTCTTTATCCATTCATCTGTTGAAGGGCATCTAGGTTGTTTCCATATTTTAGTTATTGTGAATTGAGCTGCTATAAACTGTGCTGTGTCATCATAGTATGCTGATTTTAAGTCCTTTGGGTATAAACTAAAAAGTGGATAACTGGGTCAAATGGTGGTTCCATACCAAGTTTTCTGAGAAATCTCCATACTGCTTTCCAGAGTGTTGCTACAATTTGTAGTACCACCAGCAACGAGTACCTTTTTCTCCACATCCTCACTAACATTTATTGTTGCTTGTATTCTTGATAATTGCCATTCTGACTGGAGTGAGGTGAAATCTCAGTGTAGTTTTAATTTGCATTTCTCTGATTGCTAGAGATGTTGAACATTTTTTCCTGTATTTGTTGATCAGTTGTATTTCTTCTTCTGTGAAGTGTCTGTTCAGTTTCTTAGCCCATTTATTGATTGGATTATCTGGTTTTTTTTTTTTAATTCTTTATATATCCTGGAAAGCAATGCTCTATCTGAGGTGCAGGTGGTAAAGATTTTCTCCCATTTTCTATGCTGTCTCTTCACATTATTGATTGTTTCCTTTGCTGTGAAGAAGCTTTTCGTTTGATTTCATCCCATTTATTGATTCTTGATTTTAGAAGAAAGAAATTAATGGAATATGAATAGGAAAATAAGAACTCAAAAACTATCACAATTTGCTGATGACATGACTCTATATTTAGAAGACCCAAAAAATGACACCAGAAAACTTCTAGAACTAATAAATGAATTCAGCAAAGTAGCAGGACATAAAATTAACACTCATAAATCAAATGTGTTCCTGTATATCAGTGATGGAATCCACTGAAAGAGAAATTAGGTAAACTACCACATTCACAATAGCCTCAAAAAAATAAGATATTTGGGACTCAGTAGTAGACTGCTTGCTTAGCACATGTGAGGCACTGGGTTGATCCTCAGCGCCACATAAAAACAAATAAAATAAAGGTATTGTGTCCATCTACAATTAAAATTATTAAAAAAATAAGAGACCCAGAATAGACAAAGCAATCCTTAGCAAGAAAAGTGAAGCACGAGACATCACAATACCAGACCTTAAATTATATTACAGAGCTATAGTAACAAAAACAGCATGGTATTGGCACCAAAACAGACATGTAGACCAATGGTTCAGAATAGAAGACACATTATAACACATAAATACAGTTATCTAATACTAGACAAAGGCACCAAAAACATATATTGTAGAAAAGATAGCCTCTTCAACAAATGTTGCTGGTTAAACTGGAAATCCATATGTAGCAAAATGAAATCAAACCCACATCTTTCACCATGTACAAAACAAAACTCAAAATGGATCAAGGACTTAGGTACTAGAACAGAGACCCTGTACAGTAGACCCAAATCTCCATCATGTTGACTTAGGAACTGACTTCTTTAACAAGACTCCTAAAGTGCAAGAAGTAAAATAAAAAAATCAATAAATGGGATGGAATCAAACTATATTTTTTATTTTGAGAGAGGGTCTTGCTAAGTTGCTGAGGCTGGCCTGGAAATTGTGTCCTCTTGCCTCAGCCTCCTGAGTTACTGGGATTATAGGTGGGTGCACTGTGCCCAGCTTTGGGACAGTTTTTAAAAATTTGGCTATATGTGCTTTATTTACTTTATGATTCATAGGAATTCCTTATCTATTCTGGATCTAAGTACTTTGTTGAATTGTGCTTCAAGTCTTTGCTTTGGTGTGTGTGTGTGAGCGCGCGTGCGCGTGCTGGGGGATTAAACGTAAGGCTTTGTTCATGCTAAGTACATGTTCTGCTACTGAGCTACATCCCCACCCCTATTATTTTTTGAGAGAATGTCTCACTAAGTTGCCCAGGCTGGCCTTGAACTTGTAATCCTCCTGCCTCAGCCTCCTGAGTCACTGGGTTTACAGCTGTGCATTGCCACTCCTGGCTTTTAATAGTATCTTTTGATGAACAAAAGATATTCAATTTATCAGTTTTCTTTTAATGTTCTTTTTAAGTCTAAAGTCATCAATATGTTCTCCTAGTGTTTTCTTCTAGGAGGTTTATTGTTTTACCTTTTACATTTAGGTGAATGATTCATCTGGAATTAATTCAGTGTTTGATATGAAGTAGAAATCAAAGTTTGTTTTTCCCATTTGGATATTCAATGGATCCAGCACCAATTATTAAAAAGACCATCTTTTATTTGGAAGTCTCTTTACACTATCATGGAGGACTTCTTATTTTATAGAGGGACTTGAGTTAATAGTTGAATGCTATAAAGATGTCATTTAAGACTTAAAAAGTAGTTAACTAAAGCCAAACCATTCTGTAATTCTTATAATTGCTCCTACCACCTCTTTCAGTGCTGAAATACCACATAACTCATGCTTGCCCTTCACCAGTCTAAAAACGTAGGTGACTGCAATTTGTGAAACCATTTTGTAAAGCGATTGTAACCATCTCAGGGACAGGGAGTAGTGGGGTTCACTAAGCTGCTTGACCAGTTTAGAATCTCATCTTGGGAGTTTTCTTTCCATGGTCATTTCTTTCTTTCTTTATTTTTTTATATTTATTTTTTAGTTGTAGTTGGACACAATACCTTTATTTTATTTATTTTTATGTGGTGCTGAGGATTGAACGCAGGGCCTCGCACATTCTAGGTGAGTGCTCTACCGCTGGGCCACAACCGCAGCCCTTCCAGTGGTCATTTCTGATATCAATCTTCTCATTCTGGTTTCTTCCAAAGCAGAATTTGGACCTGGGATTGCATGCAGGTAGTTCCTTTGGATGTGGTTCTAGGGAGTAGGAATAAAAGAAAAGGAATTGAAGCTTGTGTGGCATCATGTGTATCACAATAAAATGTACTCAAAACATTTCCAGTGATAAAAGGAGAAGTACACAAAGGTTTCCAGTGCATATATTGATATAGCTCATGGGACCCAAGGGTAACAATGCACATGGATATCTGAAGTATCGAAGATCAAGTTGATCCAGGTGGTGGCACACTCCTGTAATCCCAGTGGCTCAGGAGACTGAGGTAAGAGGATCATGAGTTCAAAGTCAGCCTCAGCAACTGCAAGGTGCTAAGCAACTCAGTGAGATCCTGTCTATAAATAAAATACAAAATACGGCTGGGGATGTGGCTCAGTGGTAGAGTGCCCCTGAATTCAATCCTCAGTAAGCCCCCCCCCAGAAAAAAAATGAAGCCAGGCATGGTGGCATGTGCCTGTAATCCCAGTGGCCCAGGAGACTGAGGCAGGAGGATCTCAAGTTCAAAGGCAGCCTCAGCAATTTAGTGAGGACCTAAGCAACTCAGTGAGACCCTGTCTCTAAATAAAATACTTAAAAAGGGCTGAGGATGTGGCTCAGTGGTTTAGCGCTTCTGGGTTCAATACCTGGTACCAAAAATAAATAAGTAAATAAATAAATAATCAAGTAATTGAAATCCCAGTAGGTACTCTCTCCATATTTGCTTTTCTTTGTGCATCTGCATCGCTTTTATCTCATGGCTGTGTAGCTTTCTTTGTTTCACAAGAGCAGCATGAATGGGAAATGACCATTCCATCTCTTCCATGTTTACATATTTCCATTCAATGTAGCATCCAGACTGATCCTGATTTTATTTTCTTTTCTAGTGCTGAGTATTAAAGGGTCTTATGCATGATAAGCATGCACTATATCAATTGGCCACCTCCCTAGCCCCCTGAAACTCTTTATCCCAAATCCTAATTCTCTGTAAAGGAAATCTGATTGGTTCAGTTCAAGTCAGGTAACGAGGGTCAATGGAACAGGATCATATGGTTCCAACATTGTTGTTGAGAATCCAATTCTATGGATTGGGTGTAGGGACTACCTTTTGAAGTGTCCGCTACATAAATCTTTCAAAACCTTATGGTTTCTATCTGGTTGCAGTGGTACTTGCCTGTAATCCCAGTGGCTCCAGAGACTGAGGCAGGAGGATCACAAGTTCAAGGTCAGCCTCAGCAATTTAGTGAGACCATAAGCAACTTAGTGAGATCCTGTCTCAAAAAATAAAAAAGGGCTGGGATGGGGCTGCGTGTCTAAGCACCCCTGGGTTCAATCTCTTGTACCAAACAAACAAAGAAAACAAAAACCTCATGGTTTTTATCTCTAGTGTAATGCTAGAAAAGTCTTTCTCCATTCCATGATTATGTAAATGTGCATTTTACATTTTCTCCAAATATTTCTACTATTTTTATTCAAATATTTAATCCACTTGGTATCTATTTAGGTAAAAGTTATATAAGAACTAAACTTTAAAAAAATGATAAATCATTTATTGGAAAGGATAGATTACTTATAAATGTTGATTTTTTTTACATACCAAATATTTACACACACACACACACACACACACGGATCTGTAGTATTGTTTCTGAACTTTATATATACACACACACATATATATATATATACATATATATACACACACATATATATATTAGTTGTACATGAACACAATGCTTTTATTTTAAATTTATTGTTTTAGTTGTAGTTTGACATAATACCTTTATTTTATTTATTTATGGCAAGTGCTCTACCACTAAGTCACAACCCCAGCCCCCTTTATTTTTATGTGGTGCAGAGGTTCGAACTCAGTGTCTCACATATTCGATGCAAGTGCTCTACCACTGAGCCACATCCCCTGCCCCATGTTTCTGAACTTTTCCACTGATTAGTTTGTCTATCAAAATTTTAAATTATACATGTATAAAGGCTGCTGAATTAGTATGCTGGCTATAAAAAATATGTACTCACATTGGATTTAAGTTCCTTTAATGAAACAACCAATACATATGTGTGTATGCATATATATACACACACATACCCACACACATATGTCCATATTGTCTAGCACAGTTTCTTGTGCATGGATAATAACTATCACAGTTTATATATAAGAATATATATGCATGAATAAATAAAAATATACAGTATCTTACAGTTTTTAGTGTGCTTTCATAAATTACACATCATCAGGAAAATATCATATTGATTTACTAATACATGTTTCTCTTTGATGCAGTTTCCATAGAAACCTGTAGGTTTTATTATCGTTCTATGAGTAATTTTGCTTCCTGTGAGGATTTTATATCTCTGCCCACTGAAACTCACAATGCCTTACATGGAAGGAGTACATATCCCACTCTATTAACATCAGTCTTTACTCACATAGCTTGATTTAGCCATCAGCAAACAAATGGATGTCACGTTATTTCTAAATAAAAATGCTAATTATCATCATACATTTTTGCAACTCTTTCTTTCCCTCTGATATAAGAATAGTTCATGCTAGGGCTGGAGATGTGGCTCAGCGGTGGCGTGCTCGCCTGGCATGCTTGCGGCCGGGGTTCGATCCTCAGCACCACATACCAACAATGATGTTGTGTCCGCCGAGAACTAAAAAATAAATATTAAAAATTCTCTCTCTCTCTCTCTCTCTCTCCCCTCTCTCACTCTCTCTTTAAAAAAAAAAAAAAGAATAGTTCATGCTAAGAAATTGCTCTAATATTGAACCACATCCCCAGTCCTTTTTATTTTATTTTATTTTGAGACAGTGTCTCACTGAGTTGCCCCAGGCTGGCCTTGATCTTGGGAATCTCTTGCTTCAGCCTCCTGAGTTACTGGGATTACAGGTTTGCACCATTGCATCTAGCTCAGGTAGGGTTTTAAATTTTTTATTTGTTTTATTTCTTATTTTTAATAATAGCCTAATGAAGGTCTTTAACACAGAGTTTTTACAAATATAGCTAACAATAGTTAGAATATATGTGACCTCAGTGGAAATAAACTGCATAAATTTTACTCAACAGTTACCCTAAATAAAGTCAAGCTGCTAAGCTCTCCAGGTTATAAGTAATAGAGACATTCTTCAACAAGGTCTAGTAATGGTGATTATTATAAATAATATTTGGGGGGCTAGAGATGTAGCTCAGTGTATTATGACACACTTCTTTACATTATGCTTTTTATTAGCAAGCCTGAGGCCTTGGGTCCCATCCCTAGCATAAAGAAATAAAAAATAAACAAATATGTATTTGGAAAAAAAAAAGAGAGAATCTCAAAGAAACTTAAGATTAATAGATATCTTCAGAATCTGGAACACATCCAAGGCAGCTATAAGAGTGTTCTTTATCATTGTCACTTGAGCATCTGTCATTACTAGTATGGCTCTGATACTTTGATTTCTGCTTTTTTTACTGTCTTTTTGCTACCAGTTGATTTCCTGAGAGTCTATTTTGTATCTTTTCTTTTCCTAAAATCTTCTAATGTATCTCTCCTTTCTGCTTGTTCATACCTTCAGCTTGATTTTAAGTTGGAATATTCTAGGTCCTTCTGCATGTTCCTTCCTTCTAGGACATCATTTAAACTTCAGCTCCCAGTTCCCTCATGGATGCTCTTCTATTACAAATTCCTGAGAGTATGATTTTTGTTTATCCCAACCATAGTGGGTTGAACAGTGATCCTCCAAACTTCATATCTACCTAGAACTTCAGAATGTGACCTTCTGAAATAGGAGATTCTGTAAATGTAACTAAGGCAAGCATCTTGAGATGAGATCATCCGGAGTAGGGTGGACTCTAACTCCAATGATGAGCATCCTTTTAAGAGACAAAAAGACGCAGAGACACAGAGGAGGAAAAGGCCACATGAAGATGGAGGACAACCAAAAGCCAAGGAGTGCCAGTTTGCCAGTAGCTACCAAAAACTAGGTGAGCAGTGTGGAAGAATTCCCTTTCAGAGTTTCTAGTAGAAATCAACCCTGCCAACACCTTGTTTTCAGATTTTAGGGCTGCAGAACTGAGAGAGAATAAATTTCTATTGTTTTAAATCACCCAGGTTGTACTAAATTGTTATGGCAGCTGGAGTAAATTCTTTTAGGATTCTCTGGAGAAATAGAACAAATAGGATATGTGTATGTATATGAAATATATTTAAGTATAAAATATATGTAATATGTACATACATATATAATATTTTTATAAGGGATTGTCTTATGCAATTATGGATGTTTGCAAGTCAAAATCTGCAAGAATGGGCTAGTAAACTGGAGATGGAAAGAACAATTGGTGCCATAAATTCAAAGGTGGGCTTCTGGAAAACTCCCTCTTACTCAGAGGAAGGGTAGCCTTTCTGTTCTATTCAGGCCTCAACTGATTAGATGAGGCCCATCTGTATTATGACACACTACTTTATATTGTCATCTGTTTCCAAAGTTAATCTCATTCAATACACCCTTACAGAAACATCCAGAATGTTTGACTAAATATCTGAGCACACATTGACCTAGTCAAGTTAACACAAAAGTGAACATCATAGAAGTTAATAGATCAGCTCATCTCTGAGGGTTTTCATATTCATAGGCCATTGATTAGGCAATGGTTTAGTCATTCCTGGATGAGGTGCTTAGAGCATAGATCATCAGCATGGCTGCGTACAGGGTAATTTAAAGAGACTTGACATGAGAGACATGTAACTGACATGTCTACAACGTTTTAATGCTTAATGACACACATCCATATTCTTTCATTAGGGGCAAAAATGTCTCACCTGATGTGATTATATCCATGGTGAAACTGATGGCACAGGATCATTCTGAAATTTACTTTCTATTACTAGAATCCTCATTTTCTGAGAAATATACAACTTATTGAACCCTTGTGTTACTTTTTGCTATTCAGCATCCTATTGATGAAACTGAGGTGCTGTACTTTAAAAGGAAAAATACTGCTGAGGACTTAAAGCAGTTTAACAATGATGCTACCTTATTTGTACTAAAATAAAACAAGTCGAAACCTACAAAGTAGGGAAAATTTTTCTTAAGAGTGAGATAATCGACATTTTCAGCTTCATGGGCAGAGTCTGTTGTGACATCTCAATGGTGCATTACAGTGGCAACGAAGTCACAGACAATATGTAAATATTGATGAATGTGGCTGTGTTCCAACAAAATTTTATCTATGGACAATGAATTTGAATCTCATATAATTTTCACATGTCACAGAATATTCTTTTTGGGAGGAGTCAGGTGGGAGGAGATTGAACCCAGGTCCTCACACATGCTGACAATGTACACTATCACTGGACTGTACCCTCATCCCCTTATGATTCTTTTGAGTTTCTCCCCTAACCATTTAAAAATGTAAAAACCATTCTTTCCTTGTAGGTTCTATAGAAACAGGCAGCAGACTGGGCACAGGGGTGCACGCCTATAAGCCCAGCAATTTGGGAGGCTGAAGCAGGAGGATAGGGAGTTTGAAGCCAGCCTCAGCAACTTAGCAAGGTCCTAAGCAGCTTAGTGAGAATCCTCTATCAAAATGAAAAAACAAAAAGGGCTGAGATGTGGCTCAGTGGTAAAGCACCTCTGGGTTCAATTCCTGGTACCCAAAACAAAATGAACTAACAAACAATAACAACAGCAACAACAACAATATAAAGGCAGCAGGACAGGTTTGGCCCATGGGCCATCATTTGCCAACTCTTGCTAGGATATACTTGCTGGTCCTTGCCCACCCCAAATCACCCCTTGTTTTGCTATTATGACCCTATTTTCCTTCTGGAAGTCTTCCCAGACAATTATCCTTTTGAAAATGATCACACGGTGCTTCAGGGGTGGGGACTCCTGGTAATGGTAATTGGTTTGATTGAAGTGAATATTGTAGTTGTGTGGGGTCTGCTTTTTCTCTTTCCACAGGAACTTGTAGCAATAGGAAGATGTGAGTCTGGAGCTGCCAAAGGCTCCCACATGAATCTCTAGAGTGAAGCTGACACAGCAGAAGGCAGAACCAAGAAACAAAGGGAAACTGAATTTTGATTACATTTTTGGAGCTCCTGGATCAAGATGTTCATAACACTAAAAACCCTGAGGCTTTTCCACTACTACATGGATAAATAATTTTTCTTAGCCAGGCATAGTGGCATGCACCTAGCCCAGCTTCTCAGGAAGCTGAAGTAGAAGGATTGTTTCAGCCCAGGAGTTCCAGGTCTACATAGTAAGACCCTTATAAATACATAAGCAAGACCCTTACAAATGTGTACACATGTTATACGTTATATATTATATATGTTGTATATGTTATATAATATATATTTATATATACATATTTATAAGGGTTCTATAATATAGGGAAAGAAAAATTATATATATGTTAACATTTTTTCTTTCCCATTGAAGTGAGTTTGAGTTGGGTTCTCTTTCAATCACAACAATAGGCTGGTAGCTAAGGGAAAACCTCCAACCACTTAAATTTTTAAAAATTATTATTATTGGTACTGGGTATTAAATCCAGGGGCACTTTACCACTGAGCCACATCCCCAGCCCTTTTTATTTTTATTTTGAGACAGGGCTCACTGAGTTGCTTAGGGCCTTCCTAAGTTGCTGAGGTTGGCTTTGAACTCATGATCCCTCTGCCTTAGCCTCCCAAGAAACTGGAATTACAGGTATGTGTCACCGCCAGCCATCTAAGTTTATTACACCTGTAAAAGAAAACAAAATTTAAATTTAGGTCCTAACACAACTAATAATCTGAAAATTCAAAACAATAATATTATGGGCAATGTTTTCCTGAAACTAGATTTCTTCTCCCAGTATGAATGTAACTAATATGTCATGGGTTGTTTTTGAGTTCTGCTTGCCTTTGTGTCCCACACATAAGGTGTGTGCCATGTAAGGAATCATTTCCACATCATTTCTCTTGGTTTGAACTGTTGCAAAACTTTCATTCAAAGAGCTCAGCCTTCTCTTTGTATGCATGTGTAATTTGCATAATAAGTGTGCTTCTGTTCTTTCTTCAGTAGCTAAAACAAAGAAAGACATCATTGGCTTGCTTTTCAAGTTATACTGATATCAAATTAAGGTCTTATTTTATTCAGATACTTAAGCCAAAGTCTTTGATCTATGAAAACATGTTTCATTTATGAATGGAAAAAAAGAACCTTTGTATTTTTAACAGGAAAAGAATTCAAGTGTAATAATTGTTGTCAATTTGCCAGTGGGACATACCAACTCCTGGTAATTTAATAGACAAGCCTGTAATGTATTAGACCTGTTTTATTCATTCACAGCCTTGCTTCTACTGGCTTTCTACTGACTCCCACCTTTGTCCCATAATTCTTTACATTGGCTTGGTTCATTACTTCTGTTGAGGATTTTTAAACTAATTGCATAACTTGTTAGAGACTGTCTACAATTGCACAAAGTCCTCATAATGTTATTAGCTGGTATATCATAAGCTGGACTTGTCAATATGAACAAATACATGCTGTGTGTTTAAATTGGAATGGTGTGTTAGTCACCTATTGATCCCCTCAAATCCTGTGTTCAGATCCCAAGAACACTGAGTAGTATTTATAAATAAATGAAGCATCTATTTTTTTTGCACATAGGTATGCACGTCAGCTTGGGTAGCTCTTCTTCAAGCTCCAGCTCATCTTGGCTTACCTTTAGACTTTGTAGACTTTTGGTGAAATGTAGGACTGTTGTGTATCTCACTCAGGGCCAAGATTGAAAAGGCTGCAGCTGGCTAGCATTATGCTGTCTTCATGGTAATCACAGGGGTATGAGCTGCAAGCCAAAGGACAAAAGAACCTTTAAATCCTTTGGACATGTCACATTGCCCTTGACTAGAGCAAGTTACATGGCTCAACATCAATAGAATGGAGGAATACACCACACCCACTCTAGAGTTTTGTAGGTGTATGTGTTATGGAGAGATGAGGGATGGAGAGAATAATTGTGGACAATAATCAAATCTAGTGCATATGGCTTCACTTTATATGAACTCTGTCTTTGCGCCTTCACCCTCCCATCTCAATTTTATTGCTAATATATCCTGTGGGAGTGAAAGGGCTTTCTATAACTAGTTTGAATTTTAAAGGAAGAGAATAGCTTCCAGATTGCTTAATGGCCATAAATCTAGAAGCTCTTATATATCGCTTCTCAGCCTTTTGGCTAAGATCAAGTGTAGAAGCTCTTATAGCTAATATTCTTTTTTTTTTTTTTTTTTTTTTTTTAAAGAGAGAGTGAGAGAGGAGAGAGAGAGAGAGAGAGAGAGAGAGAGAGAGAGAGAGAGAATTTTTAATATTTATTTTTTAGTTCTCGGCGGACACAACATCTTTGTTGGTATGTGGTGCTGAGGATCGAACCCGGGCCGCACGCATGCCAGGCGAGCGCGCTACCGCTTGAGCCACATCCCCAGCCCTAATATTCTTTTTTCTGTTCTTTTTTTTTTAATTTTTATTTTTTTTAGTATCAGAGATTGAACCCAGGGGGGCTTTACCACTGAGTCATATCCCTGTTCTTTTTATTTTTCATTTTGAAACAGGGTCTCACTGTTTCAAACTCACTGTTTCTCTAGTTGCTCAGGGCCTTGCTGAGTTGCTGAGGCTGGCCTTGAACTCAAGATTCTCCTGCCTCAGCCTCCTGAGCCACTGGGATTATAGGTGTGTGTAACTGCACCAGGCTGATTTTCTATTTTGGCACAACCTCTGGCTTCTTTCTTGATTTATTTTAAGATAAAAATTAATATTTTAAGATGTTTTTAAGATTTTATTTTCCTTCAGTGTGTGGGTAGGATCCAGGGCTTTGCACATTCTAGGCAAGCTATCTACCACTGAGATATATGCCCAGACCAAATTTCATGTTTTGATGCAGTGTACACATGAGTGTATATATACATGTTTTGAACAACTAATAAAAAAAAATGTTTTGAACAACTAATAAAAAAAGAGAGTGTAAATATACAATGAAGTTACTAAGAGATAAGTGGTCCTATTTACTGCCAGATTTAGAGGGCCTAAAATAGTGCTAAGCATATAACAGATGCTCAATAAATATTTGTTGATTGAAATATATTGTTTGATTATTTACCAATGATTATTACTCATAAGTGAATAATAGTGAGGTATATATAATCAGTATCCTCTGATTTCTTACTGTCTGTTAACCACACTGAAACGGTATTTATAATGTCACACATTGAAAAATTATAATTGCATTTGCTCTTTTCAGAACTTAGAAAAATTATTAGATGACTTTTATCTCTCTTGTTTTTGAAAAATCATTTGTTTACATATTTTTAACTTAGGAGACAGCAGTTTTGCCATGTTAGCCAAGACAGTCTCAAATTCCTTAGCTCAAGCAATCTTCCTGCCTCAGACTCCCAAGTAGCTGGGACTACAGGAATAGATCTTGCTATTTACAAAATCCTTTTGATGTGATTAGAGTCCTTAGAGCATCTAAATGGACAGAAATATGTATCAATATAAACAAAATTTATAAATTTTCAAGATTATAAATGTCAGTGAAATATCATTTAAATTACTTTTAAAAAACATTTAATATTAAATTATGTATGATGTAGACATAATAGTGTCCTGATACATGAGAAAATAAATGTAAAATGAAAAAGTGCTTCTCAAAAGATTTCCTTTTGAAAAGGAAGTGAATTAATTCCTGGGGTTGATTTTATGAAAACCGAACACATTATAAAACAAAGAACTTAATTGAAAGACATTTTGCATGTTATCATAGGTCATCTATTTTGGGAAGAGCAAGACCAGTGCCTTCTAGGGCTTTCTTCAATGATTCTGAAAGTTTGGGCTACTTCCTCTGCTTTCTTACAGGAAACATTTTATTATAGCTTAAATGTGCACTAACATCTTACATTATAATCATCTTGCCAGATATATTAATGACAATAAAAAAGGAAGGAAACTAATATTCATGAAGTATCTACTAGATGCCTGTGCTAAAAGCAAAGCCTTTTTAAGATGAGAAATATTCCCATTTCAGAAAAAGAGAAAACTAGGCTCAGAAGTTTGTGGCTGAGTTTTTTTGACACTGGAATCATGTTCTTTTACATGAGCCAAAACCTAAGAAAACTGTCCTTTGGGTAGTATACTGACTGGCTGGTATGAACTCCTCTGTAAATAATTGCAGTGTAATAAAACAAAGCTTTATTTAGAGATAAACAACAACTAAGTACATATGTTTTGCAATAGACAAATCACAGTGGTGCAAAGTCCTACGGTGGGTATTCCCCAACACCACATGAGAGGCCTCAAGAAAAAGATCGAATTCACATCCACTTTCTAAGTGCTCCCCAGGAGTGGGCTGAGTTGATGTGGGTTTCTCCTGGCTGGAATTCCTCCTGTGGTTATTCCCACAGGGTCTGCAGCAGTGACCTTACTCTTGGCCTCAAAGTCCACTTCCTCTTCTGGTGTTGTTTTGTTTTTCTCATGCTTCTAGACCTGCTTTCCTAGCCTAGTGGAGCCTTAACACTTTATTCTTTGTGTGTGTGGGGCTGGGGGGGGGGGCAGGGAGTGAGTTGTATCAGAGATTGAACCCAGGGCCACTGTCCCTGTGAGCTCCATCCCCAGCCCTTTTTATTTTATTTTATTGGTACAGGGATTGAACCCAGGAGTGCTTTACCACTGAGTTATACCCCTAACCCTTTTTATTTTGAGACAGGGTCTCAATAAGTTGCTTAAGGCCTCACTAAATTGTTGAGGCTGGGTTCAATCTCTAATACAACTAACTCACACACTCTCTCTCTCTCTCTCTCTCTCTCTTTCTCACACACACACACACACACACACAGACACACACACACACAGACACACACACACACACAGACACACACACACACTTTATCACTGAGTTACATCCCAGCCCGGCAATCTGCTTCAATATTTCCTTTTTTTTTTTTTTTTTAAATCTGTCCTTGTTTATAATCAATGTAAGGAGAAAACCTATTTTATTGTCATAAAAATAACAAGAGGCACAGATTAGAATAAGTTAAGTGCTAGGAGACTTTATAGACGAGAAGGATAAACAGATTCCCACGGTTCTGAGGCAGTGGAAAGTGGAGCCAGCCTTGAAGCACGTGCTGACTACAGATCAACCTAACATCATTCTCTAGGCGGGTGTTAAAGGACTCAAAGATGTAAGGAGCACAGTGGGGCTGTCATTCGGGTAGAACAAAGGCATCAACACTGTTCTGAGTCATCTTTCCTCTTCCTTACAGAACTCTAAGAGGGTTTTCTTTCTTCTTGGACCATGCCTTCACTTTCAGCCCTGAGCTTATGAGAAAAAGACACTTTGGCCTTGCTTTGGGCCTAATGCAGAGATGTTCTTGTGTGGTTCTATCCCCAGCTTGGGAGAGTAAGAAGTGACTATCAGGCAGAAGCTCTGACCAGAAGAGTAATGAATGTGCGCTTCACTGGAAATGGCTCTCTGTCATCTCTCTCCAGAGACGCTTACAGTATAGCAATAGGGAATGGCTAAGGATTTGAAAGTAAACAGACCATCCTTAGATGGTTGCTCTAAGTATAGGAGGAAGAGTTGAGAGAGCCCTAGCAGACATCAGCAGGGCTGGTAGCAGAATTTGGGAAAGTTCTAGAGGACTGTGCCATTATCCTAGGTAAGTTTATGGGACTCAGTGCTCAGGATACCTGGGGTCAGACAATTTCTGTGCTAAAAGGGGCTTCATGTGCATTCATGGGAACATCACCTGGTAAAGTAGTAACCCCATTTATATGAACCAAGCAAGTGACCACATTTATGAAACTATTGATTGATAGACTGTGAAGCAATATTAATAATAAATAAATAAATAATAAATATAATATGGCAAGCATCTTGAGATGAGATCATTCTGGAATAGAGTGGACCCTAACTCCAGTAATGAGTGTCCTTATAAGAGACAGACAGGAAGATACAGAGACACGGGGGAAAAGGCTGTGTAAAGATGGAGGGCAACCAAAAGCCAAGGAGTACCAAAGATTGCCAGCAGCTACCAAAAACTAGTGAAAAAGCCTGGGAGTGTAGCTCAGTGGCTGAATACCTCTGGTTTCAACCCTCAATCCTGGGGAGGAAATTAATGACCAAAGGGTCAAATGAATAGTTCCAGACCACTCCACTGCCCCAATTTACTAACCCAGGTTAAAAAAATTTTTTTTGGTACTGGGGATTGAATGGATTGAACCCAGGGGTGCTTTATCATTGTGTTAAGACTCCAGCCCTTTTTGGTTTTTATTTTGAGACAGGATCTCCCTAAGTTGCTGAGGCTGGCCTCAAACTTGTGCTCTTCCTGTTTCAGCAGGATGGGATGACAGATGTGTGCTACTACCCCCAGCAACACAAGTAAATTATAATGTGTATGGGAATATTGGTTAATTCATGTATTACCCTCCCCCAAGTTATGTATTTGCATTTATAACTAGCATCAGGATATATCTTAAGTTATTGCTTGTTTTTATTTATTTTTTTCTTCAAAGCAGTGTAAACTTGTTGCAAATGAAATCTTACCCAAAGCCCTTTAAAGCTCAGAAGCTCAAGTTCAAATGTGGTGGCATGGGATGAGGTCAGGAGAGGTGGTAGTCTTTCAAGGTCTTTTCTTTCTCTATTTCTGGAGAAATGAGTAATCCCAGAGGAGCCCTATGTCCTAAATTGAATATGTGATAACCAACTACTAAAATAGTCCCAAGAGAGTGAGAACTTTGTTCTGGAAGATCTACAGAGATTTTAAAGTGGATGTAGAGTTCTTTCATGATAGACTTTGCCAGAATTTACTTCCTTTTTTTTTTTTTTTTTTTTGTACCAGGGATTAAACTCGGGGGCACTTGACCACTGAGCCACATCCCCAGCCCTATTTTGTATTTTATGTAGAGACAAGGTCTCACTGAGTTGCTTAGCACCTTACTTTTGCTGAGGCTGGCTTTATATTCGTGATTCTTCTGCCTCATTGTCCCTAGCTGCTGGGATTATAGATGTATATCACTGGGCCCAGCTCCAAGATTTTCTTCTTGAGATAATCAACTTACTTGAGATAGTAGGGATTATTTTTTCATCTTAAGATCCAATTAAATAATTTGATTATAAAAATTATACATAAACTGAATATAGCAGCATGCATCTATAATCCCAGCAATTTGAGAGGCTGAGGCAGGAGGATCACAGGTTCGAGGCAAACCTTAGCGACTTAGTAAGACATTTCTCAAAAAATAAAAAGGTTTGGGTATGTAGCTCCATGGTAAAGTGCCCTTGGGTTCAGTCCCTAATACAAAAAATAGAAATAACCCAGAGCTTTCTCCAAAATCCATATTGCCTCACGAGTAAAGGATCAGGGAAGGGAGTGGTAGAGCTTGGAAAATTTCTATATTTGGTTGTAAGAGATGTACACATTAACATACCATCTACCCCACCCTACCTCTGGAATGAAAAACATTATATAATTGTTATACTGTGATATTTCAATTTAGTAGTGAAGGATGTTTTTAAGTTTTTTTTTTTTTTTTTCCAGAGAGACAGATTTATTTTGGAAAGCAGATACACACTCAAGGGAGAATGTGGACTATCTTGAGAGTCAGAAACCTGTTTTTAAATTTTTAGGAAAAGAGAACAGAAAAGACTAACTCTATTATATAGCCACATTACCATTTCATTGATAATTCTTTTGAGAATATATTTTTCCTCCATGAAAACAAAATATGTTTAAATGATAGCTTCATGTTTTTGTTAGAACTGATTCTGTTAATATGTGCAGGAAAGAACTATTCACATTGCACATCATGCAATTCAGATTTTTCAGGCATTTCATGTGCAATTTGATAAACTATCTTTTATTAGGTGCTTTATACTTTCTGGAATTACTATTGTCAGAGAGCAATCTGTCTTCCTTGATGTATTACTCATCTTGGTTGTAAATGTATTTGTCTGCAAAAAACTGTAGACCCAAGAAAAAGAGGCATATACAAGGGCTTATCTGCTTCAAGCAACATGATATCTGGGGGCACACTTCCAGTGCTGAGATGGTGACACGACCATTTTTTTGTATGGCTCTCATTTTCATGGTCAAAAGGTAATTTGAAACTGGGTGCAGTGGCCTACACCTGTAATCCCAGCAACTCTGGAGGCTGAGGCAGTAGGATAGCAAGTTCAAAGCCAGCCTCAGTGACTTAATGAGGCTCTAAGTGAATATTAATGAGACCTTGTCTCAAAATAAAAAATAAGAAGAACTGAGGATGTGGCTCAGTTGTAAAGCACCCCCTGCCTGGTTTAATCCCCAGTAGCAAAAATAAAACAAAAGGCTAGGGATGTAGTTCAGTGGTAAAGCACCCCAATACCAAAAAAAAAAAAAAAAGATAGCTTTGCTTCAGGTATCCCCTTAGTGTTCTAAGTAGGAAGAAAAAGAAGGAAGTACTAAGTTACTAAGTGGAAAGGAAATTGCCAGCCTTGTGCTTAAAAGAGATTTTCTGGAAACTTTTCTCAAGCAGAGAGACTTCTGTTAATACTTCCTTGGCCAGAACTGGGTCTATGGCTGCCCTACTTCTAAGCAAGCGTCTCACTTTCCAGCCTGTGTATGAGTTGAGGCGGCTGGTTAGAAAAGTGATAAAATGGCTGTTGAGGGAGCCAGCTTTTAATCTATCACCATTGATGTGGGACTTCTACTGAGTCCTTGTCATGTGGAATTACTTTAAACAAACAAAAAGTTTTTAGTTCAGAAGTTCCAGTTTAAGAATGCAGTGTCCTCACCACTTATTTCCTCTTTCAAATGATAGATTTGGGCTGTCTTGTCTCTAAATAGCTACTTATTGTAGCTTGTGTTTTGAGAGCAGCATATCTAAGATCAAATGACAAAATGAAGGGAAACATCTTGTGACCTTTTTGGTTTTGGTCATTTGGGATGTATTTCTTGCCAGGACAGACAGTTCAGTATTTTGAAATATTCTGGTGTTTATTTGTTCAAGACCAAGACAGAACCACCATGAATAATGAATGTAGATATATAGAATATAATGAAAAAAGAGCCAAATACAGTTTTGAAATTATGTAAGTATATTAAATTAAGACAATTTCAATCAAAGAACTATATTAACTTTAGAGAGAAAAATTTTATTGCTATATGGGTAAAATTTCACATTGTAGTTCTTAAATGCTACTAATGACATCTGATCATGTTGAGCATAAAAATATCTAACTTGAGTAGCAGATCCTACTATAATTCTAGTATCAGATTATTGTAATTCAGAGCTCTAAAATATTCTTTATAATTAGAATAAAATACTCTTATTAGAGAAACTTTGTAAATGATGAGAGAAGAGTCCTCAGGCATCCACTAATGTAATAGTTAACATTGTGATGTATTTCGGTTTATGAACAGAAAATACTGATGGCCACTATTTATTGAGTGAATTTTTCTATGCAAATAATTTTATGTATGATTTAATGATCTCAAAAACTCTACAAAGCTGGGTCTGGTGGTGCATGCCCTGTAATCCCAATGTTTCCAGAAGCCAAGCTAGGAAGATTGCATATTCAAAGACAGCCTCAGAAATTTAGCAAGGCCCCAAGCAACTTAACAGGACCTTGTCTCAAAATAAAAAATAAAAAGGGCCGGAGATATGGCTCAGTGGTTGAGCACCCCTGGGTTAATTCCCTGTTACCACACACACACACACACACACACACACACACACACAGAGCTGGGTACAATTTCTCTCTCTCTCTTTCTTTCTTTTTTCCCTCCCTTTCTTTTTTCCTTCTTTCTTTCTTTCATTCATTCTGTAGTACTGGGAATACAACCCAGGGATGGAGGGATAATCTACCCCTGAGCTGCATCCCCAGCTGTTTTTCAAAATTCTGAGTCAGCATCTCACTAAAATGCCCAGCTGGATTAAGCTGGCATCCTGCCTCAGCTTCCTGAATCGCTGGATTATAGATGTGTGCCACCACACCTGGCCTTATCCCCTTATTTACAGATGAAGATGGTTATGCTAAATTAGTTGTTCAAAGTCACATGGTAAGGAGCACAGCTAGATGGGAACTCAAAAAATCTTCAAAACTTCCATATTCTCAGAAATGACCAGGTAGTATTGGGGCTCTAGGAGAATAAAAAGTAAAGTAGATGGTCTCAAAGTTTTTCTAACACTTATTTTTCCAGGTATTATTTGATTCAAGATTCTGACAGTCCAGAAAGACTGATGACCAAGCTGTCCATAAGTAGCCTATATCTGAGAGCTATATTGGTTCTTACTCTTCCTGAGGGATAAAATTTTGTATCTCTTTAGATTTGGTGAGCTCCTAGCTCCTCCATCATGTTCAATGCATTTCCTTTGGCCTTAATTTCCAGACCATTTCCAATGCACCCTATCAAAGAACAATGATGTATAATAGTTTGTTATTTTCCTGTGCTGGGAAGTGAACCTAGGACTATGCCCATGCTAGGCAACTATTCTGCATTGAGCTGTATCCCGTCTGTCTGTCTGTCTATCTATCTGATGTCTATTTTTATGTTATTGGGGATTGAACCCAGGAGTGTTCTTTCTACTCCTGAGCTATATTCTTCAGACCTTTATTTATTTTTTATTTGGAGACAGAGTCTTACTAAGTGTCCAGGCTGGGCTTCACCTTGAGATCCTCCTACTTTACCACCAGAGTCACTGGGATTACAGGTGTGTCCTACCACACCAAGCCACATCCCCCTTTTTTTGGATACCAGGAATTAAACCCAGGGCAGCACTTAACCACTGAGCCACATCTCCAGCCCTTTTTATTTATTTTTTTATTTTGAGACAGGGTCTTGTCAAGTTGTTTAGGCCCTTGCTAAATTGCTGAGACTGGTCTCGAACTTGAGATCCCCCTGTCTCAGCCTCCCAAACTGCTGGGATTGCAGGTGTGTGCTACTGCACCCAGCGATTTTTTTTTTTCTTTTGAGATAGGGTCTTTCTAAATTGTTAGAAACTGGCTTGGAGCTTTCGATCCTCCTGCTTCGGTCACCTGAGTTTCTGGGATTACAGGTATCTATCACCATGAAAAATACAATAGATTTTTTTTTACTTAAAAATCTCAATGGTCTTTCCATGGGAAAGATAGGTTGCCAACAAGGAACCTATAGATGAACTTTTTAAAAACAGTTGATTAGTCAGAAATTTCATTAATAAATGTAGTTATATTGTATGTTCCTTGTGTCCTGTCCTGATTGACCCTTTGTAAAAAATCTCTTTCTTAGTTCCATTTGATCACTTTATTATTGAAAGCTATGTACATAGGTCCCTAATAATTTGCTAATTCAAATTTAGCCATTACCACTTAGCAGGCACCTTACCTGTTTTATATTCGAGCTGGTATACCATTTAGGTTCAGTAAAAAATATTCATACTCTTTTGTTTAAGGAAGTTCTAGTTGTGCAAAAAATTGAAACAACAACAAAAAAATGAAGTAAAAGCCCCCTTAAACTGTTTCCAATTCCCATTCCCTCCCAGAGGTAAATTCAGTGATCATTTAGAAGGTTTGGCAACGTAGCTCAGTGGTAGAGTGCTTGTCTAGCAAGGCCCTGGGTTCAATCTTCTCTACAGTAAAAATATTAAAAGAGCCAGACATAGTAGTGCACAGTTGTAATCCCAGCAACTCGGGAGGCAGAGGCAAGAGGACTATAAGTTTAAAGCCAGCTTCAGCAGTTTTGTGAGGCCCTAAACAATTCAGTAACACCTTGTCTCAAAATGAGAAAAAAAAAAGAGGGGGTGGTGTGCTGGGGATATGGTTCAGTGGTAAAGCACTCCTGGGTTCAGTCCCTGGTCAAAAATACAAAAATAATAATAAAATTTAAAAAGAAATGATCAGCTTGAGGTAGAATCTTCCAGTTCTTTTTCTGTATACTTACCTACATAAGTATGTCCACATACAGAAATATAGAAAGTTTTTTGGTATGTGTTATTTAAAAATTCAAACATGCTAATCAATGTGATTTGCTTGTTTCTCATAATCATATGTCTTGGAGCTGTTTCCACATCAGTACAAAAGCTCGATCTTATTTTTTCTAATGGCTGCCAGATATTACACAATATGGATCTACAATGGATTACTTAACTAGTCCTGTTTTGATGGACGATTTGTTGTTTGTACTTAGGAAGCTGTAGGGAACATCCTTAGACATTTCTCTTTCTACACATGTGCCAGCATTTCTGTAGGGTAGATATCTAGCAGCCATTTTCTCAGGTTGAATATGCACAACTTAAAAACTTTAATAGACACAATAAAAAGGACTCACAGCCAAGTACATATCAGTTTATGCCACTGTTTCCTTGTGATCACACCATAGTTTTGTTTCTTCACAGATATTCCTACCGAAAATCATTCTTATGTTCCATCTCTCATTTTCTCTAAAACTTTCAGTGATCAATTTTGAATTAAATGACTATACTAAAGATGTATTCTTAGTTGCAAATAATAGAAAAGTTACTTGAACCAGCTTAGATAAAAAAATAGCAATTTATTGGCTCATGTAACCAAGCTCTGGGGAAGGCCCCAGTTTAGCTACATCTTAAGGCAACCAGCACTTAGGGACAGCTTTCTCTTTTACTGAAGGGCATTTTCTTTGACAGTTCTTCATCTCCTGATACAAACCCTTTATTAGATATAAGGTTTGCAAATGTTTTCCCTCATTGAAGTTTTGTCTGTAATTCTCTTAACACTATACTTCAAAGAGCAGTTTTTAATTTTGATGAAATTTAATTTATTAGTTTTTTTTTTAACTGATCATGATTGTCATGTTTTTAACCAAAAAAAAAAAAAAAAAAATGGATAATTAAAGTCCCAAAGACTTTTTCCCCAAATGTGGTATTGAACCCAGTGATGCTGTATCACTGAGCTTCATCCCCAGTGCCACAGTCTGGCTGGGCACAAAATCAGGAGCCACTCAAGCAGGAACAAACTTTATTTCCAAAATTCCCGCGAAAAATGCCACGCACGTGGCCTTCTCCCGGGACACACTACACCAACAGGAAATCCCACCTCCGGAATTCCCTCCTACCGCACTTCCCCAACCAATGGGAACTCTCCGGGAGTCCCTCCAGAGCTCCAAAATAGCAGGCCTAGGCAGACAGTAGGGGTCTAATCTCCAATTGAATGCACATCTTAACATAATCATTATCATCTCAAAGGCTTGCTGGGGTCAACTTTCAACCAAAAATGCCATGCTTCATTCCTACTTGGCTATGGCTCTCAGCACCCCAGCCCTTTTTATTTTTTGGGCCTCAGCACCACATACAAACAAAGATGTTGTGTCTGCCGAAAACTAAAAAATAAACATTAAAAAATTCTCTCTCTCTCTCTCTCTTTTTTTTTTTTTTAAAAAAAGAGAGTGTCTCACTAAGTTGTCCAGGTTGATCTTGTACTTGAGATCCTCAGCCGCAGCCTCCTAAGTCATTGGCATTACAGGTGTGTGTCTCTGCGCTCAGCTCCAAAGATTTTTTTCCCCCCTATGTTATCATGTTTAAAATTTGTATAAGTTTGAGGATTTACTTAGATTTGATCAGTGATCAGTTTTGAGCTAATTTTTGTACTTAAATGTCTTAGTCTATTTTTCTGTTGCTATACCAAAACATCAGAGACTGAGTGATTTATAAAGAAAAGATATTTATTTAGCTCATAGTTCTGGAAGTCCAAGAGCATGGTACAGATTTGATCAGCTTTGGGCAGAACCTAGTACAGCTCCAACTCAGGGTGAAAAGTGAAAGGACAACCTGGCATCTGTGGAAGATAAGCACACATGCAAGAAAACGCTTGCTTTATAATAGTCTTCTGTCTAGAGAACTAATCTTCCAAGTACTAATTAATGCCCTCATGAGGGCAAACCCCCCATGATCTAAAGAACCCACTTCCCAATACCACTGCAATAGGAATCAAATTTTAACATAAGTATTGGTAAGGATAATCATATCTAAATCCTACCATCCTATAAGGTATGGATGGAACTTTAAAAAAATTATCATTATTATTATCATTGCTATTATTATTATTATTTGCATTTGGACCTCCAATTATTCTAGCTCATTGTGTTGAAAGGATGATCTTTTCTCTGCTGAATTGTCTTTGTTTAAAATCAGTTACCCAGTTATACATTGATCTTTACTGTGTTCTATTCCATTGATGTATTTGTCTACCTTTACTTCAATAGAACACTGTCTTGAATACTGTAGGACCTCACACATGTTAGGCATACACTCTACCACTGAGATACACTCCCAGACTGTGGGAAGCCAACCTTATGGGTGACTGAGTTACATTCCCTAGCTGGGTGCTGAGGCCCTCAGTCACAGAAATGGGTGTATCTTCCTACAGCCCCATGGGTGCAGCTATGCTCACCTGTTGCTTTGTAATATAACCCCTTGCCCTGTTTAGGATAGAATCTTCCATGGAAGTGCCTTGTGTGTCCCCTTCTCTTACTGTGCCCTTGGGTGTGGCCTACCCAGGTGTCAGTCAACCTGCTGACAGTGGACATCATGAAGATAGACTCAACCCCCTGAAACCTGACCCCTTGCCTCATTTGAATAGCTTCTCCTCAATAAAAGGGGTCAGCGCGTGCTCTCGCTCTCTCTCTTTCTGCAGACCCTTAAGGTCAGAGGAGCCGTCACAGCGACCCCAAAGAAAAAGGATTTGTGTCTCTTGTGTGGTTATTTTGTGCAGCCCAGTTAGCCCAGTTTAACTAGAGTGACCCCTGAGCCTCTTAGTCGTGAGAACAGAAACCTGGCAATTGGCGTCCAACGTGGCCCGAAAGGTCTTTAAGCCGCTGGGACAAAAGCGACAAATGCTGGCTCCTAAGGGGTCTCCAATTTAAATATTAAAGAAAGTTAGTGAAGTTGAAAGTTCTCTCCAGAAGTTAAGCATGCTTAGGATTGCAGAGTATTTGGGCAGAATTGTAGAAAGTAAGTGAATTAGACAAAAGGAAAATCTGTGACGTTAAAATTTTTAATACTGGGGTATAATTGTAGAGACTCTAAATAAATATAGTTATTAAGATGATTGATGGGCTATGTTGTTGAGTTGAGTCCTCTCCATGGAAAGCGCGCTTTTGTGGATTTTTAAAAATTGTTTTTATAAATCTTTATAAAAGATTTTTTGGGGGCTAGGATTGTTGCTCAGCGGTAGAGTGCTTGCCTAGCATGGGCGGAACCTGAGTTCAATCCTCAGCATCACATGAAAAAAAAAAAAAAAAGGAGATTTTTTGGCCTTTATGTTCTAGAAGCTTGCGCTAGGAGAGTGAGAAAAAGGGAGAGAAAATGTAATGTTTACCTGGAGAGAAATAAGTTTCAATTTTCTATTGTTTTTGTCAATACTCAGAAAGTATGTACGGACCTTTTTACTACATGATTGTCCTATGAATCAGATTGGCTGTAACTCAGCCACTGGGGACAAGAGACTTTAGCCTCTGCTACTTGCTGCTCACTATGGGGTCCTAGCCCCTGCAGCCAGCAGTGCTTTTAACCCTTGAATTACTTTACCTAAATGCCAAACACAGACTAACTTAAGATCTGATGGTAATGCTAGCGTTCGCTGCTAAAAAACCTTTGGAGCACCCACGTGCCACAGAAAAAAGTGCAGGATGTACACAAGCTGCAACCGCAGGTCGCAGAGACAGAACAAGCTGCTACTGCAGTAAGATCTTGGCCAGGCGGGAGAAAATGCAAACAAAATCAAACAAAATGCAATCAGCTAGGAAAACTTGGGGAACTTTTGCCCCGAAAATGGGCAACGGACTCCATGTTGTTTGCATCACCATGGTAACCATGGGGTGCCTGGCCGGAAGAGCGGCTTCCTGGTCCCACCTCCCACAATTTTGCGGGCTTCTGATTGGTTCTTCCACAGTCACTCAGACAGGACTTCTAGTCCCGCCTTCCAACCACTAACCTGTACTACTGTGTTTCAGATTTCTACTGGAGCTGCTCAGAGCCTGTATTTTTAAAAATGCCTACCTGTAAATGCTAACGAAAGATATCTATTTCAGACAAAATTTAATTCCACAGGTTTCTATGTTGCAGTCCTAAATTTAAGTTAGTTCTGAGTTAAATAACCTGACTTTTCTCTATACTTGTGTTACTAAATAATGTTCTATTGATGAGAGATATCAAACATGCTTCTTTATATTTTACTTTTAATTTTGGAGGTTATGAGGATGCATTTGCTTGCCACAGGAACAAAGACGGCAATGTTCCTGTGATGACCAAAAAATCCTTATTCTCATTTCTGACTATAAGAAGTAAATATGTATGCACAAGGATTTTATTTCAGTTACATCAAGTGACGTCACATAGAAGAGTGCACTCCTAGTTAAAAATAAATTAAAATGGATCCAAAAATTTTAAGACCACGTGGTTACATAAAGTTAATACAATTATAAGTTATGTTCTTATTCTTAATATATATTTTTTAGATATTTAGATAACCTATATTTCTTAATCTATAGAATAATTAGCACATGCCTAATTGATTAGTTAATATATATTTGCCTAATTGTTTTTCTTCAACAGAAAACCCATAATTAATGTTTTATATTTGTATTTATCAGATACTCTGCCTTTTCAGTTACAGATATTTGAGATAAATGTGTTTACTATAAATTTACTTTTAAGTGAAAATACAATCTTCAAGTAGTTTCTAATTCTCAAAGTTACTGTTCAAACTCATAAGATGATAAATAATTATAATTATGTGTACAAAATATCTAAGTATTTTAACTATTTTCATTGATATTTATTATCAAAGTATAATAATTTGTTTATAGATTCTAAGGTTTTCAGAAATTGTTCCAAAGTATAACCAAAAAAATTTTCTAAAAGAAAAAGATGCTTCAACAAAGAAAAAGCACACATGGATCCTAAAAAGAAGAAAGAAATCATCTTTGGGTAAAACAAGGTCTTTATATTCATTTTCCTAAGTAAAAATGATTTTTATATTGTTATCTAAACAGATGATGTAAAAAGTTAGAACAATTAAAAAAGAGATTTATATATACTAAACTGACTATAATTAATTTAAGGGTATTTCAGGCTATTTTCCTAATTTAACTATACTAATGTGAGCTAAGATTTTGTCCATATTTTGACATGATAAGCAACCTATTAAAATGTAAGTTTATTTCTTTAAAGTAAAATCCTTATTGCTTAATAATTCTTACTGTTTAATATAAAGATTAATTTTGGTAAATAAATTCACATTGTTGATTAAACATTAAGTATATTGAACTACTAACTTAAATCCTGATTTTAACAATTGTACTTAAGAGACTAAAATTGATTAATTCTAAGACACTGAGATACTAATTTTTACATATTTTGTTTGTTAGATAATTATAAAATTTAAAAAAAACATTTTATTAAGACTAATGTTCTCCAAATTAAAGTTATATATTAATTTTAAACAATAAAGGTTACAAACTTAAAAAAAAAATTTATTGATATTATATAAGTTCTCTAACTAGATCTATTGTCCATAAAAAATACAGTAAGATTTATATACTGCTCCCTACACAAAAAATAACCTTCATCATATTTTTTAAAGGCAATTAAGAAATACTTATGTAAAGGATAATATTCTAAAATATAGAGATTTTGAGACCTTCTCTCAAAAAGATTGAGGATTCTTTCTAAATTGTTAAAATGGATCAACTAGTCTATATTAAAAAATTTTAATAATCAATAAAAGGTAAATCTATTCTTAGTCATTTAAATACTTGTACTATTATCTATAACTTAAACTAATAATACTATGACTTATGCCAAGCCTTTACTCAAATTTATTAAATAAGAAAAAGGGGGAATACAGGATCCCAGAGACACTAGATTTTACAAAATACTTTAAAAGTTTTTTCTTAAATTGTAATATTGAGAGTCTTAGTGTTACTGAACATGATTCAGTAAATTAAATCAGATATCAAAGGAGAGTTTAAACCAGTCATCATGATAATGACTGAGAAACCTGGCCCAGAAAGGTCAATTTCCAGCTACAGAGCTTATAGCCATGCAGCTTCACTAGCTTGTCAGGTAAATAAAAATTATGAAAAGACTTGTATGGACCCATTTTCCAGGTCCACCTTTAATGTGTCTTGCAGTGTGGACTGGAAAGTGCCACCCATGAAACTAAATTAATTGTCCTGACTGTAATGGTCAGTTATACCTGTATATTGATTCTATGGTAAAGAGACTGTCTGGAAGTATCTTTTGAGAAAAAGACAGTGTTGAAATAACGGATTGTTCTGCATCCGTATGGATAGCAGCTATGGACCAGATGTGAGTAACACCAATTAGGGCCAATTCTGTATGAGGGATCTCTCTTCATCTGTCTCTCTCAGCTTTGTCACTATATTACTGTTTGTCTGTCTACGGCCTGTCTCCTTCTTTCCTGAACGCATCCCTACCAGCCCAGTGCTGAGAGCTGAGCCCTCCATGGAGAAGAAACCTGAGTTTGCTGATCCTAGGGTAAATGCTGGCGTGGAGGCCATGGGGGCATTATGTATCTAGGAGACAGAGAGCCCTCTTGGGGACGATGCCATGCACACTCCACATCACCCTGTTTGGCCCCAGAGAATGGCTGATTAGCCAGTGACGGGTAAGATTCCTCAAGGGAGGGACAACCTAAGACAGGCACAGTCGCAGAGGGGCCATCAGGAGAAAATTTGGGGGCCAACAGAGGTGAGGCAAAGAACCTCACCCCCCCACTGGTGCAAAGGCCTAATTCTTCTCCCCTTCTGAGAGAGGTCTCCTGCCCCATGGCTGCTTTGCTCCCCACATCCAGCTCAGATCAGAACCCTAGTGACAGAGACTAGTCAACAGTGACTGCCTGCTCACCACAGCAGGAGACAAATGCAGCTACAGGAATGGGCCATATCTGGATGCTTTTCTCTTTCTTGGTTCTCATTTTTTCTATGCCTTTCCTTTTCCATTTCTCACCAGGGTTCTCCTTTGACAATAAATTTAATAGAAGAGGAGAAAATGTTAGAAAAGCCTTCAGTTACAACTAACAGCTACGAGCATATAGTTTCCTCACAGTATGGTTACACTAGGCAGAAGATGATTGGCCTGTGGATATTGTCTTGCTAATGTAGATTGACAGGCACGCCCCACTCAAACCCTGTAATAGTTGTGTACATTCCAAAAAGAAACTGAGCTACTGGACATTGACTTGAGGTTTGTCACCAGCCAGTTATCATCAGCTCCCAGGACTGAGGTAGCCAAATAGTGGAGCAACAAATTGACCACACCAGTGACAGAAACTTATGCTACACAGCAGATAAAAAACTCAAGCCAGCCAATTTTGCTGGACTTTAGTGACTAAGACTACATTTACCTTTATGGACAATTGTTGGAAAGATTATTAAAATAAATTTTTCCAAGGGTATTTGTATTACTGACAGACCTAATTAACTCCTTAAAAATGAGAGTGAAGAGAAAAAATGATAAATATCCTGTAGCCTATAAAAATACAACTTATTGCCTCATTAATTATTGCCAGCTAATATTTCAGAACTATAATATGCTAAAGTTAATATTCAGGCTTTAAAACAGGTGTATGTCTATTAACCAGACCTAGACAAACTGCTGATCTCATAATCCCTAAAGTAACTACTTTAAATATTATTCCTTGCTTATTCAATTTTGGCCTTAGTGGCTATGTCTTAAAACTTACGATGTATGGATTTTCTTAATGTTTGACTTAAATTACATCCAACTTCCTTCATGGTCAGATAAGTGCTGATGGAAGGATGAGAACTAAGTAATGATGTTCTAGAAGACAATGTAATGAATAATGTGAGTGAGCCCTTTGCTCTATGGTTTATGGAGAGGCCTAAATGCCATGGCAATGAAAATGTTACTATGGCCAAAAACAATGCATCCCAATAAAATTGGGAAAAGATTAAAAATCTTCTGATGAGTGTTTGGCAAGGTAATAATAATCCAGATTATTGTGTTGACTGTTATAAAGATAATATGTTTTCTACTAATTCTTTTTGTGTTTCAATAGCAGATTGTGATGACCTTGGACCAAGAGCCAAGTGACTGAAAGAAAATTTCCCAGTTACATTCTTTTTTATATTAAGAAAGGGGGAATATGTGGGAAGCCAACCTTATGGGTGACTGAGTTACATTCCCTAGCTGGGTGCTGAGGCCCTCAGTCACAGAAATGGGTGTATCTTCCTACAGCCCCATGGGTGCAGCTATGCTCACCTGTTGCTTTGTAATATAACCCCTTGCCCTGTTTAGGATAGAATCTTCCATGGAAGTGCCTTGTGTGTCCCCTTCTCTTACTGTGCCCTTGGGTGTGGCCTACCCAGGTGTCAGTCAACCTGCTGACAGTGGACATCATGAAGATAGACTCAACCCCCTGAAACCTGACCCCTTGCCTCATTTGAATAGCTTCTCCTCAATAAAAGGGGTCAGCGCGTGCTCTCGCTCTCTCTCTTTCTGCAGACCCTTAAGGTCAGAGGAGCCGTCACAGCGACCCCAAAGAAAAAGGTATTTGTGTCTCTTGTGTGGTTATTTTGTGCAGCCCAGTTAGCCCAGTTTAACTAGAGTGACCCCTGAGCCTCTTAGTCGTGAGAACAGAAACCCGGCACCAGACCTTGAACACTATACCATTATAGTAAGCATTGTAATCAGGTAGATCCAGCCCTTCAGCAGTGTTTTATCAATTACTACCAAAGTGCTTGCTGGTTTTCATTCTCTTAAGTAGATTTTTAAAAATTGAGATAAAATTCACATGACAAAATATTCACCATTTTATCTATTTAAAAATATATAATGCAGTGGGTTTTAATGTATTCACAAGGTTGTACACCATTACCACTATTTAATTTCAGAACATTTTCATCACCCCAAAAAGAAAACTTGTAACCATTAGCTTCCCACCAGTTTCTGGAAAACCAAATTCTACTTCTATGGATTTGACTTTTTTGGATGTCTTTTATAAATAAAATCATAAATATGTGCTTTTTTTTAGGGGGGTACTGGGGATGGATATATCTTATATATGCAAGGCAGGCACTCTGCCACTGAACTACATTGCTAGCCCTGTGCCCTTTTGCATTTTCTTTGATTTAACATAATGTTTCCACAGTTGATCTATGTTGTAGCTGGTACTACCTATTAGGATTTTAATTGAGAATGCATTGAATTCATAGATCAATTTGAGGAGAATTGGTATCTGAATAATGTTAAATATTCTGACCTACAAATAAAGTATCTCTCCATTTATTTAGGTCTTCTTTATCTTCTTTCAGCAGTGTTGTAGAGTTTTTAGTGTAGAGGACTTGCACATTTTTTTTTCAGATTTATTTCAAAGTATTTTTATAAATTTTTGATGCTACTATAAATTACATTTTTTAAAAAATTAGAAGCTGGGCATGATGGTACAAGTCTGTAATCCCAAGAAGTTGGGAGGAAAGAGGATAGCAAGTTTGAGCCCAGTTTGGGCAGCTTAGCCAGACCCTATCTCAAAAAAAAAAAAAAAAAAGGCTGGTGATGTAGCTCAGAGGTAGATTACCTGTGGGTTCAATCCCAAGTGCCACAAAAATAAATAAATAAATAGACAAATAAATAAATATGACAATAGTCAAATGTTCATTCTAATATAGAAAAATACAATTGATTTTTATATATCAATTTTCCTGATTTTCTCTATTGTTTTTTATTTTATTTCCTCTGTGATCTTAATTATTTCCTTTTTCTGCTTATCTGGTTTTAATTTGCTTTATTTTTATAATTCCTTAAATTAGTAGCTGTATCACAGTTAAGACCTTTGCCAGGTTCAGTGACACATGACTATAATCCTTGTTACTCTGGAGGCTGAGGCAAGAGGATTGTGGGTTTGAGGCCAGCTTAGGAAACTTAGTGAGTTCCTGTCTCTAAATTAAAACAAAACAAAAAAAAGTGTTTTGTTTTTTTTTAAAGACTGGATATGTTGCTCAGTAGTAGAGTTCCCCTAGGTTCAATCCCCAATCTCACCTACAACACACAAAAATAAGCATGCTTACAGTTTTTATCTCCTCTGCAGGAACTGACTTTTTATCATTATGAATTGACCTTCTTTTCACAGTAATATTTAAGTTATGTTTCTTGTAAGTAGCAGAGAGTTGATTCTTCTTGTTGTTTTAAATTCCATCCTCATGATCTCTGCCTTTTATTAGGGATATTGGGTCATTTACATTTAATGTGATTATTGGCATGCTTAGTTTTAATTATATTACCTTGTTTTCCATTTGTTTCATCTGTTTTTTTCCCTTTTCCTTTTTTTATGTCATTTTTAAGTACAGTTAAATGATTTTTATGATTTTATTTTATTCCCATTATTAGTTTATTAGTTATAATTGTTATTTTCATGGTTGCTTTTGAATTTATAATGCATCTTTAATTTATCCCAGTCTACCTTAAGTGATATTATATTACTTTTTTTTAAAGTAAGTTAGAACAGTGAACTTCCATTCCTCCCCTTTCAGCATTTATGTGATTGGTGTCATACATTTTATTTATGCATATGTTATTAACTATGTAATACATTACTATTATATTTATTTAAACATTCAATTATCATTTAAGTAATGAGAGGCCAAAAACTTATAATTTATCCATGTAGTCACTATTTTCAGTGTCTTTATTCCTTTACATAGATCCATATTTCTGTCAGTTATTATTTTTCTTCTCTCTGAAGAACTTCTGTAAATATTTCTTAAACAGGTGATTGCTGGTGGATGAATTCTTTCAGCTTTGTTACATCTCAAAATATGAAGTTTGTGGTAAAAATGATTACTGTTTGGTCTCCAGATTAATTAGCAACTTATTGTGGATTTGTATATACAGTGTATATTTATTCATATGTTTGTATTTGTACATTTTAGCATAATAAGGTCTCTTTTTTATTGACCCTTTTTTTGGGGGTGGGGTACCAGGATTGAACTCAAGGGCACTCGACCACTGAGTCAGCCCTTTTTTATATTTTATTTAAAGACAGGGTCTCACTGAGTTGCTTAGGGCCTCACTAAATTGCTGAGGCTGGCTTTGAACTTGCAATCCTCCTGCCTCAGCCTCCCCAGCCACTGGGATTACAGGCGTGTGCCACGGTGCCCAACTTAATTGAAGTTTTTTTTTGTTGTTAGTTTTAATGCCTGCAGTGAGCACTGTGTTCTGATCAAAGGACAGTCTCAAAGTACAGGGGACACAGACTCTTCCTGCTCTCCTGGAGTTTGTAATTCAGCCATAGGGTAGATCTTTTGCATCAGCTCCATTTTATGATAATTGTGCCTATAATGCCCAAAGATAATATTTTCCTTTTAAATTCTGGAAAAACCTGCATTTATTAAATTATGTTTTAACTTCTCTATTCCCTTCTCAAAATTTGGAATTATTAAAGTGCTGTATTTCAGTGTTCATTTAAAAGTTCTTATACACAAACATCAGAACAGCAGAAAATAATGTCAGTTTTCACAATACATTGTTGTGATTATATAGTTTATGCTCATCCAAATCATCAGCAGACAGCTGCTAGGTCTCTGTAGAATCCTCTTTAGAATAAACCCATCAATCAGACAATGAAACAGATTAGGAGAAAATAAAAAGTTATAAATCAGAGAGAAGTACAATTTCTGGGAAACTACAGTATCAAAGAGTTTCAGCCACTAATAGTTGAACCAAAAGATGTTTAGGAAATTCCCTGGCAACAAAGGGGCGGAGCATCAGAGGCCTGCAAGTTGATATTTGCCAGGAAGTTTGATTAGAAGCAGCAATAAAAAAAGAAGCTGCTATAATAATTTATCAAAACGTCAAGTGGCTCAAAACTACACAAATGGATTCTTTTACAATTTTAGAGGTTAGAAATCCAAAATCAGTTTTGCTGAGCTGAAGTTAGGGTGTTGATGAGGTGCTGTTCCTTCAGGATGCTCTAGTGCAGGGTCCGTTCCCTTGTGTTTTTGGTTTCTGATGGCTAACTCCCTTGCTTGGTTTGCATCTTTGTCACTCTGTCTTCTGCTTTATTTATCTCCTTTTTTTCCTGATTGTCTCTTGCCTCCCTCTTTTCCTTTGTAGGTACCCTGATAATCCAAGACCATCTCCCTTAATTAAACTCAAGTGAGCCAGTCACAGAGACATGTACTTATAGTCTCAGGTACTTGGGAGGCTGAGGCAGGAGGGTTGCTGATGGCCAGGAGTGCTTAGGCAGCAACCTAAGAACTGGTGGTCTTGCTGCCACCCCTTCTCCAAAGTCAAGTATTTAGGAACTTTAATGACATTTACAAAGTATCTTCATTGCAACACCAAGATTAGTGTTTGATTGGATAACTAGGGATGATAATCTAACCATAAAGGTGATTATACATAATAATTTTCTTTAATAAGCTCAGTATTTAAATATATTTGCTGAAAAAGAAAAATTTGTTTCATAATGTAATAAAAACCCATGTCACTTTCTATAAACATGAAGTCTATGAAAAACTAATACCATGAAAATACTTGTTAAATTCTAGTTACATACCACACTGCCTGCCAAAGGCTAAGTCCTAGCTCCGTCTCAGGGAGAGATTAATGAGTTAGCACCAAACTGAGCCTTTCTCCTCAATAGGAAAAAAAGGATGGAAAGATTTCAAAAGAAATGACTTTTTCCCAGTATGATGATGCACCCTTGTAATTCCAGAGACTCTGGAGGCTGAGGCAGAGGATTGCTGGTTCAAGGCCAGCCTCACCAATTTAGCAGGACCCTGTTTCAACATTAAAAAAAAAAAAAAAAAAAAAATTAAAACAGGGCTGGGGCTGTAACTCAGTGGTAAAGTGCCCTGGGTTCAATCCCCAATGCCAAAAAAACAAAGAAGTTGATTTTTTTTCATTCAAGGCCCTGGGTTTAATCCCCCAACACCAAACATATATAAAATAAATGACTTTTTAAAATATTTAATGTGTACTAAATAAAATCCTGTCACACATTGCCAGAGATTATGTTTCAAACTTTGGGGAACATTGGCATAATGTTTCCAAGTCCAAATTCCTGCGTCTGACAGGCTGAGTTTAAACCCAGATCGTCTCCTTGCATATAGTTGTTCACTATTACACTACTTCCCTGAATCTGTTTTCTTACCTGTAAAATAGAAGTAAGAATAAATCCTACTTTACAGGCCTATTTGTCGATATTAAATGAGATAAGGCATGCACAACCCTTGGCATCATGCCCAGTGGTATGTGCCTTGAAAAAGTCATTTTTAAAGCAGGAAGTCACAGTCGTAACTCCAGCATCAGGATACTTTCTGGAATTATTAGCTTCCTACTTTACCTCCCTAACCTCAACTTTAAGATCCTTGGCTTTGACATCATCTCTTCACATTCCAAGTGCAAAAGTACTTCCCTGAAATTTTTATTTCAACTATGGAATTCGGAGAATAATTCAATTAAAAGCAACTTATGGAAGGGGCACAGAAGTTTATGACCCAGGTGGGATTATGGGTAAAGTTATCCAGGTACTGTATAGTCTGTATGACTTCCCATAATCTTCATGGGTTCATAATCCACAGATATTTGGGGGGTGAAAACCTACTGTGTGTACAACTCTATGACAGCTTCTGTGCTGATGGTCCTGGTGAATTCTGGGCTAATGTCTGTAACACACTCTAAGGGGCTGACTGAGCTATGGACCATACAAACTAGAGCCACTTTCAGTGGAGAGGAACAAAATTATAGCTTGCTTAGAATTGTACTCTACATTTCCCTTTGGCTTCTGATTTTTTTCTCAGTATAATTTGAGGTGTTGACAACGGACCACAAAAATCTAAGTGGTTTTGGATATCAAGCCATCTTGGGAAGTACCTTTCTCTCTTTTGAATTTCTGCTTGCTAAAATTAGCAAGCATAATTGAGATTAGAATTGATGGATGTAAAACTACAGAAAGACTGATTTCTGATGAAAAATGCTCATTTATCATACATGTTCTGATTTGATAAAACTATAGTATCATTACTAAAAGGTAGTAATAGATGTATAACTTTCTATGGTCTTAACATATTGGTTAGTTTAAAAAATGCATAGATTGTTCTGAAAGGGGACATGTAAAAGGTATTTTTTCAACTTTTTAGAGGCACAAATTTTTAAAAATCTGGTCATGTCTATGACATCTTAATAGTATATTGAATTATTGTCAGGTTTCCCTAGTTTATTAGCTAATGTGAATTATGGCTAAGTTATTAATAGAAGTTAAAAGCTAATTATTGAAATTATAGTGTGGCTTATTGGATTTTTAAAAAATTCTCTCCAGATTATATTTCCATATTACTTTTATAATAGTCTTGTATAAATGACCTGAATAAACACAGTTTTTCTTTAGTCTTATGCAATAAAACGGGATTCTATAGAAGAAAGCTAGTTTATTGTAGTTATAGTCTTTGGAGAAAAACATCATGCAGCATTGCTTTTCATTGAGATGATTCATAGATCCAGGTTTTATGAAACATAAAGCTTATATAGTTTTGGAGTACTTCTTCCAGAAAAAAGAGAATACCCAAACAATTGACTTTTGTAAATAGAAAGAAAGAAAGAAAGAAAGAAAGAAAGAAAGAAAGAAAGAAAGAAAGAAAAGAAAATGACCCTGTGAACATATAGTAAAGTCTCTTGTATTTTCTAAGAAAAACAAAGGGAGGGACCCCGAGGCTTCACCCTCATCATCTTTACAGTAATAGCACCTCTGATTAAGATATATTACCATGGAAATTTCTGAGTGCTCTGGTTTCCAAATTAATGAAAAAGCTCTTTGAGTTTGATCCTTGGGGATGGCCTGTCTTGCCAACAATCATTTACCTGCACCAAATGATGAATTATTCTGACAGTGTTCCCTTTCAAGTTTTATTTTTTCAGATATGATAATTATCAATTTAGCATATGCATTTTTCAAAAGAAATTGCCAAAATTATAATTAGCCACTTTCATGAAAAATAAAATGAATTTGTCTCAGAGACTAATTTGTCATAGAGATCAAAGTGTAAAGAGAACTAGGGATAGTTATGAATTTTTAGGAGTGAGGATGTTGCTCAGTGGTAGAGTGTCTTCCTAGCATGTACAAGTCCCTGGGTTTGATCCCAACACCAGAAAAAAAAAATTTTTTTTTAATCATGAGAGAAAAAAATATTTGTTTCTCTGGAAGGCAACACTGTTTCTAAAACTACTTTAAAAAAATTAAATTATTTATTTATTCTAATTTGTATACATAATGGCAGAATGCAATTCACTTCATATCCCACATATAGAGCACAATCCTTCAAGTCACTGATTGTACACAAAGTATTTTCACACCATTCATGTCGTCATACATGTACTTACGATAATGATGTCTAACTCATACCACCATCATTCCTACCCCTTTGCCCCCTCCCTTCCCCTTCCTTCCCTTTGCCCTATCTAAAGTTCCTCCATTCCTCCCATGCCTGCCCCACTATTGCCATTATGATTCAGCAGCCTCATATCAAAGAAAACATTTAGCCTTTGGTGTTTTGGGGTTAGCTTGTGGTAAAGATCATTTAGCATTATATTCTCCAATTCCTTCATTTACCTGCAAATGCCATGATTTTACTCTCTTTTAATGCTGAGTAATGTTCCATTGTGTATAATATATACCAAAGTTTCCCTAACCATTCATCTACTGAAGGGCATCTGGATTGGTTCCACAATTTAGCTATTGTGAATTTTGTTGCTATAAACATTGATTTGGCTGTGTTCCTGTAGTATGCTGTTTTTAAGTCTTTGGGGTATAATAAACCTGAGGAGTGGGATAGCTGGGTCAAATGGTGATTCCATTCCAAGTTTTCCAAGGAATCTCTATACTGCTTTCCATATTGGCTGCACCAATTTGCAGTCCCACCAGCAATGTATAAGTGTACCTTTTCCCCCTACTTCCTCATCAACACTTATTGTTGTTTGTATTCTTGATAGCTGCCATTCTGATGGAGTGAGATGAAATCTTAGAGTAGTTTTGATTTGCATTTCTCTAATTGCTAGATGTTGAACATTTTTTCATATGTTTGTTGATTGACTGTATTTCCTCTTCTGAGAAGTGTCTGTTCAGTTCCTTGGCCCATTTATTGACTGGGTTATTTGTTTTGTTTTGTTTGTTTGTTTTGGTGTTAATGTTTTTGAGTGCTTTATATGTCCTAGAGAGGTTAGTGCTCTATCTGATGTGCTTGTGGTAAAGATTTGCTCCCATCTGTAGGCTATTCACCTCACTGGTTGCTTCTTTTCCTGAGAAGAAGCTTTTTAGTTTGAATCCACCCCACTTATTGATTCTTGGTTTTAATTTTTGCGCTTTAGGAGTCTTGTTAAGGAAGTTCGGGCCTAATTTGACATGATAAAGATTTGGACTTACTTTTTCCTCAGTTAGGCACAGGGTCTCTGGACTAATTCCTAGGTCCTTGACCTACTTTGAGTTGAGTTTTGTGCATGGTGAGAGATAGGGGTTTAGTTTGATTTTGTTGCATATGTTCTCCCAGCACCATTTGTTGAAGAGGCTACCTTTTCTCCACTGTATGTTTTTGGTGCCTTTTGTAGTATGGGATAACTGTAGTTACGTGGGTTAGACTCTGTGTCCTTTATTCTGTACCACTGGTCTACATGTCTATTTTGGTGCCAATACCATGCTGTTTTTTTATTATTTATTTTTATTTTTTATTTTTTTACTATTGCTCTGTAGTATAGTTTAAGGTCTAGAACAATAATGCCACCAGCTTCACTCTTCTTGCTAAAGATTGCTTTGACTATTCTGGGTCTCTTATTTTTCCAGAAGAATTTCATGATTGCTTTTTCTATTTCTATAAGGAATATTATTGGGATTTTGATTGGGATTGCATTGAATCTGTATAGTGCTTTTGGTAGTATGGTCATTTTGACAATATTAATTCTGCCTGTCCAAGAACAAGGTGGATCTTTTCATCTTCTAAGGTATTCTTTAGTTTATTTCTTTAGCATATTGTAGTTTTCATTGTAGAGGTCTTTCACCTCTTTCATTAAGTTTATTCCCAAGGGGTTTTTTTTTTTTTTTTTTTGAGGCTATTGTAAATGGGGTTGTTTTCCTAGTTTCTCTTTCAGTGGATTTGTCACTGATGTACAGAAATGCCTTTAATTTACGGGTGTTGATTTTATATCCAACTGCTTTGCTGAATTCGTTTATTAGTTCTAGGAGATTTCTGGTGGAATGTTGTGTCTTCTAGGTATAGAATCATATCATCTGCAAATAGTGATAAATTGAGTTCTTTTCCTATTTATATCCCTTTAATTTCTTTCATCTGTCTGATTTCACTGGCTAGAGTTTCAAGAACTAGGTTAAATAGAAATGGTGAAAAAGGGCATCCCTATCTTATTCCAGTTTTGAAACTGGAAAGGGATGTTCCAGTTTTGAAACTTTGAAATTGAAAGGGAATGTTTTCAATCTTTCTCCATTTAGAATGATGTTGGATAGGGGCTTAGCATAGATATTCTTTACAATGTTGAGGTATGTTCCTGTTATCCCTAGTTTTTCTAGTGTTCTGAACAAGACGTGATGCTGTATTTTATCAAATGCTTTCTCAGCATCTATTGAGATGATCATATGTTTTTTATCTTTGAGTCTATTGATGTGATGAATTACATTTATTGATTTCCATATGTTGAACCAACCTTGCATCCCTGGAATGAACCCTACTTGATCATGGTGCACTATCTTTTTGATATGTTTTTGTATTTGATTTGCCAGAATTTTATTGAGGATTTTTGCATCTATATTCATTAGAGATATTGGTCAGAAGTTTTCTTTCTTTGTTGTGTCTTTGTCTGGTTTTGGAATCAGGGTGATATTGGCCTCATAGAATATGTTTGGAAGTGTTCCCTCTTTTTCTATTTCATTAAATAGTTTGAGAAGTATTGGTGTTAGTTCTTCTTTAAAGTCTGGTAGAACTCAGTTGTGTATCCATTCGGTCCTGGACTTTTCTTGTTTGGTAGGCTTCTAATGGCATCCTCTATTTCCTTGCTTGAAATTAATCTGTTTAAATTGTGTATATCATCCTGATTTAGCTTGGGCATATCATATGCCTCTAGATATTTGTTGATAACTTTGATGTTTTCTATTTTATTGGAATACAAATTTTCAAAATAATTTCTAATTATCTTTGTATTTTGGTAGTGTCCATTGTGATATTTTCTTTTTCATCATGGATATTAGTAATTTGAGTTTTTCTTTCCTTCTCTTCATTAGCATGGCTAATGGTTTATCAATTTTATTTATTTTTTCAAAGAACCAACTTTTTGTTTTGTCAGTTTTTTCAATTGTTTCTTTTGTTTCAATTTTATTGATTTCAGCTCTCATTTTAATTATTTCCTGTATCCTACTGCTTTTGGGGTTGATTTGTTCTTCTTTTTCTAGGGCTTTGAGATAGGTCATTTGTTTGTTGACTTTTTCTTCTTTGAAGGAATGAATGCATGAACTTTCCTCTTAGAACTGCCTTCATAGTGTCCCAAAGATTTTGATATGTTGCATTGGTGTTCTCATTTACCTCTAAGAATTTTTAAATCTCTTCCTTGGAATCTTTTGCAACCCATTGTTCATTCAATAGCATATTATTTAGTCTGCAGGTGTTGGAGTAGCTTTTATTTTTTATTGTATCATTGATTTCTAATTTCATTCCATAGTGGTCTGCCAGAATGCAGGGTAGTACATCTACTTTTTCGTATTTACTACTGTTTGCTTTGTGGCATAATATATGGTCTATTTTAGAGAAGGATCCATGTGTTGCTGAGAAGAAAGTGTGTTTGCTTGCTGATGGATAATATACTCTATATATGTCAGTTAAGTCTAAGTTATTTGTTGTATTATTATTGAGTTCTATAGTTTCTTTGTTTAGTTTTTGTTTGGAAGATCTATCTAGTGGTGAGAGAGATGTGTTAAAGTTACCCAGAATTATTGTGTTGTGCTCTATTTGACTCGAACTTGAGAAGAGTTTGATTGATGAATGTAGATGCTCCATTGTTTGGGACATATATATTCATAACTGTTATGTCTTGTTGATGTATGGTTCCCTTAAGCAGTATGAGATGTCCATCTTTATCACTTTTGACTAACTTTGGCTTGAAGTGTACTTTATTTGATATGAGGATGGAAACCCCTGCTTGCCTATGTAGACCATGTGAATTGTATATTTTATCCCAACCTTTCACCTTCAGTCTGTGGGCATCTTTTCCTATGAGATGAATCTCTTGGAGGCAGCATATTGTTGGGTATTTTTAAAAATCCAATCTACCAGCCTATGTCTTTTCATTTGTGAGGCCATTAACATTTAGGGTTATTATTGAGACATGATTTGTTTATTTTTGGTATTTAGCTTGATTTGGTTTCTTCTTTGGCGAGCTTTCCCTTTATTGTAGTTCTTCCCTTTGCAGATTTTCATTGTTGGTTTTCATTTCCTCCTCCTGGAATATTTTGCCAAGAATGTTCTGTAGTGCAGGCTTTCTTTCTGTAAATTCTTTTAGCTTTTGTTATCATGGAAGATTTTTATTTCATTGTCAAATTTGAAGCTTAATTTTGCTGGATTTAAGATTCTTGGTTGGCATCCATTATCTTTTTGAGCTTGGTATATGTTGTTCCAGGATCCTCCTGGCTTTCAGAGTCTGGGTTGAAAAATCTGCTGAGATTTGAATTGATTTTCCCTCATAAATAATCTGATTTTTCTCTCTTGCGGCCTTTAAAATTCTATCCTTATTCTCTGTTAGACATTTTCATTATAATGTGTCTTGGTGTAGATCTGTTGTAATTTTGTGCATTTGGTGTTCTATAGGCCTCTAATATTTGATTTTCCAATTCATTCTTCATCCTTGGGAAATTTTATGATATTATTTCATTGAAGAGATTGTGCATTCCTTTGGTTTGAATCTCTGAACCTTCCTCTATCCCAATAAATCTTAAATTTGGTCTTTTGATGGTATCCCATAATTCTTGAATGTTCTGTTATGGTCATCTTTATTGTGAGGTCAACTTTATTTTCAAGACTGTATATTTTGTCTTCATTGTCTGAAGTCCTGTCTTCCAAGTGATCTAGTCTGTTGGTTGTGCTATCGAGTTTTTAAATTGGCTTATTGTTTCTTTCATTTTGAGGATTTCTGTTTTTTTTTTTTCCTCCAATATCTCTATCTCTTTCTTGAAGTAATCTCTTGCAACCTGTATTTGCTCTCTTATCCCTTTGTTGGTGTGATCAATGGTCACCTGAATTTGTTCTCTTATCTCTTTGTTGGAGTAATCAATATTTGCCTGTATCTGCTCACTTAGGTCATTCTCTAATTCCAAATCATTTTAGTTATGTATATTCTAAACTCCTTCTCTGACATTTCACCTACTGTGCTATCTATGGATTCTATTGTTGTTGTATCTTGGTTTGTTTGGGGCCTTTTCTTCCTTGTTTTTTCATGATGTCTATGTGTTTCCCTCTCTTGCAGTGTAGATATGAGGTATTACAGCTTCTGCCCTATTGTCTTATAGTGTCCCTACAGGTTACCAATACCTCACTTTTAAGGGAGATATCAATATTACAGCATTCAATGTACCCAACATGCAGCCAGGTAGAAGCAGTTAGCATTTATTTTTACATTTACAGTTTTGTTACCATAATCAGAAACAAGGAGTTTGGTTATCTTCTACCATATAGTCAATAAGTTTGCATAATGGTTTACAGTTTCTTTTGGTGGAAGGGGGGGTACTGGGAGGTTGGCTGAGATGTTTATGAGGTAGGATGTGAGAATATGGAGGTATTAGATTATATGACTAGTGAGAAGGGTAATCCTAAGAAGTTGGCTGTTAGTAAGAGAAACAAGAGTAGGTATGCAAGACTCCCTGTTACCTCAGCAACAGGATAACTGTAGCACCCCAATAGAGAAACCTCTGGTGCCACCAGGCCCACAGGAACCTTGGTGACATCTTACCAGGTCCTTATTATTGTCCCTTGATATAAGCGGTGTTATCTCAGTTTCATGGTGTGTCAGCCTCAAGCCTGTATGTTTCCTGATGTTGGGCTGTAGAGCCACGCTTTGGTGAATAAGGAACCCCAGCATGGGTGGCTCTCCTCATGGGCTGGGGGTGGCTCTCCCCAAAACTCTGGGCCAGAGTGGCATGAGGCGGGCAGGCTCTCCCTCCCTACACTACTTTTTAAAATTTTGGTACCAGGGATTGAACTCAGGGGCACTCAACCACTGAGCCACATCCCCAGTCCTATTTTGTATTTTAGTTAGAGACAGGGTCTCACTGAATTGCTTAGTGCCTCACTTTTTCTGAGGCTGGCTTTGAACTCGTGATCTTCCCACCTCAGCCTCCCAAGCTGCTGGGATTATAGGCATGTGCCACCCTGCTTGGCCCTAACATCACTTTTAAAAGAAAGTTCTCTAAATATTATTCACAGAAATAATGGGTTTATAAGTTGTTTTGAGTATTGTCAGTTGACAAAGGCAGCTGAATTTTTAAATGGCTACTGGGTGGAAACAGCTCTGCAGGGAGTAATTCATAGGATGGAATGAACCAGAAGCCATTTACCAACCAATTAACCAAAGTCTAAATGTGAAAGAAACATGCTAAAAAAATATGAACTATAATCCTGGTACTTCCAATTCCTTCTTAATAAGGTGTTGATGAAATTGACTGGAAGAAATGTTTTTTTATTTTGTTCTACTTTAGGTTTTCTTTGCTCTTTGTCCTTGTTCTTTGTAAGTTTCATGGATAATTAGGGGAATTTTGTAGATGAACACAATACCTTTATTTTTTATTTTATTTTTTAAAAATATTTTTTAATTGTTGATAGATCTTTATTTTATTTATTTATCTGTGGTACTGAGAATCGAACCCAGTGTTTCACACATGCTAGGCAAGTGCTAACTTACTATAGTCACAACTCATTTATGATCTTTTCCATATTGTAGATACTTGGCAAACCCTTCCTCCTGGGCCCACTCTCCCCCATGGCAGCTGGTTATCTACAGCTTGCTGCTTTTTCCACCTACCTAATACTTCATGCCTGAGAAGATTGATTTATGTAACATCACTCAGTTTCCTGGCTTTTGACTGAAAGATTTTTGTTAACATGAAAGGCAAGAGCCTTTCGCTAGAGAATATGGCATGGTCCCATTGATAGTTATTGGGGAGCTTTTGACACTGTATGCACTGGTAGATTACTTATGAGAAATTTGGTCATTTCTCTAAAAGATGATGAAAAATTGTCCTCAGATTCATATCTTGTAGGAATAAAGGTTTAGTTTGTCAATAGGTGCTGATGGGGTGGGTGGAAAAGAGAACATGGATTTCTTCAACTGGTGACGAAGAAAGGAATTCTGATGATTGGCTTTGATCCCCAAAATATAACTTATGCTAAGTGATTTTTTTTCATACTTCTTCATCTCCTGGTATTCAATATGAAGTACCGAAGGTATTTAACATGATGATTTTGGTTGTTCTCAGAATATGACATCATGTCATGATGTGCCAAGGATGTTTCCCGTGTCTAACAAAGGTTGGAGGGAATAGCAAAAATAGATGCTGAGGCCAGGTGCAGTAGTGCACACCTATAATCTCAGTGACTTGGGAGGCTGAGACAAAAGGATTATAAATTCATGTGGACAATTTAGCAAGATTCTCTGTCCAGAGGAAAAAGAATGGAGGGATGGGATCTAGGGGTATAACTCAGTGGTAGAGTTTCCCTAGGTTAAATCCCCAGTTTCACAACAATCCAGGAGAATTTACCTTTGAATTATTTTGATTCTACTCCAGGAGGATTTTCCTTTGAATTTATGTTACCCAGTGGCTTCCTCTAATGGGAGGCATAGCTGGAGGTGGAAAGGTAGAGAGGGGAGACTTCTTTCTGTATTTCTCCCTGACTCCTTCCATGCTCAAAGTGCTTCTCTTACTGGACTTAGGTGATGATACATTTTTCCCCTAGGCCCCTTCTCTAGGTCAGTCTCACTGGGAAGCAGTCTCTGAGTCTTCCCCTGTCCAAGGTTTGCAGGGAAGTGCTCTTGGGATGACCTCCTGAGGTAGGGGAGTGAGGGGAAGATCTTACTGAGCAGATGGCTGGGATGGCTCCGTAGTTGGTTGTCCTGACTTGGTGCAAATGAGCTGGACCCTTATACCTCTACCAGTCTTGCATGCTGGCTGTTGCCCTTGGGGAAGGAAGTGTGCCCTTGAGTGCTGAAGTTCCCTTTAGTGGAAGACAGGTTCCAGAAACCAATTTGGCTGAGAACTGTTGGCCTAGTATACTCAGCTGTTATCAGATGAGTGTTCCAGTCACGGAGGGGCATCTTGTGGCGCTCCCTCACACCCCTTCAACCCAGGGGTATTAATAGCTTGCTGTTGTTGCTAGTTTCTGGGAACCCAGAATCTAGGTTTGGTGTCTCTTCACTCAGTTCTCATAGTTGAACCATCTGAGTTGATCTATTTCTTTTCAGGACCCTGATTAATATTAACACAAAATCATACAAACATGTAAATACAAACTCTCATATGTTTAGCAGTTCAGTGTTCTATGATAAGGAGACCTGTTCTGGCCTGGGAGGTGATGGAAATTTCAAGGAAGTGAGATTTGAGCCAAAACATGAAGAATCAACTGAATGGAGAAGACGGAAGAGAGAATGCTCTCAGTGAAGAAAACATGGAATCTGTATGACCTGGAACATAATGAGGCAGTTAGAGGAAGAAGAGGGGAGACAGGAAACCGGGCGGCAGGGACCACATTCTCCTGGCCTCAGCTTTGTGGCCACTCAGCTCTTTAGGACTAATCCTAAAGGCAATTTAAAATAAATAAATAAATAAAAAACTTAAAGTTGAAAAGCTTTGGAAGTTTTTGAGCTGGGGAGGGACACAATCAGATTTGCATTTTAAGAAGATCTATCAAGGACCAGAGCTATTATTAATCTGGGGAAAAATTACTACTTGCCTGTCAGTGTCTAAAAAACAGAAAAGACACTGGTTTATCAAAGTCTCTAGACTGGACAGAGGTTTCTGTCCCTTGGCCAATCCGGTTCACAGGCCACAGTACTTCCTGGGCAGAAGGATGTTACATGGCACTCTCCACTGGGCCTGTTGCAAGTTTTCACATCATGATAACTTATGGCTTTTATCCCCTAGTAGGTTAGATGATACTTAGACTTTTAACCTTTTTTAAATTGGTGCCTTATAATTACACATAATAGTGGGACCATTAGACTTTTTAAAAAAGTACAGTACCAGTTTTTACTATATATCAAAGTTTGGAAGATATATACTGTTTTAGTGAGCCTTTTTGCTGCTATGATGAAAAAAAGCTAACAAGATCAATTTTAGAAGAGGAAAAATTTATTTTGGGAGCTCATGGTTTCAGGGGTCTCAGTCCATAGACACTGACTCCATTCCTTGGGACTCAAGGTGAGGCAGAATATCATGGCAGAAGTTTGGTGGAGGGAAGTAGCTCACATGATGATCAGAAAGCAGAGAGACTCCACTTACATAAAATATATACCCCAAAGGCACACCCCCAATGACCCCCTTCCTGCATCTATACCCTACTCATCCACTCAGTTAATCCCTGTCAGGGAATTAACACTGATTGGGTTAAGGCTCTCATAATCCAATTATTTCACCTCTTAATGTTCTTGCAAAAAACTGTGAGTTTTTTGGGGGGCACCTGATATCTAAACCATAACATATACTCTGTCTGTACTTTTAATTGTTTTTGGAGTCTCTCTCTCTCTCTCTCTCTCTCTCTCTCTCTTTAGAACTTTGGCCTTGGAATTGATTTCATAGAATTTCTTATGCTCTCTTCAGGTATGTGAATGGAGAACTTAGAATACAGATTACTGGTCACATCTCACATCTGCTTGGTGCTTAGGATCTTAGGGCTCCAATGGCTTTTGAGCTGAGATCAATCATGTCATTGGACAGAGCCCAACCACTTAACAATAAATGGAAAAATTTTCTTGAAATAGGTTGGTATGTTTTAGTTCTGTTTTACATATTACTTGAAGGGATGATGAATAAAAAGTTGTGATTGGTATATAAGACAAGACACATAACTGATACCAAAATCAATTATGAAGATTGCAGTATAAAAATTTCAAAGTAAATTGTTGAGGATTGGGTAGACACTCATTCCAAGAAGTACAAAGAAGTTAAGTGGCTAAAGATCAAGGAGGGCTTTTTGAGGATTTGTTTGGACAGAGCTACACTATGAGTCCTGCCTGCCCACTGCATGTGTTTTGTTCAAGGATGTTCTTCTCACAGGTCATTCCATGACTAGTCTAGCCCTATTGAACACTTTTTGCTAGCAGAATTCTGAGGTGGCACAAGGCATCACATGGCAAGAGACAGGGAGTATATGTGTGTCTCTTTAGGTCTCACTTTCATAAAGCCACTTGGATTCAATAATGGGGGCTTTATCCAAATGCCCATATCTTACCCCAATCATCTTCCAAAGGCCTCACCTCTAAACGTCATAGATTAAAATTTCTACACATGAAGACTTGGGGTGGAGTACACTCAAGTCATATCCAAATCATGGCAGAGGGTTTTCTCTAGGCCTCTGAAAGCTTGTTGGATGCTCCTGACCACCACTGGATTGGTGCCAACTTCCACTTGAGGAAAGCACTCCATGGCAGCAGAGAGGAGGGCTATGCTTGCAAGGTGGTGTCTTGTCTTTCAACCAGTCTTTCTAAGTTACATGACCCTCAGAGAATATATGAGGAATCCACACTAAGAAGGTTGGCCTGAAATTGATTATATATATATATTTATATTTATACATATATATGCACATATACATACAGTATATATACACATATAAAATTGAACACAGGGGTGCTTTACCACTCAGCTACATCTTCAGTGCTTTTAAAACAGGTGGGTTTGTTTTTGGAATTTTGAGATAGGGTCTCACTAAGATACTGAGATGGGACTTGAACTTATGGTCTCTTGCCTCAGCCTCCTGAGTAGCTGGGATTACAGTTGTACCCCTACCTGACCTGAAATCATTTTAAAAGAGATCCTTCCTAAAAAGTCTTACTGGAGGATTGATAGGATGCCAATAGCAAGCAGCCATGAGGAGTGGATGGAAGGAAAACCAAGGTTGGGGTAGAAGAAATAGAGAAAATTCTTTGCCTGTGGCCAAACATTCCCAGTGAGGGATTTGAAAGTGTCTGTCTATTTGAAACATCATGCCCGTAAACCCAGCAGGTATGATACCATTTTATCAGAGTACCATTCCAGTACTCCAGTCCAGTATAAACTTTCCTCCTTTCCCATACTGTGGTAGCATACTGGCTGGGAAAACATGAGAGGGAGTGGGAACAAGCTCCTTGCCTATAATTCTGCCCACAGAAGGGCCCTGCTGGGAAGTGGGAAACTAAAAGTAGGATGTTCTATTACTTGAGAGAGAAGAAACTGATGGGTCTGCTCATGTTGTCATGTAGGTGGAAGAGGAAGACCTATCCTTACTGAACAGATCTTTTTTCCTTTTTTATTTTTGGCTGTGCCTGGGGATGAATCCAGGACCTTGAACATGCTAGGCATGCACTGTACCACTGAGCTACACCTCCAGTTCAGAATGAATAAAGAAAAAATGCTTAATTTAACTACAACAAAGTAATTTATCAAGTAAATGTTATACATGGCAAAGGACATGTATCTAGAATATATAAAAAATTGATTACATCTTAATGATAAAAAGACAGTGATCTGATTTTGAAAATAAGTAAAAAATCTGAGCAGACATTTATTTTGAGTATATCCTTTTTTAAAGATAAACAAGTGGCCAATACTACATACACGAAAAGGATGCTCAGTATCTTAAGTGATCAAGGAAATGCAAATCAAAACAATCACACCCAGGAGAATGGCTGTAATAAAAAAAAAAAAAAGAGAAATAATAACAAGTGTTGGTAAGGAAGTAGAAAAACTGGAGCCCTTAGTCATTGCTTGTAGGAATGTAAACTGGGCCATTGCTTTAGAAAATAGTCTGGTACTTCTTCATAAGCTTAATCATAGAATTGCCATATGATCCCATGATTCTACTCCTAGGTATATAACCAAGAGAAATGAAAACATGTCCACAATATTCTGTACATGAATATTCACAGCAGCATTACTCATAATGTCTAGTAAGTAAAAACCAAACTGGCCATCAACTGAGTGGATCAACAAAATTTGATATCCATACAAAAGAGATATTATTTAGTCATAAAATGGAACTGAAGAGCTATACCATGAATAAATGTTGAAAACATTACACTGTAAAAGAAGCCACAAAAGATTGTTTGATTTCATTGATATGTCTAGAACAGGTAGATATATAAAGATACCTAAAGGTTTGTATATGGCTAGTGAAGAGTAGTAGAAGGTAAGGGGAGAATTAAATTTTTTTTGGAGGGGGTGTGGAATGTTCCAAAATAGATTGTGTTGATGTATGCATAAAATGTGAAACTAAAAACTAAAAACACTGAATTGCACACTTTAATCTGCAAGTTATATTGTACATAATTGTAAAATAGTATGCAGGTCTGCTACTAGACTGGGAGTGTCCAGATGGCAGGGATGATTTCTTGGTAGTGGGGACTGAACCAGGGGCAGTTTACCACTGAGCTACATCCCCAGCCATTTTTATTTTTAATTTTTGATACAAGATGTCCCTCAGTTACCCAGAAAACTTGGGATCCTCCTGCTTCAGCCTCCGGTGTCACTGGAATTACCTGCATAGGCCACCAGGACCAGTTGCATGTTACCTTTTCTTTGGGCAGTTACACAGACACTCAACACATATTTTCTTGAGGAATAAGCACACTTTCATACTGTTGCTGATGTTCATACAAAGTTTCAAAGCACTCTGCAAATTTCAAAGCATTTTTTTTCACCCACTGCAGCAGTTCCTTTGTGCTTCATTAACAACCCTGAAGATGATCCCAGTAGGTGGTATTAGATTATTACTGATGCATATTGTAAAAGCAACCATGCAAGAGGGAAAGTGCAAAAACAAACAAATAATAAATAAATAAAAATACATTCTGTCTGCTCAATTTTATTCAGTGGAGCTCTCCTCAAGTGCATCTGCCTTGCATTGCTCCTGCGCCCGAGAGAAGGAATACACTTACATATTTTACAATCAGCACCACTCTGGGAGACTGATTCCCAAAGGGCCATGTAACAGTACAGCAATGGGGGTCAGTTGCGGGGCAAGAAACCAAAGAACTGAGATTCCTTTTCTGAGCAAACATAGCAATGAGGCCAGTGGGATTTTCGCTTCGGGATATTGGACCCAGTCTCCTCAAATACTTCTTACCAGAAGGTTTGAGTTAGCTGGGTGTCCCATGACCACCATCTCAACAGCATTTAGTTTAACAGTCTTCCAGGCCCCGAATTCAGCAATCTAGGTTTTGGTACCCCGCTGGCCAACTCTCATGCTTGGGTAAAGAAACAGATTAGGCACACAGCAGCCAGGACTTTTCCAGTTGGAGGGGTAGGAAGCCTCAAGCTCTCTGAAGAGGACTTCGATGCTTTTTCCAACTGGGACTAGGACTTCTGGTTGGCTACAGAATCCCTGGCCACAGGATGATTTAATGACGTCTTTTCTCAAGCCCACCGAAATGGCCCAGAAACCTTGGTCGCTTTCCAGGGGAGAGACCAGTGGGACCCAGACAGGGCCTGGGGCGTTCCCCGTGGGGCGGGGCGCGCCTGACTCACAGCTACCAAGGGGCAGGAGCGCAGGTGAGCAGCCGGAGCGGTCCCAGCGCCTCCGCCTCCGCGGCGCCCGCGCAGCGCTCCACCCCAGCCTGGGGGACGGGCGGAGGCTCTGGCCCACCGCCCTTGGGCTTCGAAGAGGGGTGGGCGGCGACCTGGGAGCTCCGGGACTGTGTGGCCGTGCGGGCCCCGGCAGGGTGCGCTGAGGCACCCGGGCTGCCACCGCCCGCAGGCGCTGGGCGCGGCGGCCGCGGGAGCCGCAGGTGGTTCCCCGGGCCGGCCCTTTTCTCCTCCCCCTTTCCTTTCTTTTGCCTCCCCTCCCTCTCGCCCGGTGTCGGCGGCACTTCCCCCGCTTCCTCCTCCCTCTCCAATCGGGAGGGAGGGAAGGAGCCACCGGCTCTTTCCTGCCTGCCTGCAAACTTCAGCGGGACTCCCGGCTCCACTCGCCGCCGCGGCCACTGCCGCCCGCTCGGGAGCTGCTCCTGGAACTTCCTTTCGCGGTGCGGCAGGGCAATCCCGGCTGGTGGGAGGACGCCACCAGGCGCCGGGCGGCTTGGACCCCCGGTCCCTTTCCTGGGCTACTGCCCGCCCGCGAGTCCGCTAGTCTGTCGGTGCGTCCTTCCTGCCCGGCCTCTCCCCCGCCGGCAGGAGCCGCGGAGCTTCCCCTCGGCGCCCAGCCGCTGCGGGGGACCTTTCTTTGTGTTGCATGCAGACTCGCGCCCCGCGCCGACGGGGGGCGGATTAAGGGCTGCGCTCGCCCGGGGCGGCCCGCGGCGCCGCCGGCCGGAGCCGCCCCCCGCCTCGCGCCATGCCCTTCCACCAGAGGACCGTGGAGCCCGCGCGGTTGCGCCGGCCCGAGTTGGCGGAGGCCGGGGCCGCGGGCGCGTCACTCTTCCGCTCGCTGGAGCAGGTCAGCTCGCATGCCCTAGTCTGCCTGCTGGCGCAGCTGGCCGACCTGTCGCGCTGCGCCGGAGACATCTTCGGCGAGCTCGAGGGCCAGGCAGCCGCGTTGGGCCACCGCACAGCTGAGTTGCACCGCCGCCTCGACGCCCTGCACGCCGCCGCCGCGCGCCTGGACCACCGCCGAGTGAAAATCCGTGAGTGGCCGGCGGGTCGGGGGAGGGGAACGCGGCGGGAGGCGCGGCCAGATGCTCCCTGCTGCCCCCTGGCGGCGCGGGTTCGGCTCTGGGGCCGCTGTGTGAGCCAGGAGCCCCGCGAGTGTAGGGTTCTCGGGTGGGGGCTGCCTGACCCGAGAGGGAGGCAACGTAGGTAGCAGGCGCGTGTGGCACCCTAGGTTTCTCGGCTTCTGGGAGATTCTTGGCTACCTTGGTGGAATGGGCGCGGAGTGTGACAATTGGGCTGTCTGTCCCCTCTCTCAGTGAGAGAAGAGCCGCGGGTGCTGTATACAGAGGAGCAACCATGGGAAAGTGGCAGGGGAAGAAGGTAGCCCATTTGAGAAGCAAGGGTAGAACACTGACATGGGTATACATTCTTTAGACTTCTGGAGGATCTTTTTGGAAAAGTCGGGGGATCTCAGCAAGCATTGAGTCTGCTTGTTACCTTTCTGCCTAGCCGCGTGTTGTACCTGTGTTCTTACCTACAAACGAAACTGTAGATTTTTTAGTTCAGGTTTTTTTTTCCTATTGGCCCTGAATTTTGTTTCCTCTTCCAGACTGACCCATCAGCTCTTTGTGATTCAGAGGATCTTGACCTTGAGCTGAGACTCTGTTCATTCATCTTTGTCTGGCCTCCTCCAACCCTGAAAATCAAGTCTATGTCCTGACACAGTGATCTCCCTAAACACCCATTTCATCTCAGCAGCTTAACTGGCTCTGGTGAATGAAGCAACTGGAATTTCCTGCTGTCTCAAAGCAGAGAAACTTTGTGTGATGTCTATTTGGTTTCTCCCTTTTATGTTCGTGGACTTGGTCATAATCCTGAGTGTAAACTGGAGATGGTTGATGGATTGTAGGGTGGAGGGGAGATACTGGTGTAACGCCTAGATTTCAGCAGCTCAGGATGAAATATTGCCTCACTTAGAATCACTTCATAAGCAATCTTGAATAGCTTGTTTTCCAACTTGCTAGAAAAACTTAGGTGTATATATATTTTTTTAAATTTTAAAATTGAACCCAATGTCTCATGCATGCTAGGCAAGCGCTCTGCAACTGAGCTACAGCCCCAGCCCTATATTTTAACTACTCTACAGCCTAAGAGTTCAAACTTTCAATAAGTTAATTCCAGTAAGATTGCTTGCTATAATACCATCTTTCTCCAAGTTGTCCAGTTATGTGATGGTCTTACATTTTTATAGTTCACCTCTTTGATTGTGCTGTCAACACATTCTTATAAATTGTGGACAGCTCCTAACCTAGGTGAGTGGGAGGAGATGAGGATGGGAATCAGTGATCTCATGAAGTTGGACGCAATTGGAATATATCTATCTAATGTGAATAATGACCTGTGCATAAGGATGTATTGTCCTAGAGGAATGTCACAGTCAACATGGCGATCATTAGTTGCTTCTATGTCTTTTCTGTAGGATGTGTGTACATGGGTGAATGAGAATTTCACCCTTGACCAACAATGTGATGAAGCAAATCTGACTACTGGATGAACTAATCTATTGTGGGAATTAAAAACAAGAGGAAGCACATTCTATTTAAAGGAATGAAGTGTTGACTGATTCTAGAATCAGAAAAGAAAGCCAATTAAGATCTTTTATTTTTTATTTTTATTTTTGGCAGTACTAAGAATTGAACCCAGATGTTCTCTACCACTGAGCTACCTCCCAGCCACCCCCTCACCCCTTTGCCCACTTTTAAAAGTTGGAAACAGGGTCTTGCTGAATTGCCCATGCTGGCATTGAATTTGTGATCCTTCTGCCTCTGCCTCCTGAGTCACTGAGATTACAGGCGAGTATCACTGTACCCAGCTCCCCAGCCCTTTTTTTTTGTTTTTTGTTTTGGTACTGAGGATTGAACTCAGGGACACTTTACCACAGAGCTAAATCCCTAGTGCTTTTTTAAAAACATTTTTTAGTTTTGTATTTTGAGACAGTCTTACTGTTGTCCAGTCTGGCCTCCAGTTTGCTGAGGCTGGCCAGTTTGCTGAGGCAGGAGGACTTGAGATCCTCCTGTCTCAGTCTCCCCAATAGCAGGGATTACAGGCCTGTGCCACTGTGCTCTGCCAGTTAATATCTTTAAACAAAATAAAACCAAAAACAAACAAAAAAGCTATGGGCTGTGGGTTTAACTCAGTGGCAGAGTGCTCAACTAGCTTGTGCAAACCCAGTCCCTGGATTTAATCCCCAGTATCTCTAAGAAGAGGGTGGGGTGGGTGGGCCAAGGTGGGAAGGAAAGCAGAACCAAGAAAAATTCCTGAAGGTCAAGAACTGCTTTGTTAGTTTTGTTTTGCATTTAAATATATGACTTTTCTCTCCTTTATGTGCATAAGTCTTAGTGGGCTACATGTCCATAACCAGAAATTACCTAAATTCTGTAAGTTAACTAAGGTTGTTCTTATTATAATGACTGAAATAATTCATTTCAAAACTTTTAATAAGTTGAATCTTAAATGGCTTTGATTTTATACCAGAAACCCTGGCTAATCATTTTTTTTTATGATCACAAAAGAAGGCTTTTATTGAATATAATTATGCCTAAGAGTATAAGTGCATACACAGAAGAAAGCTGAACTATAAAGATATTATTAGTTTTTGTGGGTTTTTTCCCTACCTTTGCATGCTTTTTTATATGCCAGAAAGCAAAGAACTGCCTATTCATTCTTTCTATTTAGCATCTGTTAGGATTCTTTAAAAACAATGCTTCAAACCTATTCCTGCATAAAAGTTACAATTTGAAGTTATTTTAGTCTTGTTTTAGGTAGGTCTTCAGAATAATATACTCCATTAGTATGTGTGGACATCCAGATTCTTAGACTTGGAATTGACTGTGAAGGCCATTCATTTGTTTCACGAACACCTAACCAGAGAGGAAATCCAGGACAAAAGAGTTGAAGTGTTTCACCCTGGATTAAGAGATGATGAATAGTACATCCCTTCTAGACCCCAACCTTCAGATTGACCTGCCTGCTGTCCCACTGCTTATGAAGCTTCCCTTTAGGTCCAAATAGAGAACAAAGTGTAGATACATTTCATAAAAGATCTCCCTCGGAGCAAGTGATGTTCCAGCTAGCTTCCCAAAAGCCAGGGGGCAGGACAGCACAATCACTGGTTGATGGGGTTCTTCTGTAATATAAGATGTCATTGAAATGATTTTTAAATGTGTAGACTATCTTTGCTATATACAAACAACATTTTGGTTCTATGGTCAGTCCTGCTGGCCTCAATGATTTTTTTTTTTTTTTTAATATTTATTTTTCAGGGGCTGGGGTGGTGGCTCAGTGGTAGAGCTCTTGCCTAGCATGCATGAGGCACTGGGTTCAATCCTCAGCACCACATAAAAGCAAACTATTGTATCCACCTAAAACTAAAGATACATAAATGAATACTTAAAAAAATTATTTTTCAGTTTTCGGTGGACACAACATCTTTATTTTTATGTGGTGCTGAGGATCGAACCCAGCGCCCTGGGTTCGATGCCCAGCCAGGCAAGCACGCTACCACTTGAGCCACATCCCCAGCCCATGGCCTCAATGATTATTAGGAATATTTCATCAAGCTTATTATTAAATATTATGGATAACAAGTCATCCAAAATAGATTTTTGTTGTTGTCACAAATTGGCAAAGACACACATTACTATTCTCCTAGTCATTGAAGGCTCCCCTTATGATTTCTTTGACATCTCCAGCCTGGGAAAAGTGTTCCTATGGCACTCCCCTGGCCCCAGGATGAGCATCAGTATGTGTCTTCATCATCCATTTACCAGGGGCACCGAAATGGTATATCCATATCAGCGTCTCTCTGCCAGATAGCAAGCTCCTTGAAGCTAAGGATTGCCACAGTTTTGTTTTTCTTGAGCATAGAATGGTACCTGGAATGTAATACCGTAATAAATGTTTGTTCTGAACTAATACAAATGTTTCTTAGTGCTTTTTGTCTGGAAGAATAACTACAAAAGCCTTGGGGGAAAAATACTATTATTTTTCTGTTGCAAATCTAAGTGAGCAAGACAGTTACTTTAAAAAAAAAACTTTAATTTCCTATATTTTAAAAGTTTTGAACTCAGCTGCCAAAATCTCCTTTCTGTAAAAGTCAAGACTTCATTAATTTTGCTGACAAAATAAGGCCTCATTGAAAATGAGTGTGATGGTGTATGCTTGTAATCCCCATAGCTTGGGAGGCTGAGGCTGGAGGATAACAAGTTCAAAGCCAGTCTCAGCAATTTAGTGAGGCCCTAAGCAATTTAGCAAGACCCTGTCTCTAAATAAAATATAAAGGAGAGTGTTGGGGGCCCGCAGCCAAGTCGGAATGGCCCCTGGCATTTTGCCAGGGGTGGTGGTGGTGGGGGCCGTGGCGCCAAGCCATTTGGATGATGATGGTTAGGTTGGGCTGTGTGTGATTGCTGTGGCTGGATGGTGCTGGATTGAGGTGGGCAGTGTATTCAGTTGTGTATTGGACCCCTGCTGCCTGGGCACCCACTACTTTTGAGTTCTCAGGGAAGTCCCATTGAGTTCAGGTTGAGCTCTTGCGGGGATTCCTGGAGAGTTCGTGTGGTTGGTGGAGTTCCGGTGGAGTTCCGGTGGAGGGAGTTCCGGTGGAGGGATTTCCGGTTGTTGTGTGGTGTTCCTGGAAGGGCCGCGCCGTGGGTGGTGTTTGTGGGAGTTTGGAAATAAAATTTGTTCCTGCTTGAGTGACTCCTGATTTGTGCCCAGCCAGACTGCCCCAGAGGGTTAGGGATGTGCCTCAGTAGTTAAGCACTCCTGAGTTCAATCCTTGGTACCCAAAAGAAAAAAAAAGTAGCAACCCCTAGAAATGTGAATAGTTATATCTGGGCTCTGTGAACAGTCAAAAGAGACTTTGCTATGCAGAAATCAATGCAAACTGAACCCAAGAGCCTTGTTTGTTTATTTATTTATATATTTATTTGTCTATTTATTTATTTTGATGCCAGGATTGAACCCAGGGACATTTAACCACTGAGCCACATCCCAGCCCTTTATAAAAATATTTTTTATTTTGAGATAAGGGCCTTACTAAGTTGCCGAGACTGGCTTTGAACTTGCAGTCCTCCTGCCTCATCCTCTGGAGATGCTAGGATTATAGGCATGCATCACCATGCCTGGCTTCTGTTTTATATGCATATTTTAATCTGTGTGTATGTATGTGTAAGATAAATAGTTTTACTGAGATAAAATTATTACACTATATAATTCACCCACTTAAAGTGTACAGTTTGGTGGTTTTTAGTATGCTCAGAGTTGTGCAATGTAACCACAGTCAATTTTAGAACATTTTCATCATTCCAAAAGAAAGTCTCATGTTCATTAGCAGTTATTCTCCATTTCCTTTTAACATTTCCACCCCTAGACAAATGGTGAATCTACTTTCTGCCCCTATAGATTTGACTAGTCTGGATATTTCATACAAGTGGAATCATACAATATGTGGTACTGACTTGCTGCACTTAGTACAGTGTTTTACAGTTTAAGTCTCCCCTGGCCCCCTTATTTTTCTTTCTTTCCTTCTCATGGGGCTGGGGATTGAATCCAGGACTTTATGTTAAGCAAGTGCTCTACCACTGAGCCTAGATTCTTAGCCCCATGATTTATTTCTTTTTATAATTAATACTAACACTTCTCATGCAATTCTTTCATGATTAAAAAAACATGGTGGCATACCCTTGTAATTCCAGCTACTCTGGAAGCTGAGGCAGGAGGAATGCAAGTTTGAGGCCAGTCTCAGCTATTTAGAAAGAACTTGTCTCAAAATAGAAAAGTTAAAATGGCAGAAGTTCAGTAGTAGAATGCCTCTGGGTTCAATAATAGAGGGAAAAACAAACAAACAAACAAACAAACAAAAAGTGAGGCTTTACAGAGGAAGAAATGGAAGTTCTAGAGTTGGTAAGAGGTCTATACAAGACAGACTTGAGTCTTCTGATTTTCAATCAAAAACTCTTTTCACCTTAAATGTACTATCTGGGATTTGGGGGGTTAGCTTGTGCTTAGCCCTTGTAAGCCTTTGAAGCGCTTCCCTGGATGAATGAAATGTAATTGTTGAAAAAGATTAGGAAAAGATGGTTTGTTTGCCTTAAAAATAAAAGTTTTTAGAAAACCAGATTTTTTTTTTCCCTATTGGAATCCATTAGTGAGCCAAAAATGGTGGCTCATGCCTGTAATCCCAGTGACTTGGGAGGCTGAGGCAAGTTATAGACCAGCCTTAGCAACTTAGAGAAACCCTATCTCAAAATAAAATAAATAAAAAGATGGGATGTAGCTCGATGATAGAGTGCCCTGAGTTCAGTGCCCCCTGCCAGACAAACAACAAAAGATGGATTCCAGAAATGTTCCAAGTTGAGAGAGGTTGGCTGTACTGCACAACTATGGGGATCTCTTCACATCATAGTATGTGCTCAGCCTGTGCACCTGTACATGATGGCCTTGGAACACTGTAGTTTTTAGAGGTGAGCTATATGTTGTTCAAGATAACTGGTTACCTGGGGGTGTAGCTTAGTGGCAGACATGTGTTTAGTATGTGTGAGGTTCTGGATTCAATACCCAAAACCCACCCCACCAAAAAAAGCTGGTTGGCAGAAAGATCCTATAGGCCCTGTCTTTTCATAGACAGGTATGAGAATTTGAAAGAGTAGGCTCATACTTCTGAGTAGTGTTCTAGGTGTGAAGTCACAACAGACTGTCCTCCGACCCAGCTAGAAGTTTGGCTAGTCCTGATGTCAGAATGTCTTTGCTTCCTCAGAACAAACCTTTTCTGCAAAATATTTGTCAGGGTTCTAAAGATAGCATAGAGACTTCTCAGTTGTTGTTGTTGTTGTTCTTTTTTTGGTACTAGGGATTGAACCCAGGGGCACTTAACCACTAGCCACATCCCCAGCACTTTTTATCTTTTCTTTTTTCTTGTTCTTCTTCTTCTTCTTCTTCTTCTTCTTCTTCTTCTTCTTCTTCTTCTTCTTTTTTTTTTTTTTAAATAGGATCTTGCTAAATAGGGCCTCACTAAATTGCTGAGGCTGGCTTTGAACTTACAATTCTCCTGCATTAGCCTCCTGAGTTGCTGGGATTACAGGCATGCACCACCAGGCCTGCCACTTCTCTGCACTTCTAAGAACAAGTTATGTGGCTATTTTTGTGCCTGCTTATAAACGTTTCTCTCCAGTGAAATTGGCATAAGACTTGATTTCATTGAAACATTGCATCTGGATGTGTGCCTATAACACCACCCACTCAGGGCTGGGAGTGGGGTGGGGGTGGGGTGAGACAGAAGGATTGCAAGTTCAAAGTCAGCCTCAGTAATTTAGTGAGACCCTGAGCAATTTAGTGAGACCTTGTCTCAAAATAAAAAATAGAAAGGGATAGGGTTGTGGCTTAGTGGTGAAATGTGCCCCTGGGTTCAATCCTCAGTACCAAAAAAAAAAAAAAAAAGAAAAGAAAAGAAACACCACATACTATAGAGAATGTTTGTGAGGATGTGGCTTCCACCCACCTCTAATCCCTGAATAGTCCTTAAATTTATTAACAAAAACTGATGGTAGCTAAGTGGGCAGTTGTACCATTCAGTTAAAGAGGCTGTGTGAGATCAAGCAGTGTTTCCTACTTGCCTAGAACTTATGTTAAAAATAGAGATTCCTTAGCAGGGCATGGTAGTGCACATCTGTAATCCCAGGCTGAGACAGGATAATTGCAATTGAGACCATCCTAGGCAGTTCATTGAGACCCTATCTCCAAATAAAATTTAAAAAGGTTTGGGGAGGTACTTCAGTGGTAGAGTGTTTACCTAGTAATTGCAAGATCCTGGGTTTCATCCCTAGTACTGTAAACAAAACAAAACAAAATTCCCAGACCCTTTCAAAACCCCGTTGAGCCTGTCTCTAGCATGTTTTAACAAATGCCACAGTGTTCTCTGAGCAGGCAAATTGAGGACCACTGCAATGGGCATATGGACAGGAGAGCTTTGTATATTGGGAATTGAAAAACTTGAGTCTAGCTTCACCTCTGCCATGTTCTGTTCTTTTCTTCTTTCTTCTTCTTTTTTTTTTTTTTTCTCTACTGTTGATTCAATTCAGTGGCACTCTATCACTGAGCTATGTCTCTAGTCCTTTTTTCAAGTATTATTTTGAAAAAAGGTCTTGGCCTGGCTGACCCCAAACTTGTGATGTTTTTGCCTCAGCCTCCCAAACATCTGGGATTATAGGTGTGCATCACTGTACCCAGTTTGTGCTAGTATGCGGATTTGGACCAATTTATTCAATGTTTCTAGCCCTTGATTTCCTTATCTGTAAAATAGACATTTCAACTAAAATAATTACTGCAGGCTTTTACAATTTTTGGCATTTTGTGATTCAATCGATAAATTAAAAATTCATTTACTTATTTTAAAATCAACAAATGAAGGTCAAATAACATTTATGGTGTACAACATGATGTTCTGATATATGCTGTATACATTGTGGAATGGCTAAATACAGCTAAGTAACATGTCTTACCTCACTTTTTTTGTGGTGAGAAAACATAAAATTTGCTCTTTGAAGATTTTCACATATATAATACATTGTTACTAACTATAGTCACCTTTCTTCACAGTAGGTCTTTTGAAATTCTTCTTCTTCTTCTTCTTTTTTTTTTTTTGTACTAGGGATTGAAGCCAGAGCTGCTTAACCACTGAGCCACATTCCCAGCCCTTTTTGTTTATTTATTTTTATTTTGAGACAAGGTCTTGCTAAGTTACTTAGAGCCTTGATAAGTTACTGAGGTTGGCCCTGAACTTGCAATCCTCCTGTCTCAGTCTCCGGAGCTGATAGGATTATAGGCATACACCAGCACACCTTTATTTCTCAGCACAAATTTTGTATCCTTCCCCCCACCCCCCATATCTTACTCTACCCACCCACCTCTTCCAGCCCCAGGTAGCAACCATTCTCTCTGCTTTTATGAGTTAGATTTTACTGTTTGATAATCAGAAGTTTTACTATTTGAAAAGATAAACGTGTGAATACAATTTTGATAAATAATCTCTCTCAGATTCTTAGGAAGGGGAATTTAAATAAAATCTTTGTGTCTGAAATAAACTCTATGACCAGAAGGACTCTATCAAGTAAAATCACATTTATTTATTGGTTGCAGTGCTAAGGATTGAGCTCAGGGCCTCATGCATTCTAGGCAAGTGCTTGACCACTGAGCTGCACCCTCAAGTAATATTTTTAAACAGAGAGATCATGTGGATCTTTACATGTTGGGAGGTTATTTATATCTTCCCAATAGATCAGTCAGCCATTTGTTCAAATTTGTGTATATTCTGCCTACAGTAAACTAGATTCCTCCTCATCTTTAAAAAAGCTAATAGCATTAGGGGAAGAGAATTGCATTTAAATGCATTTGCCATATGTTCAGAGTTCTAAAAAAAAAAGTGTTAATTTTTGAATTATGAGAGTGTGTCTTTTAGGTCCAAACATCAGTCTACTCATGATTCTTTGGAATATAATTAATTACCTGGCATAAAACACTACCTACATTTAGGTTGAAATTCTTTATTGAGCAATAATCTGGTTTTCTTATGTTAGAGCAAAACCTCATATTAAAATTTCAACTGCATTGTTTTAGGGTTAGGACTAACAAAGAAATTTAAATAAAGAACTATTTAGTTTGTTAATATCTGGAAAGAATATTTGGAAGCAGAAAAATAATGCGGTGTTTTGTTTTGAGACTGGATGTGATGGCGCATACCTATAATTCCAGCAGCTCAGGAGGCTGAGGGAGGAGGATCGCAAGTTCAAAGGCAGCTTCAGCAAAAGTGAGGCACTGAGCAACTCAGTGAGACCCTGTCTCTAAATAAAATGCAAAATAGGGCTGGGGATGTGGCTCAGTGAGTACCCCTGAGTTCAACCCCTGGTACCCCGCCCCCATATACACACCAAAAAAAAAAAAAAAAAAAAAATTAAGTTTCTTTTTTGGTGCCAGAGATGGAACCCAGGGGTACTTCACCACTGAGCCACATCCTCAGCCCTTTTTATTTCTTTAAATTTGAGACAGGATCTGGCTAATTTGCTTAGGGTCTTGCTTAGTGGCTGAGGCTAGCTTTGAACTTGCTATTTTCCTGTTTTAGCTTCCCGAGTTGTTGGGATCACAGGCATACTCAGCAAAAATAAAGGTGGTTTTTTTTTTTTTGTTTTTTTTTTTTTGTGGTCCTAGGGATTGAACCCAGGGCCTTGTGTATGCTAGGCAAGCACTTTACCAACTGATCTATATCCCCAGCCCCCAAAATCAAGTTTTAAGAATAATATGAAATGGCTTGAACCTAACTAGGCACCTAGTAACTTATTTAATTATTAAATTCAATTTCTCCTCAAATTGATTTATATCCTAAGATGAACAAATTCTGCAGAAACTGAAGTTCAGAATCAACATGATGGTGGTGTTGGCTGTGTTGCTTTTGCATGTCTTTCTCTAAGTGTGCCCTTTAGCAGTACTTCAGAGAAATGCAGTAGAGGAGCTAGAACTTCTCTTTGGGGAACTCTAAGGAAAGGGCCTGGAGATCCCAGCCATCAGTCCCTCCCTCCCTTCCTTCCTTCCGTCCTTTCTTTCTTTCTTTTAAATTTATTTATTTGTAGTTATAATCAGTTATACATGACAGTAGAAAGCTCTTTGATTCATTGTATACTGTGAAGCAGAATTTTTCACTTCTCTGGTTGTGCATGAAGTAGAGTCACGCCTTTCGTGCAATCATACATGTACCCCGGGTAATGATGTCTGTCTCATTCCACTGTCTTACCTACCCCTTTGCCCCCTCCTCCCCTCCATTTTGACCCATTCAAAGTTTCTCCACTTATCCCATGCACCCCCTGCTCCCCATATGGAATAGCATCCACTTATCAGAGAAAACATTCAGCCTCTTTTTTTTTTTTTTTCTTTCTTTCTTTGTGGCCCTGAGTTCAGGGCCTTATATATGCAAGGCAAGCACTCTACTAATTGAGCTACATCCCCAGCCCTGGGACCTGTTTTTTTTTTTTGAGATTGGCTTATTTCACTTAGCATGATATTCTCCAGTTCCATCCATTTACCTGCAAATGCCATAATTTTATTCTCTTTTAATGATGAATTATATTCCATTGTGTATATGTACCACAGTTTCTTTATGCATTCATCTATTGAAGGGCATCTAAGTTGGTTCCATAATTTAGCTATTGTGAATTGTGCTGCCATAAACATTGATGTGGCTGTGTCCTTGTGGTAGGCTGTTTTTAAGTCCTTTGGATATAAAACAAGGAGTAGGATAGCTGGGTCAAATGGTGGTTCCATTCCCAGTTTTCCAAGGAATCTCCATACTGCTTTCCAGATTGGTTATACCAATTTGCAGTCCCACCAGTAATGTGAGAGTGTGCCCTTTTTTCCACATCCTCGCCAACACTTTTGTTGTTCTTAATAGCTGCTATTCTGACTGAATTGAGGTGAAATCTTAGAGTAGTTTTGATTTGCATTTCTCTATTTTTTTTTTTAAAGAGAGAGTGAGAGAGGGGAGAGAGAGAGAGAGAGAGAGAGAATTTTTAATATTTATTTTTTAGTTCTCGGCGGACACAACATCTTTGTATGTGGTGCTGAGGATCGAACCCGGGCCGCACGCATGCCAGGCGAGCGTGCTACCGCTGAGCCACATCTCCAGCCCTGATTTGCATTTCTCTAAATGCTAGAGCTGTTGAACATTTTTTCATATGTTTGTTGATTGATTATATATCCTCTTCTGAGAAGTGTTTGTTCAGTTCCTTGGCCCATTTATTGATTGGGTTGTATTGTTTTTATTTTTGGTGTCAAGTTTTTTTTTAAGTGTATTTTTTTAGTTGTAGGTGGACACAATACTTTTATTTTTATGTGGTGCTGAGGATTGAACCCCGTGCCTCATGTGTGCCAGGCAAGCACTCTACCACTGAGCCTCAGCCACAGCCCCTGATGTCAAGTTTTTTGAGTTCTTTATATATCCTGGAGATTGTGCTCTATGTGATATGTGTGTGGCAAAAATTTGCTCCTCAAGTCTAGGCTCTCTGTTCACTTCATTGATTCTTTTGCTGAGAAGAAGCTTTTTAGTTTGAAACCATCCCATTTATTGATTCTTGATTTTATTTCTTGCGCTTTAAGAGTCTTGTTAAGGAAGTCAGGGCCTAATATGACATGATGGAGATTTAGGCCTTTTTTTTCCTTCTATTAGGCGTAGGATCTCTGGTCTAAATCCTAGGTCCTTGATCCACTTTGAGTTGAGTTTTGTCCATGGTGAGAGATAGAGGTTTAGTTTCATTTTGCTGCATATGGATTTCCAGTTTTCCCAGCACCATTTGTTGAAGAAGCTATCTTTTCTCCAATGTTATGTTTTTGGTACCTTTGTCTAGTATGAGATAATGTCTAGTATTTATGTGGGTTGGTCTCTGGTGTCTTCTGTTCTGTACCATTAGTCTCATCAGTCCTTTCTTTGTGGATAAATGACACATCTGTGAATGTCTTTGGCATCAGACTCCAAAAAGTGTCTTTACTGGTATTAGGATCTAGGTGGCATCTGACATCCAAGGGGAACTGTCTTTTGCATGATTTTGTATTGTCTTCTGATGCTGATGGCAAACATTGGCATGTTTGTCACGGGCAGAGTAAAGTGTACAGCAGCTCTCTGAGGTGGATTCTGCTCCATTATTTCAGTGTGACAGCTGATAGCACTAAGGTACCAGTAATTTGTTTGCACACATCCACAGCTCTAAGCAATGGAGCTGAGCTTTGAACACAGACAGGGCTGCCTGTAGCGTTAGCCTGCTTTGACATTGTGTGGTACTGTCTCTGGACTATCTGCACCAACTTCAAATCATGACGATCAGAGACTCAGATGGGATAAACCAATGCCAAGAAATATGGTGAAAGCCTGTCAAATATCTGAGGGAAAAACACATAAAGTCTTTGGGGCTTTAACCTTTTCCTTCTCTGTTTTGAAACCTCTCAAACTATGAGCAGATGGCCAGGACTTACTGAGCTCAGTGCTGGGCACACAGCTAACATTTATTTAACACTTGCTGCTTTTGCCTCAGTGGTAGCAAAGGCTGAGGTAGCCCCACTTGCACATGGCCCTGTATTGACATGGGTGCCCCCCAGGGATGCCGGACTACCGAAGCCTGGAAGATGAGAGCTGACCAAGTCCAGGGGAGAGATGGTCTCAGAGATAAACATAAAAATATTTCTGATTGGGAAACCAAAGTGTTCTGCACAGGCATCTAAAAGTGTCAGTGGTTCCTGACAAGAACATGTGAAGGGGTGGGGGGGCTTTCTCTCTGCCTCACAGGGATTCAGCTTGTTGGCTGGAGAGCCTCATGTGGATTGTCCTCTTTCTGTCCCAGCGCCCTTTCGCCTCCATTTCCTCCTATTGTGGGAACTGGAGAGCAGGCTCAGATCCCATTCAGCTTCCTCACTGTGGAAGAGCTGTCCCTTCTTCCTCCCTTTTCTGAGAGGTGGCAGGGTGGCAGGAGAGGAGATACTAGAACCTCCACCCAAACCCAGTTTCCCAGCACCTGATGGGTTTGTGGACTCAGACCTCCTGCTTTCCTTGCTCCTCTTGGAGTGCAGGCAACTATTAGCACACTTCATTCATCTCCCGTTTCCCACACGTTCTGAGTCATCACATTTAGCAGGGGCCTGGCTAAAAACAGATTCCCAGACCCGCCCCTGGAGATTCTGAATCAGCATGGCTGGGGTGAGGCCTGTCTTGGCCTCACTAACACGTGCCCCTAGGTGATTCTGATAAACTGAGCTGTGGAAACACTGGTCTCTGTTGTTCTGTGTTTGGAATCTTGTTCATGAGGTAGCAGGACATTCATCCATTCATGATGCATATTTTGAGTTACTCCTTTAGTACTAAGTTGTGAGGGTCATAAAATGGGTCTCCCAGGGCCCTTCCTTCAGGTATGTGGCATATTTATGTGGATGATTTTATATAATTAAATAAAATTATATGAGCCATTCTTTATAACATTTCTAGAAGAAAGTCTTAATTCCAAATTGCCACTTTTGATGATATCTAACATAAAAGGCTTACGCATAAGTGGAATGGTGGCACCCCCATACATATAAAGTAATGATTTTAATGTTTATAGCATATTTTGTTCTAAAAAAAAAAAAATTCTAAAAAACAAGTAGAAATCCTTCCGGGATAAGATTTTTTTCTTCCCTGTGAAATGGTGGCAATTTTCTTCTGTTGGCACCCTTTTATTTTTCACTTACTCTTCTGATTTCTTTCATAATAATTCTCTACCCATGTAGAAAAGCAATATCTCACTTTGAAGGGACACATGACTGTTGCAGATTATTCCTGCGAGGACATTCTTTATTATACTTTCCTCACCTTTTGCCCCCTTCTGATTAAAAATTAGTAGTCATTGTCAGTAATATGCGGAGGATTGTGTAGTAACTAGCAGATTTAAATTGCAAAAATACTCAGAAGAATGTGAGAGCTTTCTGACAACATCAGCCACTTGATACAATGTTCTGAGGGCTGAGGCTACAATGTGTATGTAGCAAAGGCAATTGAGTTAAGCAGGGCTTTGCTGAGCCTAACCAGATTGGGCCTGATTATGTTGGCCTCTGGAAGGGCTGTTAAGGTGCTGAGTGGGCTGCTGTTTCCCCGCTGATGGGCTGGCCACAGGGAACACGTCTAGACAAGGAAACCAGCCTATATTTTTCAGGATATCCCAGTTGTACTAATTAACTAGCTGGTGAACTCTCAGCTCCAGGCATCTCATGTTCTTTACCTCTACATGAGGGCTTAGGCTGGTGGAAAAATCATGATGCAGCTCAAATAATATTAGTGTAAGTCTTCATCTCTTTTATTGAATAGGCAACACATTTATATTATTCAAAAATAGTTATAGCAGAGGCTATGCAGTAAAAAGAGTCACTCTTGCTCTTGTCGTCCTCTGCCTTGTCCCTCCCTCCCCTACCAGATGACTACTTTTATTAGTTTGTCTGAATTCTTTCAAGGTTTCTTTATACAAATATAAAAAATATTATTTGATGTTGTATTCCCTCCATTTTTCATGCACATAATTTCTGGATTATGCTGTTGTTCTTCTCCATTCATATGTGATCCAAACTATTGTTTTTTTAGCTGATTTCTTTTTATTTGTGAAATTCCATTTGCATTTGCTGTTGCTTGAGAAAGCAACTGATTCGGGAAAAATAAGATTAATATCACTGAGATAACGGTGCAAGAGTCTCTCTCTCTCTCTCTCTCTCTCTCTCTCTCTCTCTCTCTTTTAATGGTACCAGGGACTGAACCCAGGGTCTCATGTGTGCTAGGCAAGCACTTGACCACTGAGCTATACCTCCAGCCCCTGTTAAACTTTTTTTTTTTGGTACCAGGAATTGAACCCAGGAGCACTTCACCGCTGAGTCACATTCCCAGCCCCCTTTTAAAATTAATTATTTATTTATTTTAAAATTTTGAGACAAGGGTATCACTAAGCTGCTGAGGCTGTCTTTGAACTCATAATCCTCCTGCCTCAGCCTCCTGAGTTGCTGGGATTATAAGCATGTGCCACTGTTAAACTCTTTTTAAAATTAAATTAATTTTTTTAATTAAAAAAAAAATTTGTAGTTGTAGATGGATGGAATGCCTTTATTTTATTTATTTTTATGTGGTGTTAAGGACCAAACCAAGTGCCTCACACATGCTAGGCAAGTGCTCTGCCACTGAGCTACAGCCCCAATCCTATTTATTAATTTTTATTATTGCAAGTGCTTTGAATTTTAGGTAAATATGAACTTCGCAAGAGATGATTAAGCTTTTCCTGTATTTAGAAAGGAAAAGGGAGGAGAGACTTGTATTGAATGTCTGCAATAAAACAGCAAATTGAGTTTATTTAAAAACAGGCAGTATCTGTCTTTTTTCCTGAATATCAGAAATGTCGAATGTGAATTACTTCCTGATTTGGGAGGGGATAATTATGATCTAGGACTTCAGTGTGAAATGTTTTATTTTTAGATGATGAAATAGAGTTTGCTGAATAAATACATTTGATCATGAGGACTATTCAGTGTATTTAATTTTACAGGGTTGGTTATAACTTCCTGGCTAAAGAAAGGTAGCCATTTGAATGAAGCAACTGTGGTTATTGGAATTATTTTTCCCTAGTTGTTATCCCCACGCCAAACCTAAGATCAAAGATTTGTGCCGAATTAGTGCAGAAATGACTGATTAAAGCTTTATCTCTGTAGACTCAGAAACATAATCACTGAATTACATGGTCTACCATGTCATTTTGTGTAGATAAAAAAGTAAATTAAAAATGTTTAGTCTTACAAAGTGTGACATAAAATAGTTCCGATTCTAAAATTAAGATATATTTGTCCCAAATTCTAAACACGTAAAATGCAGAAAATACAAAGAAGAAAAAAATCACAACCTAGAGAATATTACTACAGTTCTTCTTTTTTGCTAATGTAGCTATGTGTTTGGATCTGTCTACATTTAGGATATATATTTTTCTTCTTCTTCCTGTGCTGGGGATTGAATTTAGGATCTCATGATTGTTAGGCAAGTACTCTACGATTGAGCCCAATTGATAGCATTTTTAACCAACTGGGGGCATCATTTTTGTAGTCTGATTTTTTTTTTTTTTAACCTTAGCTTAAATTGTGACAATTTTTCCAGAGACTGAAATAGGAGAGTCACTGGGGTACATCTCTCTGATAATCTCTTTATCTTTGGTCTTTTGATGTTGGGGGGTGGGGTAGGGGGGTGGCTGTGGCTATGTATTCAGATAGGAGTTATCAAGTGGCAAAAGTTTGTTATTCTTATAACATTTCCTTGGGTTTCTTTTCTAAGTGTTTAGTTCTTTGAAGACCTTTCAATTGCACTCAGGAGTAGAGACCAGGAGTAGGTGTATTGAAGTTCTATCAATAAGTGAGTCATACTATTAAGTCTTAAAATTAACCCACCATCTTCTGGAAAAATTAACCATATTTTATGTTGAAGATCTTACACTCCAAGACTGTTTGCTTTATAGCTAATTGATGATTGAGTTAAGATTTTTTTTTCTCTTTCTCTTTTTTTACAGTTCTAAGGATTGAACCATTTATCTCTAACCTCATCCCTTTTTAATTTTTATTTTGAGACAGAGTTTTGCGAAGTTGCCCAGGCTGGCCTCAAACTTGTGATCCTCCTGCCTCAGCTTTGCCAGAAGCTGGGATTACAGTTGTGCGCCACTGCTCCTAACTTTCTTATTGTTTTTTTAGTTGAGCACTATACCCATTGCATTGGTAAATTATAATGATACTTTGTCATTAAAGTTATGTTTCCTTTTTTCCCTTCAAAAGCAAATAAACTGGACTGGGCATGTAGCTCAATGGTAGAGTGCTCTAGCATGTGTGAGTCCCTGGGTTCCGTCCCCAGCCCAGCAAAACAGCAAGAGCAACCAACCAGATTTTCCCCTCCCCCTTCACCAAGTAGCAATCAGACATCTATCTCCAGTTTTGTCACCTTGGTAGGTGCCCACTTTGGCAACATATAGGATTTGTTTGGATGTAGTTCAACATTTTTAAACAAAGGACAGACAATTATCTCTTTCTGCAACTTTGTTTCATGTTTTGTGGCAATGTGAGCCAAGACGAATATTAAGCTCAGATCTCTTATTTTAAATGTTGGATAGTTGAACTGAAAAATACACAGGCTATGAAGAGTAGGGGTCCTAATGGATGGTAAACTCTTGACAAAGGAGGCAGGGGATGGAGGTGTGTCATGGGATGGGAGAGATGTCTTTGAGCACCATTAGTATGTTTTCCATAATCTAAACTTATTTTTTGCAAATTGGAAGACCTGAAGAATAATAATATTATTCATAATTAACATTTATTGGATAGCATTTATAGGATACTTCGTATGTGTTTTTCGTAAAATCCTAGTAAAAATTGTATGAGAAAGGCATATTACCCACCCTGCTCTATTTTATTGATGAGAAAACTGTGGCTCAGAGAAATAAAATAATTGTCCAATGTCATACAACTGGTAAGTGATAGAGCCAAATTAAGGTACGTGTGATTTCTTACTATCTCTATAATGCGTTTCAATATTTTATATGAATGGAGTTGCCTGTTGGAGCCCTCTGTATGGCTGAGATTATGGTGTATGCCACCATGCCTGGCTTTTTTCTGAACTCTTAAGTTCATTTTAATATTGAAAAAATTTCAAGTTTGGCTAGGGTTTAATAGGTAGTTTTTCTATTTTATTCTGGTTAATTAAAATTGTGTTGCTGGGCACAGTGACACATGTCTATAATCCTAGCTACTTAGGAAACCAAGGCAGGAGGATCACAGGTTCAAGGTAAGCCTTGTCTCAAAATAAACCCTGTCTCAAAATAAAAAAGGACTGGGGATATAGCTCAGTGGTAGAGCACTTTGCTTGTGTGTATGAGGCTCTGGGTTCAGTCCTTAGAACTGCAAAAATAAAGTTAGATTGTTGTGCGGCTAGCTCAATGGCATATGACCCATGGAAGCAAATTAACGGCTCATGTGACAATGCAGTTGTGAATCTGTAGCGAATTAATAAAATATGGTTCTTTGAGTTGCACTGATGAAAGATACTCTCATCTCAAATACAAAGTCTTTTTGTTAGTTCTTCTCATCCTTCTGGCCTCTTTTCCTTTGCCAGACATTCACGATTAGTGTCAGAAGGCAGGTGCTCTAGGAACAAATTGGATTTCTGGCTTATTTTTATTTAGTGCTATGTTAGGGGTAAAGTATTCTCTTCCCTTAACCCCTTTCTCTCCAGCCCCCTTGCACCTTTCCCTCTGTGCTGGGGACCCAACCCAGGGCCTTGTGCACCCTAGGCAAGGGGTCTATCATTAAGTTACATTCCCAGCCCCAGACTTGCTATTTAAACAGTATGACACTGCAGAAGGCTATCTCAAGCCTGAACCTCAAGGGAATTGCTTAGTTTTACTTACTTGCTGGTGAGTAGAGGATGAGAAGTGGGTGGAGGATGGTAAGACTAGCAAGCAGTTACCTGCTCTGTCTTACTGGCAGATAATCCCTTACTAAATGTGTGCTGCTTCGTGGTGACACCAATCCATCAACAGAATTGCGACCCACAGCCATTACTTTAAATCATTGGTTCTCAAAGATTGGCCCTGGAACCAGCATCATCAGCATCTGCTGGGAACTTGTTAGAAAGGCAAAATCTTGGCCTCACCCCAGACCTACTAAATCTGAATCCCCAGGGTGGGCTCCATAGGCTAATGCACACTGGAGTTTGAGAACCACTGTCTGCAGAGCAGGACTTCTGCTGGCCCAGGGCCAGAGGAGTGAGTCTGTTTGGACTCAGGGCAGTGACTGGAGCTACCAAAACTAAATTCCCAGCAGGACCCTTAAAGAGCTTCTGCCTCTGGTCAGGACAATAAGGGTTTAGGAATGAATTCTTCATTATCCTCCAACAATCAGAGTCTTGGTTTAAGAGCCAGCTTATCCTTGAGAAGCACACTTGGTAGCAGGCCTTCACTGTTTGGAGATTAGGATCCTGGCCCCAGGGTTGTTCCTCATCCCAGGGGCTGAGGGCAACTTCTCTATTCTCCTTCTCCCCAGGAGAATAGAGAATTTGAAACAGCATCCAGAGAGTGAGAGATGACTCAACACAATCACAGGGTAGGGACATACTTCTAAACAAAGTGGAGGAGAAAGGATTATTCTTTCCAAATACTGATTAAATAAAGCCCCTGTTTCCATACTTAGAGTGCATTCTAAAAAATGCTAAGTAGGAAAACTTGAGGCATACATGGGAAATTTTACTTGTGCATGAGACAAATATTTGAATAAACATGAGAAAATTCATGAGCATGATTTTACTGAGTAGCTGGTGCTTTCTTGCTTGGAGTGGAATCCTGTTTTACTTTAGCCCAATAGAATTCAGCTTTTCAATGTATTCTTATTTATGTAATCCAGCCATAAGTTACCTGTTTTATGGGAGAATCCACGACAATTTTTAGAGGCTTAAATAATTATGACTATGTAAATACTATTCATGTATTGAGCCATGTGATATAATAAAATAACTTTCCTTTAAAAAAAAAAGGTAATTGAAATAGTTTGATAAAAAGCATCAGAACATAGTGGTTAAGAAACAGCATTTACTTGCTGGTGACCTGAATAAGTCACTCAACCTCTCTGTGCTTAAACTTCTCCTCTATAAAATGGGCATTTCACTAATACTCTAGATGGTTGTTGTATGGATACAATAACAATAAATACTAGGTGAGACTTTCGAATCTTACTATAAGTTAGCTAATATTTTTACCTTTTCTGAATGTACTTTAAAATCTAAATATAAATAAAGTGTTGGAATAAAGGATTGGAATTAATTATTTTGGGGGACTTTAATGTCATCAAGTTTTTCAATGAGTATGTTTATATTCTGGTTGAATTTTCTAGAGAACTGATGGTTAGGTTTGTAATTGACTATTTCTGAACTTTTGGATTATTGTTATGGATAATGTGGTAATTCAGTTGTGAAGTTATAGCATATTGGATTAAAATGACTTAACATGTTCTCTAAAAATTGTTTTGAGTACCTCTCTGATATTTTATTTTATTTTGGTACTGAGGATTGAACTCAGGGGTACTCGACCACTGAGCCACATAGCCCAGGCCTCTTTTTTTAAAAAATATTTTATTAGTTGTTGATGGTTATTTATTTATTTGTGGTATTGAGAATCAAATTCAGTGCCTCAACATATGCTAGGCAAGCACTCTACCACTGAGCTACAACCCCAGCTCCCCAGGCCTATTTTGTATTTCATTTAGAGACACAGTTTCACTGTGTTGCTTAACACCTTGCTTTTGCTGAGGCTGGCTTTGAACTTGAGATCCTCCTGTCTCAGCCTCCTGAGCCACTGGGATTACAGGAATCTGCCACCACCCATGCCCAGCTTGATATTTTGTTTTGATATCATTTTTCCCTTTTCAGAAGGAGAGCTGGTAAAATTAAATTGGTTAGGGGTTTTGGTTTGTTGAATTCCAATGAGTTGGTTTTCTCTAATTCAGAAACCTGTCAAGTTACAAAAGTTGATTGGTAAGTTGTTCTGGGCTCATAATACATTTTTTTTCTTATAAACCATGTTTCCAAAACATAATCAGGCAGAGGGTAGCCCTAAAAAGCCTTTCAACCTGAAATAAAGCCAAATCATCATGTAAGAATTTTCTGGGGAAAAATGGACTATAAATGAACAATCTGAATACAAAGATGACATTTTTCTGCTCCTCCCAACCCTTTTCCTAAGCCGAGTGACCGGTGCCTCATCTGTACCATGCGTGATTTTGATCTGGACTCCAGAAGTCTTTTTTGGAACAGGGGCATGAAAGGAAAAGCTTTGTCATAACAAGAGAGCAAGAGGTGTGGGCACGAAGCTTTGGAAGCTGGATGGGATAGTCTCCAGATGCTTGGGTACACGGGACTGGGGACTGTAGACCTTGTGCTCAGCTGAATCTTGACTATGGGTGTTCATTATAGGTGAGCGCTCCAGGTCAGGTGAGGGAAGGTGAGCCACCCGTAGCAGCTTTGCAGGCTTGTTATGGGACAGTTGGCAGCTCTCTGCACAACGTTTATATCTGATGTTTATAAGCAGAAGGCTGCTCGAAGTGCCTCTGAATTTTTTCCTAGGGGACTAGCTGAGTTTTATCACTTTTAAAAGCCCACTTAAATTTTGTTTCTTTGTTTTACTTATCTTTGATGCTGGAAATGGTTATTTTCATGTGTATATAGTTTTATCCTTATCTTGAAAACCATACCTTATAGTCTGTAGCTTAATATCTATAAACCCCTTCTATCCACTGATAAAACATTCATTCAGTTTTATATGAGCATGCATTTATGTTTGATTTCTGTTCAAAGATTGGTGTGTGTGTGTGTGTGTGTGTGTGAACAAGCAATAAACAAAGAATTAGAGATCTTTTCCACTTCCACTGTGCATTCTTTGTAAAAGGATCTGAACTGTTTATAGAATCCAACAAGCTTTTGGTAAAGTTCATGTTTTAAAAGTCATGTTGAACTTGTTAAAAAATATTCCTGTCAAGTCCCATGTAGCTTCACATGTCAACCATGACTTGAAAATGTTTTCCCCAAGTGACCATGTCTTAACAATTTATGTTCTTTAGGGAGTTCCTTGGAAGGAATTACATTCTGGGAGGTCACATTTTTCTTTCAAGTTTGATTTCCAAAGTGAAAATGAACTTCTGTTTTTTAACTTGAACTTGGAAAAAAAAAAAAAAAAACAACGAAAAGCTTTTAGAACTGGGCAATGATTTCATTGTATGGAACTGGGTTTCTCCATCTCTGCAGTCAGAAATGATACTTGACAGTTCAAAAAAATTTTTTTTGTAACTATAAATATGAAGAGAGAAAGGGAAGAGAGGTAAAAAAATGCTGAGTCTGGGAAACTGTTCTGTTCACTTAAATCTTAGCTACATAAATGTCTGTTTATGTTAATGGGGCAGGACTAAATAAGAAGAGTTTTTTTTTTTCCCCCAAGTTAAATATTCCTCCCGTGGGATATCACTTTGCAAATTCCTCAACTTTTTCATTGAAAACATATGACTAGCTAATTAATATTTAGAAGAATTAGGAAATATCCCATAATTTTTTACAGTGACATTCCAATCAAGTTATTGTATTCCAAGTAACTGGGATTTCAAGTTACTGGAATCCTAATTAATTGGTTATTTGGGTTAATGGGAGGAGGGAGATAATAGAATAATCTAGAAACATTTTCACCAAAAATTTTTACTATATAATGAGTCCTTGGTAAAGGAATATATTTTAAGTTTTGAGTTTAATGTAGTGCTTTAAATTGAGCCATAGTGTAGGTTTCAGAAAGAATTGGAAAGCATTTTGAATTACTTATTATATTTCTTTTCCTCAGGTATTTTTCTTCTATACCATTACATTTTCCTCCATATTTTTAGATTGGTTGGTGTATTATAGTTGTATATAATGGTGAGATTTGTTTTTACATATACATATATGCACACAGCATAACAATAATTCGGCCAACATCATTCCCCATTATATCCTATTACATATTAAAACTAGACCATCTTACTCCTTGATAACTTTTAAATATAGACCCGGCTGAAGTATTGCTTTAAAGATATGCTGTGGTTTTTCAGCCTCAGCAAGGGTGAGGTACTTAGCAACTCAATGAGACCGGGTCTCTAAATAAAATCCAATGTCGCTCAGTGGCTGAGTTACCCCTGAGTTCAACCCCTGGTACAAAACAAAAACAAAAACAAAAACAAAAAACTGTGTTTTTTAATTTTTCTGCATTATTGATAATATTAAATAATTCCATGTTTTTAAAGTCCTATTTTTGTGTGTGTGGTGAGAGGGATAACTGTGATGGGGAAAGAAAGTCATAAGGAGGAGATAGCGATCAAATCCTTTTTTGACTAATAGTTATTGCAATACTTTAAAAGGTAATGTATCCTTCTTAGCAGACAAAGATGGGGTTGTTAAAATATCTTTCCCCTTTGACCTTTTCCCCAGTGGCTATAGAAGACTGTTGGTGACTCTTTTCAGGCTGTGTAGTATCTCTCCATGAATGAGCTAACTTCATGACCCTGGCAACAAGCAGCTGGGATAGGCTCTATCGTCATGGTAGCCACTTAAAAGTTTATGAAATTTACTTGCACACCTGCGCACATCATGCTTGTTTGCCAGTTCATGTTTTTTGAGTTTTGCAAATTATCTGTTATCTTGACTTCCCAGGATAAGGATCCACCTCTTTCTCAGTCCACTGGCACAGGGGTGCTTCCCACCCCCTACCTCCCCTGTGCGCCTCTGTGGTTCAGTTCAGCATTCATTCAGTCTCCGAAGCATGGTGACAACACATGCTACTCAGAGCAGAGCTGTGTCGTCAAACTTGACTACTTTTCCTTTATTACTCAAAGTTTGTCTTCCCAGGCAGGAGTAATAGTCCTTTTTGATGTGTGTGCTGATGTGTATGTTATTATCTCAACTTCAAACTCTGCCCCCATAGTCTCTTGTTCCTACTTTAAGAATTCAGTCAGTTTCATCCTTTTGAGGGGCGTTTGGGGTTCTGCCTTTCTGATCTTATTGAACCCAGAGCCATTTCTGTGTGCACTTTGGGGTCCCCTTCACCATCCTAGAGATTGCTCCTCCTCCAGCACCTTCTGGTCTACTCCTTGGTTTTGGTAGAGCCCCGCCCCTGGAACTTCCTGAGAAAGATTGGAAGAGGTGTATTTTTGTAGTGTGTACCCTGCCTCCCCTTTGGTAGTTTTGCTGGGTAAGGACTAGGTTAAGAACTCCTTGTCCTTTTTATTTTGAAGGCTTGGCTCTCTGCCTCTTTAGACTTTTAGTTCCCAGTGTTGCTGTTGAGAAACGCAAGCCTTTTTGATTTCTGATCCTTTCATGTAACTTCCTTTTCAATCTAAAAGCTTTTGTGGTCCGCTCTTTAATTGTTTTGAAAATCTTTAGGCATGTTCTGTGGTATTCCTGTGAGTGTTTTGATTAATATTTGTTGGGTGTTTAATGAGTTCTTTGAATCTAGAAACTCCTTTAGTTTCTGAAAAAAGTTTCTACATTAGTTCTTAATTTTCTCTGTATTTTCAGGTGCCAGATCTTGTAGGCCAGTCCTCAGATTTTCTTATTTTTCTCCATGTTTTTGCATCTCATTGTCTTTTTGTTTTACTTTCTAGAGTATTTCCTTTTATTTATTTATTTATTTATTTTTGGTGGTAAGGGGGATTGAACCCATGGACACTCTACCACTGAGCTACACCTCCAGTACCTTTTAAAAAGTATATTTTGAGACAAGGTTTTGCTAAATCGCTGAGGCTGGCCTGGAACTTGAGATCCTCCTGCCTCAGTCTCCCAAGTCATTGAGGTTACAGGTGCACTACTGCACTGGGCTTCTGCCACATTTTTTTTTTCTTCCAATCCTTCTATTGAATTTTTTTTTTTTTTTTTTTTTTTTTTTTTTTTTTTGTGGTGCTTGGAATTGAACCCAGGGCCTTGTGCATGCTAGGCAAGCACTATATCAACCGAGCTGTATCCGCAGCCCCTCTATTGAACTTTTCATTCTACTGTCAGTGTTTTAATTTACAAGAATTTGTTGTTGTTGTTCTGAGTATTCCTTTATATAACATCCTGATTTTACTTCATTGTCTCTTGTAATCTCTTTGAGGATATTAATGAGTTTTTAAAGTTTCCTTACCTTTAATAGTGTTTCTTCCAACCCCCTGCCCCATGGGTCTCTGTTTTTCCTGAGGGTGATTTTCCTGGGATTCCCCTAGGAGTCTTGAGCTCTCTGTTCACTCAAGTGGGAGGAAGGTCTGAGAGTTGGGATGGCAGATGGGTGGAGAAGCCCTCCTATTAGTAACTTGAGGTCATCCTAGGCTGTCCAAGTTTCCAGAGAAGACTCTTCTACTCTCTTAGCTGAAGGGTGAGGCCTACCTGTTAGCTTCCCACTATCTGTGTGGAAAGAAGGTTAAGGTCTAACACTCAATGCATCTATTCACTTAATCCCTCTGCTTGGTATGTTCTCAACTACAATTTGTAGAGTTCAAATTGCTTCAGTATTTTTTAAGCTAATCCTTATTTTAGCTCTTCCTCCCTCCCCAAGAAAATCAAATTCCACCTTGACTTACAGAAGAAATACTTGCTGCCATCAGTACCTGAGCTTTGCAATGAACTCTGCAATATATATTGTGTGGGTTCATAGCTTTTCCCAAGCTGGTTGAAGATTGGCAAATCTGCTGCTAGTTACTGCTCAAACTTTGGTTTTCTAGTTTTCAAAAATTTTCTTGTCATCTCTTTTCCATTCTCTCCACTTTACTTATTAGGTAGTAGAGAGTGAACCCAGGGCCTTGTGCTTTCCTGGCCTTCCCATTCTGTTAGAATACAGCTCTTCTAGCCATCTGAAGGCCAGCCTGGCTTTTCCATTTCCCTTGCTTCCCCTACATATCCAAGCAGTCAACAGTTTATTTATTGTTTTATATAAACATTTTTTCCCTCTTCTTTAAATTATTTAACTTTTTATTTTATTTTTATTGTGTATAATTCTGTTATATACAATGTGGGGGACAGTGTGATATTTTGATATATGCATACACTGTGGAATGATCAAATCAGGTTGATTAATTAGCAAACTACTTTTAAAATAAATTTGTTCATTTCTTTCTTTCTTACTTACTCAGCAGTCACCTAATCCCCCTTCAGAATTTGACCCCAAAGATGAAAATGAGCAGCCAGCACTTAAGGGACATATTTTTTTTTTTTTTAATCAACATTGGGCTTGGAGTTTTTTTTTGACTGTGTTATCATATTTAATCTTCACAGTAGTTTTATGTGTTGTATTCTGTTCATCTTGGCTGACTGTGGCCAGGTGGCTATATCTGGATCCCCCCTCACCTCTGCCAATAAAGTGGCTTGGGGCAAAACAATTTTTTTAACAAGATCTCTCTCACTTGGTCTCACAAGTCTCAGGGCCCCCATATTCCTGGAATGGCCATACAAGTTGCAGAATGAACAAGGACTGGATTTGATAGTCCTGTTCTAGGGAATCTAGATCCATTCTTAAACTAGATACATTATTTACACCAGGAGGAGAGAAGGAAGCTGGACTTTGGATTCTCCAACTTCCTTCCCCCTGCCCCTTCTGTATTAGGGCTTGAACCCAGGGCCTTGCACAAGCTAGCCAAACACTCCATCGCTGAGCTACACTCCCAGCCCTTCTAATTCATTCTTTTGAGGCTGTATATATAATGACTACTATGCCAAGGACTGATAGAAGAGAGAAAATCCCTGCACGATGCAGGGCGAATTTGTCAAGTTTACCACCAGGATTAGAATTCCAGATATGGGCCCCAAATACCAGATTTGCCTAAGCCTGGAATTTGGGGGTCACACTTTGTCAGTTATCTTTGAAAAGTCTTTCCCTGTTCAGTCATTCCTTGGTTCATTCAATTATCTTTCACTTTGCTTTCAGAGGGAATGTTCCTAAAATAGCCTTCTTTATGTGGCTTCCATGTTGAAAACTCATTACCTGTAAAAGTCTGAAGTCTTGCCACACAAGGCACTTTCTGTGACTCACCATGGTCTACAGATGGCTCTTGTCTTAGCTCAGTTCCTTTGTTGACTGTGACCTGGGCCAAGTCCCCTCCCTATCCCTGGTTTCTTCTTCTGCTACCTGGGAGGATTGTAATGCTCAGCTTCCAGGACTGTGTGTTGATTGAAGGAGATAAGTGTAATGAAAAAATGTTTATGCCCTTAAAGTCTTAGAGCTAAGTTATTTTTATCCATGGTAATAGATGTCCAAGTTTCTCTCTCTTTTTTTCCCCCTGTGGCATGAGTGCCCTCCCTTTTCTAGCTGTCTAGTTTGTTACTATTGTCTGAATGCAACTTGCTCATTGTTGCCTCTGCATTTTGTTTATGCCATTTTTAGAACTGATAAACAACTAGATTAGTGATGGGTTGTTTAGGAAGGACATCTGCTGTGGTTGGGCCCCATTCTGAGTCTTGCTATGTGTGCCAAGTGGATTGTTGAATGTTTTGTAACACAAGTTATATTCTGTACTAGGATGATTGTATTTTCCTTTTTATGTATTTAAAATGGTACCCATGTTTCTAGGCTTAGATCAAAACTCATTTCTTCTCATATATGTTTCTGGATGGCAGTAGCCTCCAGTACTTGGATGCTCACTATCTACTTGAATAATAATAAAATCAGAAAATAGTTTTTTCAGCCAGCCAGCCATCTATCCATCCATCCATCCATCCATCCATCCATCCATCCATCCATCCATCCATATTTTAAGTCCAGCTAAAATACCAGCTCTGAATACCAGTACTGAATGAGTACATGTAATACACATACTCACAAATGGTCATACTCAGAGAACTCCACACATAATGTCCCTGGGCACAGTTGAGTGTTAAAATTTTGATGATTTTGGGTTCTACTGCGTCGTATTATGACACTAGAGCAAGCTTTCACCTTGCTAGGCTTGTTTCCTCATTTGACATATAAGTGTGTGAGATTATATCATCTCTAGAATCCGAAGTAAAATAAAATTTGAAAAATTCCCATCAGTTGCACAAACTGTGATAGTTATGAACAACAGATAGAATGAAAGAATAAAGTAGGAATTGAATTTCTGGCAGTTTGCTTAAATAGCATGGCCTTGTCCACTCAGCTGACAATTCTTGTTTGTTTGTTTGTTTGTTTATTTATTTATTTATTGGTACTGGGGATTGAACTCAGGGGCACTCAACAACTGAGCCACATCCCCAGCCTTATTTTGTATTTTATTTAGAGACAGGGTCTCACTGAGTTGCTTAGTGCCTCCCCATCACTAAGGCTGGTTTTGAACTTACGATCTTCAGCCTCCTGAGCTGCTGGGATTACAGGCACGCGCCCCTGTGCCTGGCTGACATTTCTCCTTTTGGGTAGTGAAAGAGAGTTATTTTTTCCTAGGAGTTGGGCTCAAATTCAAGGCTGTTGCTTGCTGCTTTGACATTTGGAATGCATGTCCATATTCATTAAAATGTATTAAATGGTCCTATGTTTATCACAAAGATGCTAGAATTTTTTTTTCTAGCTTCAAATGAAGAGCGAAATATTAACTGTTAAAATATTTAGAACTTATGGGATAAGCAATGGGCTTCCTTTGTGGTCCTAATTCCCAGATAGAACTGCTATTAATTATAGGCATAAAAATCAAGGATATTTTCTAATTTTCAATACTTCATCTGATAATTCTCTTCTAAATTAATGTTGATGAGACTGTGGGCAGAATATATAGGGCAGACAGATAATGAACAAAATCAAGGAAATTAAAGGGTCTGAAATTCTGTTAGCTGTTCTTCATTTAGAATTTGGTGAGTGAATGTAATTTTAGAAGAGAACTGAAAACATTGTGGTTGAACAAACACTGACATTTTATCTTCCTTTCCTCCCTTCTTTAGAATAAGGTCTGAAGTGTGTGCATTTCATTGAGTCCTTCCTAGGAGAATCTGTGTTGTTGAGTGATGGTCATGCTGTCCTCCTTAATTTTTTATATGCTTACATGATTTTTGCACTTCCTCAGATTATCACATATCATTTGAAAATCTGAAATTTTGATGTAGACTACAAAGTGATTCCTAATGTTGAAACTCTCTTATTTCAAGTAGTCCTTGAACAATACCCAAAGTTTCTTCATTTAAAAAATTATTTTCTTTATTTTTGCCTCCTATTGCCCAATTGTAGAAAAAATTCTATAATTTCGGTAAAAAAAATTATATGGTATAATATACCCTTTTCTGTTGTAGAAAAAGCCTTTAAATTACAGAATCGGTGTGGTAATCCCTGGGACTTGGGTGGCTGAGGCAGGAGGATCAAAAGTTTGAAGCCAACTTAGCGAGACAAGCTCGAAATAATCAAAAGGGCTGGGAATGTAGCTTAGTGGTTAGAGCACTTCTGGGTTCAACTCCTAGTACAGCAAACAACAACAAAAATAAGAATTGATATGAATTATTATTGGACTTTGGTTTCTGAAACAGGCCTGGAATAAGCATTTTAGAATTGTACTTTGGATTTCCTTTTTATGTTTGTGTTGTTCATTAAATTTAGCAATGAATTCTCTTGCCTGATCCTGCATTTAGAACTCCAGTTATGGGGTGCAGTTCTATTTCTTTACCTTTGCTAAGGAATTGCCATATTAAAGGGATGTTGACAGCAGTAGTATCAAGGATCCCAGATTATACTCTAGCACACAGGTTTGGAACACTAATGGTTACAAACGGAAAGATGCAATTTGACATATAAAAACCTGACAAGAATATTATTCTATACAACTCAGTGGAAGCATTCTTTTCATAATAATCACGTTGAGAGAGTATGTGTTTAATCCAGTGTTGCTGGTGTTGTGAAAAACATGCTTGATTTTTTAAAAAAATTGAATCTGGAATCTGTTAGTATGTATAAAAACCATATTTTTGGTTTGTGTTCATTTTAGTTGTATGATTAAATTCCCATTGAGAATATTCCAGTGTCACAGAGCTCTGTTTCCCACACTCCTGAGTCTCACTCCTCTCTTCCGAGTTTATTAATTTGGTATCCATCCTCACATTCTGGGTATCATCTGCCTTCTGCATATCAACATACACATTTCATTTCTTTTCTTGTTAAAAAAATGGTATTAGTTGTGATACACACCTGTAGTCCCAGTGGCTCAGGAGGCTGATGCAGGAGGATGCAAGTACCAGGTCAACCTCAGCAAGTTAGTAAGGCCCTAAGCAACTTAGCAAGACCCTTTTAAAAACAAACAGACAAAATAAATAAAAAGGGCTAGGGATGGAATTCGGTGATAGACTAGAATACCCCTGGGTTCAATCCCTGTCTCACCCCACCACACACACACACAAAGTGTTTCAGTTTATGTATAAATTGCAATTTGAATTTTTTCTTTTTCTAACAATATGTTTTGCAGTTTCCATGTCCATATAAATTTACCACACTTTCTTTCATGATTACTGGTTTGCCATTGCAGGAGGGTCATGATTTGCTTAGTCATCCTCCTATGGGGTAAACATTGGGTTGCTTTTCAATTTTGACCATTTCTCCTCATGTTGCAGCGAACATCCTGGTATAGTACACCTCATTGTCTAGCACACTCTCTATAGTGTCTGACAGTACTATAAAGTACTTTGAAGACGGTGGATTTAATATGGGAGCAGCCAAAAGTTATATGGCAACAAATCTGGTGGTCAGACTCTTTAGTCCTATTTTTTGGCATACTGTTGGGTTATGGTCTGGATCTGCAATGTTCCCCAAACCTCCTGTGTTGAAAGCTTGATCCTCAGTGCAGCAGTGTTCAGAGGTAGGAGGTGACTGAATCATGAAAGTTGTCTGACCTTATGAATGGATTAATCCTTTTATAGGTTCTTGATTTAATGGGCTCTTGGGAGGTGGTGGAAACTTAGGAAGTGGGGCTTAGTTGGAGAAAGTATATTACTGGGGATATGACTTTGAAGGGTTGTATTTTCCCACCAGCCTCTTCTTTTCTCTCACTTTGCTCTCCGATCACCATGAAGTGAGTGGTTTCCTCCACTGTGCTATGCCTGCCATGATGTTTTGTCTTGCCATGCCCAAAGTGATGGGCCAAGCAACTCGGGACTGAAACCTTTAAAACCATGATGAAAACAAATCTTTCCTCCTCTTAGGTGGTTTTTCTCAGGTATTTTGTCACAGAGATGGAAAGCTGACTAACACGCAGGATAAGAATTTTCAGATTTATTGCTGTAATAAATGTCTCAAGATCATTAATTTGGTCAGGTGCACTGGTGCATGCCTGTAATCCCAGTGACTCAGGAGGCTGAGGTAGGAGCATTGCAAGTTTGAAGCCAGCCTCAGAAATTTAACAAGATCCTCAGCAACTTAATGAGATCTTGTCTCAAAATAAAAAGTAAAAATGGTTGGATATATAGCATAGTGGTAGGTACCCTAGATTGATTCCTGATACTTGGGAGGGAAGAGTATCATTACTTTGAAGATTATTTACCTGGATATATTAGTCCCTAAGGGGTGTGTGTGTGTGTGTGTGTGTGTGTGTGTGTGTATGAGAGAGAGAGAGAGAGAGAGAGAGAGAGAGAGAGAGAGAGAGAGAGAGAAATATTAATTTATCTCCTTATTTTTATCATCATAAAACTATATTAGATGTTCCTTTTTTTGGTGATACTAGGAATTGATCCCAAGGCCTTGTGCATGCTAAGCACATCCTCTAACACAGAGCTGTATTTCTATCCCATAGATGTAACATTTTTTTTTCTTTTTAGTATTTATGTATGTATGTATATACCTGAGATTGAACCCAGGGGTCTTCAACCACTGAGCCACATTCCCAGTCTTTTTTATTTTATTTTTTAAAATTTTGAGACAGTCTCACTAAGTTGCTTAGAGACTTGCTAAGTAGCCAAGGCTGACTTTGAACTCGCCATCCTCCTGCTTTAGTCTCCTGAGCCTCTGGGATTACAGGTGTACACACTGCGCCCAGTGAGATGTAACTTTTAAATAGTATTTAGTTATAATAGATTATGTTTCTGAACCTTTAGTTAAATAAGCACATTTTGGTTCTTCACTGGATTACCCACTCCCAAACCAATTGTTTTTGACTTTCCAGTTTATCCATCTGGCTAATCTTATATCCACTTTAAAGGAAGAGACATTTGAGCCATGTTGAGAACTCTGCTCAGGTTCCTTCATCCCTCATCCTTCTCTTCCATGGTCTCTTAGCACCTTGTACCTACCTTCCTTCATTGCATGTCAGCCACGAGAGCTGACATTCTCATGGGTCATTTCATTCGTAGTCAGACACCCAGTATATGCTAAATACATGACACTAAAGTACTAGTAGACTAACTGCAGAAAGAGCCAGGGGCTTTGATTGGGGCAGATCTAGATCACTGGGGAGAAAAACTTAGGCTTAATTTAAGGGGTGAGGATTAGGCATGTAGCTTACTGGTAGAGCCCTAGCATGTGCCAGGCCCTGGGTTCCATCCCTGACACTAAAAAAAAACAAAACAAAACAATGGAGAGATAAAAGTTTTTGATTAGAGAGGTGGTAGGATTATACAGCTGAATAAAGAAGATTAGGTGTTGTCAACACATAGGATGAAATAGAAAACTGAGCAGGAGTTCAAAAACAAATCAGGCTAAGGTAAAAGTAGTCTAGCTTATATTTGTGTAGTGATAATGGAAGAAGAAAGGAGACCCTATTTTGGAGTGAAAGTCACCATGATTGAAAAGGATTGGGTTCAATTATTCATCCATGCATTCAGCTAACCTGCTGAGCAGCACTGTGAACCAGGCACTGTGATAGACCTTGGCAGTGAGGGGCCAGCAGTGCCAGACAGGTTTGGAGGGAGGTGACCTCCAGAATGATGACTGTGATTACAGAAATGTCAAGTCAGAAGGAGGAACTGGTTTTGTAGGACAGTTTTGTTGGCTTTTAGACTCATGAGCTAAGCTGCCAGGGGATGTTTATCTGGATATTGGCAATATAAGATTTTTTTTTTTTTTTTTTTTGCGTTTAACCTGTTTGGAAGTGATAGTTGAAGCCACAGAAGTGAAGGATTGCAAAAATTAGATTCTGAGCCATTGGAATGTTAAGATGACCTGCATTATGGCATGGCACAGAAGACAAGAATTTCTGGAAGTTCTCCTCTCTGAAAGGTCAATAGATAGGACTGGAAATGAACACTGAATTTGGTGAGAGAAAAGGGAGGGTGCAAAACAGATGAATGAAGATGGAAATCTCAGAAATTCCTAATATTTCACACTTGTTATTTCTTTTCTTTCTTTTTCTTTCCCCTCCCTCCCTCCCTCCCTTCCTTCTTTTGTGCTGGGGATCAAACCCAAGGCCTTGAACATGCTAAGCACTGAGCTACAACTTATCCACTATTTGAGTAGGCTTCTTTTATGTGTCAGCTTCCTGGGTTGTGGTATCCAGGTTGGTCAAACACCCCCTCCTCTACCACCATGTGACTGACATTTAAATGTGTTGTTTTTTAATAAAGCCGGTGGGCCTCACCCAATCATTTAAATGTCCTAAGATAAAGACCAGCTTCCCTCAAGGGAGAGGAAAGTCTTCAAACTGCCTTTGGACTTGATCTGCAATATGAGCTCTTCTCAGGGTCTCTGGTCTGATGGTCTCCCCTGCAGATTTCTGACAAGTGCGTGAATCAGTACCTTAAAATACATCCCTTTCTCTAGATCAGTTTTCTCTGGATAAAGATCAATCAATGTGATGCTATACATTGATATTATACATTGTGTTGTTTCTGTTTCTCTAGAGGACTCCCAACAAATTCTGACTTCCATACACAACTAGAGTAAAAGTTGTGTTTTCTATTCACTGAACTTTAGCTCCATCTCCGATTCTTTGAGTCCTTTGACAGATAATTCTCTTCTTTCCAGGAAGGTACCCAATTCTGTTCTTACCCAGAAGGTACCCTCTTTATATCTCTTTTATGTCATTATATTGTAATTGTTGGCATGTTTACCCATTTCCCTACACTAATCTCTGAAGCTTCCTGCTTCCAGTAGTTTGTGCAGCTTCCAGTAGTTTGTGTAGCACAGGTTCCCAGCCTATTTGGCATGGGAGGGTTTGTTCCCAAGTGTCTGTTGAGTGAAAGAGTTTGGGTCTGACCTGATTCTTAAGTATTTTTCAAGGAAAGAAATTAAATGGAGAAGCACTAAAGGAGAAGCATTGCAAAGAAACAGTGACCAAGAGCCTCAGGAGAGGTTGGCAGCACGCGGTCAGCATCTTCTGGACCACAGCCTTGTGCTGCGTGTGGGAGTGAAACATCTTGTGGTGACCTAAACATACCAGCGAACCATGATCTAATCAGAATTTGTTTGTTTTTCAATTTGTCAAATATTTATGACATGACTTTACCCAGATAAAACTAGATTTAAAAATATCCCTTAGAGACATGTTAGGAAAAAACCACAGAAGCATCAAAAAGGGAAAAGAAATGCTTGTAACCTCATTACCCAGGATTGACTGTGAACACTTTCCATAGGTATAGATCCTCATTATAACATCTGTTATTGACAAAGCTTTATCTTCAATACATGCCTGGGACTTCACTAAAGGGAAATGCACATTATTTACCAGTCTTCTTATTACTGGACATTCAGTTTTTCCCTCTCTACTATTCTAAACATGGGCTCATTGTGAACATAGCCACACGTCTTTTTTTGTGCTCTTGGTTATTATTTTGTGAAACTGAATTGCCAGAAGGAGAACTTCTGTATTACCTGAATGTCCTCCAGAAATCTTTCACCAATACACATTGATTCCAGCAGTGTGTAAGAATTGAAATGCTTTCTTAAAATAAGTACTAGTACATGAATGACTATTTTTTCTAATACAGTTTGCTTTTTTTTTTAAGTCTTGAATATTCTGCATAAGATCTTGTTCAACCTGTTAAGCTATTACTGATTCTACTAGGATAAACTAATAGTCATCATATATCCATGCTTGTTTGAACAAAATACTCATGCATCCAACACATGAGTAGCCAGTTTTGCAGCATTCATGGATGACTCACTTGTTTGTTTGAAATGAGAAAACATGGGAGGAGGCAATTTTCTTTAAAGGAACCAAAATACATAATATAGAATGTAAGATCAAAAGATTAGCCCCAGTCCTAACTTTGGGGGATATTGGATAGTATATTAAGTTGCATTATGTTTCTTATCTTAAAATTCTGAACTATGACAAATGTTACAAGTATCAGTTAGAGATAATGGTTTCCCAAGGACCAGGATCACAACCCTAGTTTGTACCTTACTGTGTCTTGAGAAGGAATATGAAAATATTAATATTGTAGCCTCCAGTTGAATTTTTCTACATGGATTATAATGAAGCCACAATTGTCATGTTTTTCTTGATACTCCAAGAATGTTTTAGAACAGAGAGAAATCTATAAAAGCTCTAGTGCTTTTTCTTATTCCTTGTAGGAGAGGATTTTGTATGGTTTATAAAGGTAAATTTACTTAAAAAAACTATCATTTATTCTAAAGTATTTTTTTAAAGAAAAATAGGCATATTCCAGGAGTAATTTGTTTCTCATTGAAATTCTCAGTATACTTTTTTTTCTACCTGACTTAGTCATTCTCCATGTAGCTCAGGGTATTCAAGAAACTTCACATTTCTAACCCGAAAGTGAAGATGAACATTGACAGAATCACTCTTGGTATTTATCTTATCTCTGTTTACTGCTGTTAATAAATGTAAGAAAAGGGGCTGGAGTTGTGGCTCAGGAGTAGTGTACACGTCTGTGTGAGGCACCGAGTTGGATCCTTAGCACCACATAAAAATTAATAAATAAATAAAATAAAGGTATCGTGTCCATCTTCAACTAAAAAAAGTTTTAAAAAATACATATTTAAAAAAATGTAAGAAAAGGTAAATCCATAGAATGAGAAATAAGGTTTAAATTTCTTATGTCCAGCAGTTTTATTTTGATTAAACATCATTGAACCATACTGTAAATTTAAAAATATGTGGATTGATTAAGGTAGCTCCTATGGCAACTATAAGTTAATAAGACTTGGGGTACTGGGTAAATTTTGCTTTCTGGGTCTTTGGGCAGAATTCTGTGTTTTTCTCTTCAAGATTTCAAGGGAGAAGTGTTTTTTGTTTTGTTTTAGTAAAAATGTTTACGTAGTGAAGTTTTTGTTTAGTTCCTTAAATATCCCTGTAGAGAAGTATGAGAACACTTATGTTAACCTGAAATTTTCTATGCTCAGACTTAAGTTATAGATCACTGAAACTTAATGGTACAGCCCAGCTTAATTAAGAGATAGAAGAACTATAAATAAAAATGAATAATTTAAAACCACAGTACTAGATATGCTATGTAGAAAAGTAATTGTGTGGGTATATTTCATATTGTTAGTTGGAATAAAAGCTGCTCAGATAAACACCACTGAGCTCATGGGTCTTCAGCTGTGCAGACCTTCTGTAGAGATGCAGTGTTTTGGATCCCCCAAGGAGCAAGAGGGTGTGAGGCATTATGGGAAGAAACGACATCATACAAGTTGTGTGTTTTAGAAAGGGTGTGGTGGGGAAAATAACTCTCCTCCTCTTAATTGCCCTATTATGTTAGTTGCCTGACTTAAGATTATGTGCAATTAATGTAATAACTAAAAATGTCAAGAAGTGTTTTATCACTGAGTATTTTTATAATCCCTATACTTTTCAGTCCGCAATAAGCCAATTGTTAGATGTCATGCCCCACAGTAACTTGGCTTTTCTTTGGCTGTGGAAAAATGTTTATTCTTATTTACAGTCACCATTCAGAAATAACTTAAACTTATTTATGCCTTTGCTAGCCACCAAAAGAAGTATGAGGGTGATTTTATAAAAGTTAAGAATTGCAGTCAGTATCTCGAATATTATACTATGCTCCTTCCTAGTCCTCTAACCCTTTGTCAGTATGTGTAAGTGTCTACAAGAGTAGAATTATAAATTTAAAAGAAGCAAATGTTTTCAAAGTCCTCCTCCTTCCTGCTAGTTTCAAGAAATTTCTTTCACCATTTGTGTGGATTTTTTCAAGGTAATTTAAAATTAGAGGTGTTTGGCAGTCTCATTTATGGATCCAATAATCACTCCACTAGTATAGAGTTAGAGGAAATGAAATCACTATCTCAAGAAATATTTACATCCTGTGTTTATTGCAACATTATAGCCAGGTTATGGAGACAAGTTAATGGATATAAAAATGGATGTACACACACACACACACATAATGGACTACTATTCCGACTTTCAAAGAAGGAAGTCCTGCTATTTGTGACAATGTGGATTTTTTTTTCTTTTTTCTTTTTTTTAATTTTATTTTTTTTATTGGTTGTTCACAACATTACAAAGCTATTGACATATCATATTTCATACATTAGATTGAAGTGGGTTATGAACTCCCAATTTTACCCCAAATGCAGATTGCAGAATCACGTCGGTTACACATCCACAATTTTACATAATGCCCAATTAGTAATTGTTGTATTCTGCTACCTTTCCTATCCCCTACTATCCCCCCTCCCCTCCCCTCCCATCTTCTCTCTCTACCCCATCTACTGTAATTCATTTCTCTCCTTGTTTATTTTCCCATTCTGAGGATATATACTAAGTGAAATCAGGCAGACATAGAAAGATAACTACTGAAAGCTAATATATGAAAATTCTACAAGTCAAAGTACCAGAACAAGAGTGCAGTGGTGGCTACCAAGGACTGGAGGGTAGGGGAAATAGGGGGAGATATTGGTCAAAGGGTAACAGATTCACTTATGCAGGGTAAGTTCAACATGGAGATCGTAGATAATAATAATAATGTATGAAATTTGCTAAGAGAATAGATATTGTTTTCACCACACTGTACATACACTCATTGGTAACTATGAGGTGATGGGTATTAATTAGATTGAGGCAGGAGGATCCTACATTCAAAGCCTGCCTCAGCAGTTTAGTGAGGCTGTAAGCAATTCACAGAGATGCTGTCTCTAAGTAAAAATATAAAAAGGGCTGGGGATGAGGGCCTTGGGTTCAATCCCCATTATTAAAAAAAAAAAAAAAGAAAAAAAGAAAAAAGAAAAGAGGTGGAGCCTGTTTGGAGGTCTTAGGTGACTGAGGCTATGCTCTTGAGGGACGGTAGGAGCTGAGCCCTCTCCTCTTCTCTTTTTTGCTTTCCCACCATGAGATGAATGGCTTTGCTCTGCCTTGTGCTCCCTGCTCTGATGCGCTGCCTCATCACCGGCCCCAAAGCAGTGGGGCCAGCCCATCCTGGACTGAAACCTCACACTGTGAGCCAAAATGAACCTTTTCTCTCTCTCTCTTTTCTGGCACTGGAGATTGAACCCAGGGGTGCTTGACCACAGAGCTACATTCCCAGCCCTTATTTCTTTGAGACAGGATCTTGCTGAGGATCTTGTTGAGGCTGGTTTTGAACCTGTCATCCTCCTGTCTTGTTTACCCAAGTTGCCAGGATCACAGGTGGGTGCCACTGTGCCGGGCTCTTGTGATCCTACTCATGGACTTTGGTAAAACTCAGTGATAGCTAGAGGCTTCACTTGAAGATAATGATATAGATAGCAGATGATTTTTGCCAAGATAAGTTTAAAGGTTTCCTCCTTAGATATCCTCTTACATGAGAAACACATGTCCATTATTTTTTTCTTTTAATATTTTCAAATATTATATCTTAAAATTCCTTTTAAAAAATTTACAGTCATTTACTCATTGAAATTATTGCTAGGCTTTTCCCCTTATATTTACTTTTTATTTACTTTTCATATGGTTTAGGAACATTTTAGAAGCATTCTACACAAATTGAAGATATGCTTTCACAGAGATAGGTAGATTAGCCTTACAATTTATCTCTACTGCTATTAATAAGTATAATAAAAGTAGATTGTAATATGAGATAATTTAAATTTTCTCATGTTTGACCTTTTTAAAAAAATATTTTGTTTTTATTTATAGTTGGACACAATACCTTTATTTTATCTATCTATCTATTTATTTATTTATTTTTATGTGGTTCTAAGGTTTGAACCCAGGGCCTTGAATATGCCAGGCGAGTGCTCTACCACTGAGCCCCAGCCCCAGCCCCTTGGTCATTTTTATTATTTAAAAAAATTAACATTAGTTTTAGTGCTGGACATCAGTGAGGGTTATCTTCTCAAATGCTGAGTATTGGTTCTTATTGTGTGGGATAATTTCTTCTGTTATCTTTACAAAAAAGAATTTTGATCCTGGGTTTCAAACATCATCTGACACCCCTGATACTTTGCATATAAAACTTTAAATCTTTTCAGAAAATATATGAGTTTCTTTAAAAATAAGCTAGAAAGAATAATTAAATCGCAAATAACCAATCCTACCCCCAAACTCCATTTCTATGAAATCTTGGTTTTATAACAGAACAAAACCTCTGCTTTCTTTCTTTCTTTTTTTTTTTTTTTGGGGGGGGGGTGTGATTTGGTATAGGCATCTTCCTGTCAAGGATGTTGCTTCACTTGTCAATTATGCATCCTTCTCTGAAGGACACATTGTGTGTGATTGCCCACTTATGCATGAGCATCGTCAGCAGGGAGATTCATTCCAAATAGCAGAAGATCATCACCTGTGAGTTGAAGTTTGTGTGCGTGCGACTCATACACACATGCACACACACACACACAAACACAGGGTGAATGAAGGACTGTAAAGACAAAGCAACAGTGTATCAGGTTTAAATCCTCTGTAAATGACATGATAGATTATTGCATCTGATAGATGTAGTAATGGGTAATTAAAATGAAATGTAAATTTGAGAACCTTCCTCAGATTTCTTAATAATGTTTTTTTTTAGCTGGTTAATTAGAATGTGCTACTGATGTGATCCAAAAAGTGTTCAGCTCCAAATGAAGTTGCCAAAGGAGGGCAAGCCTGGAGTGAGATGCTGATTGTATTTAGGGGTGAGCAGCTAAATTTGATGACTGGTGTGCTGTGTAAATCTCTCACTCTGCACTTTCCCTTCTCATTCCCATGTGGCTTTCTTACCTAGATCAGACCTTCCATTTCTCTACATTATTCATGATCCTCTTATATTCTGTATGACAGGGTTGGTGCTGTGATTCTAACCCCCCCGCCCCCCCCCCTCCAAGAAATCTTTGGGAATGTTTTCAGCTGCTACAGAAAACCCCTGCTTTGGGGTAAGCAGAGTGACTTTTCTTTTCCTCTTGTCACAGCAGGTAGTCTGTGGTTAGTGCAGCTGGTTAATATCATTAGGCTACTCCTGGGGGTGGGGTGGGCACAATCTTTGTTTCATGGGTTCCCTCTCAGTCACAAGTTGGCTTCTGCATTTCCAGAGTGTATTCAGGCAGAAGGAGGAGGAAGGAGGGGTGGGCTTTCTCCTGATGAGGCTTTTCTTAGGGGAGGTGAGCTCTTTCTGGTGACTTCTGCCCACATCACAGTGAAAGACTGCCACTAGCTATAGCAGGGATCTTGTATTTTTTTTTTTTTTAAGTTGTTGATTGACCTTTATTTATTTACTTATATGTGGTCCTGAGAATTGAACCAGGGCCTCACACAAAGGTAAGAGCTCTATCATATGAGCCACAAGCCCAGCCCAGAGGTCTTTTTTATTAACCAAAGCACATGGGTGCCTTAGGAAGCAGTTGGTGTTGTATTAATAAGAAAGAGGGGAATGGGTACTGCATTGGCCACATAGTATATGTCACAGAATACTAACATTTTTCTGCTGATTTTATTTGGATATGATCCTTTTGTAATTGGTCACATTAAACAGTACTACTTCATATGGCTTTGCTTAATTTTTTTTTTTTTTTTTGGTTTCAAAGTTATTCAAATAGAAAAAAAATAGGATTCATTATATCGGAAAGGAAAATCAATTATAATTTTGTTTTCAATGATTCCTATTGAACATGATCTATTTTTCTCTGATTCATCTCAATGTTACAAATCAGTTAAAAGTCACACTAAATTAGGATTTTGTTTCACAGTTTTTTTTTTTTTTTTTTTTTAAGTATCATTTGGCAGCTTCTTACAGAGGAGCAGCTTCTCTGTTTGAGTGGGAAGTGATCCATGATGAGCTTGGAGGGAGCGTCCCCTGACCCCCAGAGCTTCTGATCTGTGTGTGACAAAAGGTAGCATGAAATACTAACCAGATATGGAATGTCAGAGATGTTCACAAGTATTATGGGAAGAGGGTAACAATGGGGACACAAGATGTAAGTAGTGTTAGGGTTCAGTTTCCATGTGTATAACTGTATTTTTATGATGTTTAATTAGTATACTCACAAAAGATCTTGTCATGTTAGTGGGAGAGGAAAAAGGGCTTTAAGACTCAAGCCCCCCACCGCCCGCTGTCCCCTACCCTCAGCATTGAGTATTGCACATAGGACCTGGTGCCTGCTAAGCCCACCATTTACCTTTGAGCTCTGCCTCCCATCCCCTCCTTGTTTCCTAGTTGTATCATAGACTCCCTAACTCCTCATTCTCAAAATAGCACTTAGGGTTTGTGAATATATCACAAATTTTAGTTTCATTCAAATAATGTTATCGTTAGCCTAATAAAATTAAGTCACTATTACAGGAAGGAATTCTTCAGAAAAAAAATCAGGCAGTCTGGAAGCATAGCACCCAGGAAAAGCATGTGGTTAGCATGCACAAGACCCTGGGTTCAGTGTCTAGTATAAAAAAAGCAAAAATCAAGCAGTATTAGAGCTCACAGAGCAGTAATTGTAACTCCCTTCTTTCCACATATCCCCTAGCTCATTACATTCATGAATGCACACACCCAAAGTGTGGTCGCTTTCTTTCTAGATAATTGGAATCATATTATCTGTATTGTTCTGCAACTGGCTCTTTCCACTTATAACATCTTTTTCTGATTGTTTTTCTCCTTAGTATACATAGAATAGTTTTTCAATCAAGAGTGGTATCACCCTCCCCCAAGGTTTTTAAAAAATATGAGAGCATTTTGTGAAGATATTTCCTGCTCAGAATACCTTTAACATCCATTCAGAAACAACTATATGGAAATACCTGGTCTTTTAAACATGATTATAAAATGTGTTATTTTACCATATAAGTATTTTCTTACCTGTGGCCAGTGTTTGTAAATATACAATCTCTGCATGTGCAAGAACATAGAATAAATTACTAGAACTGCTGGGTCAAAGTATGCACATCCAATACAGTTGTTCCCAAATCCCTCTCCAAAAGACCGTACAAAATTACCATTTTAGTAACAGGTTCATAAACTTCCCTACATCCCTTTCAACACATATTATCAATAAATTTTATTTTGCCAAAATATGAAGGGAAAACAAAGTCTTATTTAAATTTCAGTTTTCCTGACCAAAACAGTCTATTGTGGAGTACTTTTAATACAGTGATAAATGACTAATTTATTCTTGGAGACAGCGCTCATGTGCTTTGGATATTCTGCCACCTGTCTCATTCATGTTGCAAAATAGACTTATTTACAAGCCACTTACCTCTTTGGAGTGCCTTTTCCATTTTATCTGCAGGGAGTGTCATACTAATCCTGATTGGAAGGTGTGACTTTTTTGAAGAAGTATAAATTGAAATATGTTTAGAAAGAACCTTATTTTTCAAATTGATTACTACCTAATCAGTGGGTTGATGAAGACAAACTAGGGATCATAAGCAGTATAAAAAAGAATTAGAGCTGGGTGCAGTGGCACACATCTGAAATCCCAGTGACTCAGGAGGCTGAGGCAGGAGGGTCTGGAGTTCAAAGCTAGTCTCAGCAACTTAGCCAGACCCTATCTCAAAATTTAAAAATATAGAATAGAGGGCTGGAGATGTGGTTCAATGGTTAAGTGCCCCTGGGTTTAAGTCCTGGTACCAAAAAAGAAAAAAAGAAAAAGGAAAAGAGAAAAGAAATAGAAAATATTGGAGAGTATCTTGTATAATAAAAGCAAGACATGTCTCATGACACTTATTTTGTGTGTATATTTGTGCTTTGAATGAGTGTTTATGGGTTTGTATGTATACATGTATGGTATGTCTGAGTACTATATTGTGATGTAAAATATCTCTGTGGGTTGGGGAATGTGCTATGAAAAAATCTTAGCTTTAAATTTTATTCAAAGCATAGTTTTGTTTTTTTCTCCCTGCCTTGAGGCAACAATTTAATACTAGATTTTGGCATTTATTTTTACTTTTGTAGTACTAGGTATTGAACCCCAGTGGGGCTCTATCACTGAGCTATACTCATAGCTCTTATTTTTTATTTTTAAAAATTAAAAAAAAAATTTGAGACAGTATCACTAAGTTGCTGAGGCTAGCCTTGAACTTGTGATTCTCTTGTATCAGCCTCCCAAGTCACTGGGATAAGAGGTGTGCATCACCACACCTTACTTAATTAGAGTATTTAAAAAAAATTAAATTGACAATAGTATTAATACTTTGCAAAAGGCTAAAAACAAAGATTTTTTTTTGTTTTTGTTTTAAAGAAGAGTTTACATGCTTTTTAAAAAATATTTTTTTTTGTTGTAGTTTAACACAATACATTTATTCCAAACATTTAGTTTTGTGGTGCTGAGGATAGAACCCAGGGCCCTGCACATGCTACTTGAGCGCTCTACCGCTGAGCCACAACCTCAGCCCCTGAGTTTACATGCTTAATGGTAGATATCCCCTAGGTGCACTTGGAGGTATAGCCAGTGAGGAAAGCCAGATTGTTCTGCATGCAGAAGGAGGAAATGAAGAGTTACACCCCACCAAATTTAATTTCACTGAACAAGTTAATTTTTTCTGTGCTTGAGTACAGTTGCCGCACTTTGTAGTAGATGAGTTGCTGCATAGGCGAGAGAATGTGGCAGATCCTTGAATTTCTAACTTCTTCCTCCAAATGGGCAGGAGTGCAACTGATTCTCTAAGAGAAGGTGCTTGAGTCAATTTAGAATGTTTAGCTTCTGAGGACTCCAACACTGATCACAGGTTGCTTAGAAAATTACCTGTTGGTGATTATAATAAATGGTGGTAATTAAAATTTTTAAAAGTGGTGGAACATTCTATGTGTGGGTGTATTTAATTATCTGGCAGGTGTTCATGTTTCTAGAGTGTGAAACTTATGGGTAAACAATGGCTTTTCTGTTAGAAATTCTGCCCACACTTTTGTGTCTCCTCTCCTTTATAGGTGGGTATTTTCCATCACTTACAGAGTAGTGGTGATGAGCTGACTAATTTGTGTTGTACTTTGTGTTTCCCAAGTGGTTTTGTTTGTTTGTTTAACCTCAGTCAGTTCTAACTTCCTTACTTCAATTATTCTTACTCATTAATATCATCTTCATAAAAAATGTTATGAATGGACACATAATTTTATTTTCTAGAAAATAATGTTAGAAAAATTGTGCTTTTAAAATTCTATATACCTAGGGCCTTGGGAGGCTAAGTCTGGAGGATTGCAAGTTGGAGGCCAGCCTAGCTAAAATTTAGCAAGGTCCTAAGCAATTTAGTGAGACCATGTCTCAAAATAAAAAGGGAAGAGGATATAGCTTAGTGGTAAAGTGCATCTGGGTTAAATCCCTAGTACCAAAATAATAAGTAAGTAAGTAAGTAAACAAAAAATAAATAATAAAATCAAATTAAGTTCTGATATAACTATTGAATTTTTAAAAAAATTTTATATGGTAATATTGGTATACTTTTTTTTTTGTGTGTGTGTGGTACTGGGGATTGAACCCAGGGTTGGTCTATCACTGAGCTATATCCATAGTCCTTTTTAGTTTTTGAGACAGGGTCTCACTAAGTTGCCCAGGGCCTTGAACTTGGGATTTTTCTGCTCCAGCCTCCTGAGTCACTGGGATTCAGGCATGCACCATCATGCCCATTTCCAGTTCAGATACATTTTTGACAAAGGTAGACCAAGATAATAAATATTCTTATTGAATGAAGAAGATGAAAGTGAAAGTTAACTTCTCTTTTTGTGGTGCTTGGGTATGAAACCCAGGGCTTTGCACCTGTTAGGCAGGTGCTCTGCCACTGAACTACACCCTATCCTGAAAGTTAAGTTCCTTATTTTTGGTACCAGGGATTGAACCCGGGGCAATTCACCACTGAGCCATATCTCCAGCCCTTTTTATTTACTTTTTAAAGTTTTAAGACAAGTTCTCACTTAGTTGCTCAGGGCCTCGCTGAGGCTGGCTTTGAACCTTCGATCCTCCTGCCTTAGCCTCCTGAGTTGCTGGGATTACAGGCATGCACCACCATGCCTAGCCCTGAAAGTTAACTTCTTTAAAGAGTGTCAATCACTGTATATAATTACCTAGCACTACTGTTCTAATATAGTTCTATATTTTTAATGTGAAACAGAAATAGGCATTGCTGATGTTTAGTAAGCTTATTTTGTTACATTATATGTAGGTAAAATCTTTTAACTCTAAAAAGTTAAAATAATTTAAAACATGCTCATTCTAATTATATCTATGAAGTGATGTCTTCTCAACTCAAGGTCTGGTTGGTGGTACTAAGGTATCTGATTACTGTTGTGATTTCCAGTCAGCTTGTCATTTTAAGAAAAAATGACTTATGTAAGAGCTTTGAGCTCTTTGCAAGTGGAGAGAATGATGACATTTCCATCAGGTGGCTTCTGGAAGTTTGTTAGCAGGACAGTAGATCATTCAGATGAGAATATAGATAGTATATAGCCTGTGGATCTGTGATATTACTGCTTCTCTTGGAAAACATTTTTCTCCCCTCCATTAATCTTTCATCTAAGAAGTTACTGGATTAGGGGCTGGGGTTGTGGCTCAGAGGTAGAGCGTTCGCCTAGCATGCGTGAGGCACTGGGTTCGATCCTCAGCACCACATAAAAATAAAATAGAGATATTGTGTCCACCTATATCTAAAAAATAAATATTAAAAAAAAAAAACTGCCCTTCATTGGGGCTGGGGATGTGGCTCAAGCGGTAGCGTGCTCGCTTGGCATGCGTGCGGCCCGGGTTCGATCCTCAGCACCACATACCAACAAGGATGTTGTGTCTGCTGAGAACTAAAACATAATAAATATTAAAAATTCTCTCTCTCTCTCTCTCTCTCTCTCTCTCTCTCCTCTCTCACTCTCTCTTTAAAAAAAAAAAGAAGTTACTGGATCTGGAAAGAAAAGGCAAGGTTAGGATTTGGTCATTTCTGAGAGCTGAAGTTTCATTGTTTCTACTTAACTGCTTTATTTTGTTAACTTGTGTCATAATTTAAAATGATGCAAATATTAGCAACAATTGGTTTTATGAAAGAGCCTTGCACATTACAAAGAGTTTGGAAATAAAAAGGAAAGCTAATGTTATAACACAATTTATGCACCAAAATATATTTTGTTAAGTTTCTTTAAATAGGATTCTTTGTATTCCTCAACTATTTTGCTGTTTCTCTTCTTTTTCTAGGATTTGCCTTCCGCAAATTTAAATAAAAAATGAAGGGAAAGAAGACTTGTCAACAAGTGGATAAAACTGAAAAAAAAATATGCCAATAAAAATCAGTTGTTTTATGAGTTTCTTTGAAAAACATTAGATAATGCATCAAGTTGATTGGCAGACACAGTCACTAAGGCTTAACATATAAGTTTTATGGCATGTTATTGAAATATGAGTTAATTTAAAACAAATTTGTTATGAATAGATCTAACTTGCTCTAATTGAGGAAGACCTATACAAGGCCTGTCCAAAATAGAATGTCCATGATTCCTTCTAAAGGCCTTGTATTTTGTTATAGAACAAAATAAAGATCTGTATTATATATATAGGTCCAATTTATGTAAGACCCATAGAGTGTCAAATTTCAGAATGGTCTTATTGACTTGAAGAAGTAAATCCACGGTGTACAAAGTGTGGATATAATGAGAATATTCTCTATCCTTCTCAGTGAAAGGCTAGAGGAAACTTGTAGAACCCATACTTTCCTAGGCTAGAAGTTCTATAAGGAATTCTGGATGTAAAGGTTGAACCATTGCTTGCTAGTGTCTTTCCATTGGTTCTCCTTGTTAGTGTCATAGTTACCCTAATGGTTGATAAGGTGGTATATGTGCAGTTTCCTGTAATGACCTGTGTACCTTTCTTCTTGTTTGCCCCATGGCTACCTCCTTCTCCTTTTTGCACTGAGGATTAAACTAGAACCTCAACCATGACATAGCTCTATCACTGAGCTATGTCCCCAGCCCCTTTTATTTTAATTTTGAGACAAGGTCTTGCAAAATGGCTCAGGCTGGCCTGGGACTTGTGGTCTTCCTGCCTCAGTCTCCAGAGTAGCTAGGATCACAGGAGTGTGCTACCATGCTCAGCTGGCTTCTTGATTATGCAGTGCATGATAAATAATGGCTAAGTCTCTACCTGCAATTCCCTTTTGTTTTTGTAGTGCTGGGACAGAACCCAAGGCCTTGCATGTATCTGTTAGCCAAGCATTCCACCATTAAGCTACATCCCTAGCCCAAGCAATTCCATCTTAATTTTACCAATCAGCAAGTTGCATTTAAAAAAAAATTATATTAAGATGTAGATTTTTATATTAATTCTGCCCAGGTAGGCTATTTTGTGGTTGACTGTATTCTTCAGTGTACCCTTATGATCTGTCACATTGGGTGCTCCAATAAACTACTCATCCCAATATTTACAGCACTATGCAGGACAGTCCTTCTGAATGTGGAATGGGATTAGGCTTTTTCTGATCCTATTAGCATGGTTGATACTGTGCACATTCCAGACCTGTGCTTTGAGAAGTCCCATCAATTACATCTAAGAAGTCACTTACCAAAGGAAGAAGTTACATGGATGTAGAGGTGCCTTAGTGTCAGCCACCTCAGGGAGAGAGAAGCCTGGCCATCTGGGTACCCTAGATGACTCTAGTCAGAAGTCAGCCTCAAATGACGACCAGGAAGATGGGCAGAAGGAAACTACCAAGTGGAGCCTAACTTAGTTTACAAACCATGTGCAAATAAGACAATTTTTTTTAATCCATTAAGTTTTAGGGTGTTTTGTTGTGTAGCAATGAATAAATGAAAACACTCCCAGAATTGATGTTCATTGATAGATGCATTTTAATAGTTACTTAGTAATGAGTTGGGTTCAATAAAAAATAAAATAAAATAAAATAAAAGATAGGTAGCTGTTTTAGAAAATAGCTTGGTAGTTCTTCAAAACAGAGTCTTCATTATGACCTAGCAATTCTACTCCTAGACATACACCCAAGAGAGAGAAAAAAAAAACCATATGTCCACATAAAAGTGTATGCAAGGATCTTCATAAGCATTATGCATAAAAGCCAAGAAGTGGAAACAACACTCGAGCACCAACTGATGAATGGATAAACAAAATATAATGTACCAATACAATGGAAGGGGCAGAAAGGAGGAAGGGAGGGACAAAAAGTGGGAAATAAGATTATTTTTATTCATTTATATACACTCTTGAGAAATAAAGGAATAAACAGAAAAAAAAGTAATGAGTTGGGTTTACATATTAGAAAAACAAAATACAATAAATTATTGTTAACCAGCAATTAAAATAAATTGATCCATGAACTATGTGCCCTTTACTAATGCAATTACATGAAGAAGAAAGAAAAAAATGTAACAGCCATCGAAGAGATTTGAATGTCACTCAGTGCTTTTATAATGAAATACAAGCTTTCCCATCATAATTCTGCATAGTAGTAATGACTTTGAAAATTTTGGCAACAGTTTCAACCACAAAGTTGGGAGAGAAATGTATGTAAGAAAATTAAAAGTATTAATTTTTGATTGGACGAGTTTCTAAGTTCCGCTTCCTTACATTATCGCTGTCATTTGATGTTGTAAGTAAAATGCCTCTGGAGGACAAATGTTTTCCCTCAAGCACACACCAGCTTCCAAATCTGTCTGTAAACTGCTTTCTTAAAAAAGTGAATAAGCTTAGGAAATAATTATTCCTCAAAGTACACTAAACTCTCAAGCAAGCTTTTGTTCTGTAGACAGATCTGATTCATCCAGAAACATCAAGATAATTGTCACGATTTAAGATTTTAAAAGAAACCCAGGAGCCGTTGGCTCAAACATAAAACTTTCTTTTGCTTTCTTGGCATGAGGCCTCCAGTTGAATATTTTGTGCTGTACGTTGCTCCATTTTTTGTTTTGTGTTTTTGCCCCTGGGACAGGAAACTACAGAACAAAATATATTCATCTTGGTAACCGGTGCAGGTCCTGCGGTGACTCACTATTTTTAATTGATTATTACAGAAAGGAGAGGCTGACGCTTGGAGGGGGCACCCTAGAGGATTCCCTTCTTGAGCCAAGTTTGTAAAACTGGGAACGACTATTTTGACATCAGAAGAACACTCACAACAAAACACTGCTTTCTAATTCGTTTCTTTCATGCCGTGGTACACTCCATTTTAATTAAAATTCTTAAAGGGCTCAGATAGTATACGTTTGAATATGATTGTGCTTCCTCCTTCCAGGTATTAATCTGTGATCCTGGAATTTTTTATTTTTTTTATTTTTTTTTAGTACCAGGGACTGAACTCAGGGGCACTGAACCATTGAGCCACATTCCCAGTCCTATTTTGTATTTTATTTAGAGACAGGGTCTCACTAAATTGCTTAGCGCCTCACTTTTTGCTGAGGCTGGCCTTGAACTCATGATCCTCTTGACTTAGCCTCCCGAGCCGAAAATGTAATTTTACAGATAAATGTTTTCTTACTAGAGGATAAACCCCAAGAGGGCAGTGTCATATTTTACTTGCTCAGAATCTGGGACCCATCTTTCTAGCATTTGCCAATCTACACAGATATCTTTTGATTTCTGATTTAGCTTTTGAATCAGCAACCCTCCACTCCCATAGCCCACTGCATCCCCACCAGAAATCGCTGGTTTAGGTAGAACTTCAATTCCAGATTGGTAGAGGGAGTCATGTTTTTCTGCCTCTTCTCCTATGTCTTCTTTGTGTTTGTTTTTTGTTTTTTCGTTTTTGGTACCAGGGATTGAATCCAGGTACGCTCAATAACTGAGCAACATCCTCAGCCCTTTTAATTTTTTATTTTGAGATAGGGTCTTGCTAAGTTGCTTAGGGCCTTGCTAAGTCGATGAGGCTGGTTTCAAACTTGTGATCCTCCTTCCCCAGCTGCCAGGATTACAGGTGAGTGCCACGGTGCCTAGCCCTACTTCTTTCTTAATAGACAGTCCCTGATTTATTCTACACCAATTCTGTAAAGTAGGGATAAGAATATCTAAGTCAGCTGGGCATGGTGGAACATGCCTGTAATTCCAGTGGTTTGGGAGGCTGATGCAGGAGGATCATAAGTTCGACGCCAGTCTCAACAACTTAGTGAGACTCTGTCTCAAAATAAAAAGGGCTGAGGATGGGGCTCAGTGGTTAAGCGCTCCTGGGTTCAATCCCTGGTACCAAAATAAAAAAGGAATTTCTAATTCAAGTACGTATATATGCTCAGTCTTTTCAATATGTTATTTCTCATACTTTTAACAGGTCATTTGGAATTAGGAATTAAAATATCGATATACTTAATTTTCATGAGTGTTGTTGTTATTATTTTGGTGCTAGGGATTGAACTCAGGGGTGCTCTACCTCAGAGCCACATCCCCAACCCATTTTAATTTTTGAGACAGGGCCTCCCTAAGTTGCTGAGGCTAACCTTGTATTGGGATCCTCCTGCCTCAGCCTCCAAAATTGTTGGGATTACAGGCATGCACCATCATGCCAAGATCCTTGCAATTCTTTAATTGAAAACCTATATTGAGGGATTTATGTGGTGTGTTAAGAATGATAAAATGTTTCTGGAATTACTGAGTTAGAAGATACTCTAATAAAAGCTACATTGGGAAGCTTTTGTATTCCTATAATTATATGGCAAGAGAAAAATTTTAGGGCCTTGAGAACTTGTACTGAGATATTCTGGTAACTACTTGAATTTAAATTTCCCCCCATATGAAAGAATTTAAAGAAATCTAATTCATTTTTAAGAATTTTTTTTAAAGAGAGAGAGAGAGGAGAGAGAATTTTTTAATATTTATTTTTCAGTTTTCGGCGGACACAACATCTTTATTTTATTTTATGTGATGCTGAGGATCGAACCCAGTGCCTGGCCCCGCGCATGCCAGGCGAGCATGTTACCGCTTGAGCCGCATCCCCAGCCCCATTTTTAAGAATTTAACAGATACACATCGAGCACTTGTTTTATGCCAGATTCCTCATAATTCTTGAGATGCCTCAGTGAACAAATAACTGAAATCCCTATTCTGGGGAAGTTTATATTTTAGCAAACATACAATAAACACGATTTAAAAAGTGGCTATTAAAGTAGGTTGATGAGGTTCTAGGAAAAAATAAAGAAGATGATGAAGATTAAGGAGAGGAATGGGTTTTAATTTTAACTTTTTGTGGTCCTGGAGATGGAGTCAGGGCCCTTTGCACGCAAGGCGAGGGTTCTGCAGCTGAGCACATCCCAGCCCCCTATGCTGAGTGCGCCGTTTTTCAGTGAAGGTGGTGGGGTTGGGGGTGGGAGAGCCTTCCAGGCCTGGAAAGGGCCAGAGGGCAAAAGTGTCCAGGGCCAGCCGCCTGCCAAACCTCAGGATTTCCTTCCTGATTGAGCATGGTCCACACTCACCCAGCCACACTCCCATTGTGAACCTTATTAGAAATTATTATTGGACATCATTCCATCAAATCATAAAATGACACTAAAGAAGAGAAACTATTATAAGGGGCCACATAATAAAGCATTTCTTTTGGTCATTCTGATTTTAAGAATGTATGCAAATCATTGTGACAGGTAACAGTTGTTTTAAGAATTAATTCCTGGTCATGTCGCAGGGGCCTGTTAGATGTTTAGGTCTCAAGACTACTGCCTTTGAATTTAAAGACAGAGGCCACATCCATCAGTTAATTCATATAAGACGTGGGAACGTCTAAAATTCCTACCTAAGTCTGTGCCTGTTCATGGCACTGTTCATGTATAAATATTGAGTTTAGAATAAGAATTTTAAACTACAACGTATGCATATTCAGGTTAATTACTTGAATCTGTGAGACTCAGCTTCCACATTTAAAAAAAAAGGGTAGATATACCTCACCATATATTAGTCAAAACCTCTAGAAGGAATAGCATCAGGAGTGAACCTGATGTCAACCGTGACCTCTGGGTGGTAATGCTGGGCAGTGAAGGTTCATCATGTGTAACAGGTTGATAATGAGGGGACTGTGCATGTGGGGATCGGGGAACAGGGGCCTATGAGAAATCTCTGTACTCTCCTCTCAGTTTTGCTGTGAATCTAAAACTGCTCTAAAAAAAAGTCTTTTAGAAAAATGGAACTAGTGGTATCTCCATCTGCAGAACTGTGAGGATAAAGATGATGCTGGTAGGTGGCTTTGCACAGTGCTTGACACATGGTAGACCCTAAGTACTGGCCCTGCTCTTGACAAAGAGCAGTCATCTTGTGCCTGGACTCCTGTTTTGGCTTGGTTTGCTTCCATCTTTGAGACGACCTCCACCTGATATTTTCAGCTTACAGAGCCCTACCCTGTACTTCAGCCTTTTGAAAATAACCACTTAAGTGTTTGATGAGCACGTTTATGAAGCAGATCCAATATTTAAAGGAATCTTGGAGTGAATTACTTTGGGAGTGATGGCCCTTTAATTATAGTATCTTCCTGTGAATTCTGGAGTTTCCTCCTTATCTTTTCCCCTCAGTGGCCCACAGCCCTTATCTCCTTGTTCCCGGATTGCTGTCTTAGCCTTGTTCCAGGATTGCTGTCTTAGCCTGCGACTCTCCCTGGTGGTTACCATCTCCTTCCTCCTCTCTCCCTGCACACTTCTGGTCCACTGGCTGCCCTGTTGACAACTTAATTTTCTTTTTATTTAAAGATTTTTTTTTTAAGATGGACACAATCTCTTTATTTATTGTATTTATTTTTTTGTTGTGCTGAGGTCGAACCCAGTGTCTCACGTGTGTGAGGCAAGCGCTCTACCACTGAGGTATAACCCCAGCCCCTGCCAACTTAATTTTCTAAAATACCACCATACCCTTTTTAAGTTTTAAAAATTTACATCAGCTTAGTGTTCCAAGTCTGAGTTTCTTTGCCTAAACTTCAAGATTCACAACAATCTGGAACCTTAATATTTCTTTTTGATTCTGTTTGTTGTACCTTATTCCTAAGCCACTCACCAAGACTACCACTGACCCTGTACATTTCACGCGTGTTTCTCACTTGTGTGAGCTGTTCTTTCCACTTAGATTGCTGTACCTCATCTTCTCTGTCAGTTCCATTTTGTACGGGTGTTATCTAAGTTCTACATTCTCTTCCAAGTCTTCTCCCGACTCACTCATCTGTCAGTGTTTTTATGTTTTCCATGTATAAAATAGTAAGTTAAATTAGAGAATGTATTGTCTCACATTTGAGGGGAACTATATATATAAATTCTTGAAAGAAATACAAATTCTTGTAGAGAGTCTAGCCAGGTGCTAACTACTCAATAAACAGTTGAGTGATTCTCTGAAGTCCTAGCCTTTAAAATTGATCACTGTTAGAGGACATAGAACTTATACTACTTTGGGTTTGGGAAGTTGATAGGGGGAAAAAGGAGTATTTATCAAGTATTTTGCAAATAATTTAGATTTCTCTCGATACAAAAAGGAAAAAGGCAGGTATAAAATGGAAACATACAGCCTAACTCAGCTGGTATGATTTCTTTTCATTGATGTTCAGGACTCTATTATTACTGCTTGGCACCTGGTGCTTTCTGTTTGCCCAGTGTATCTTGTTTTGTGTTGTTCTTTTTTTTTTTTTTAAAGGTTTATTTATTTCAGCTATCAAAGAACAGAATTATGACAGCATAATTTAACAATCCTAATTGGCTTCATTTTTAATTTTAAAATCAGGTAACACTTCATTCCATAAAACAGAATCAGTTTTCCTATGAGCCAAGCACTCATCAAAAATAATTTGATGAGTTAACATTAGATTATTTATTTTGCTTACACAAAATAAGGACAAGGGAACTTCATTATTTCTCCAGTTGAGAATGGCTCTTCTCCCTCCTATCCAGATTTCTCTTGGAGGACCAGATGTGTCAGCTTGGTTTGACTGACTCCATGTTTTGTTTTGTTTTTCCCCTGGAATACTGTCTCTGTTGAAAAACTGGCTTCACAAAGAAGGTGGCAGCAGGAAAATTTCAGAATCCAAAGCTTAAAAATAAGTCTTGGGCAGTGTGGGGTTATTTTCTGTCTCTGGGGGGATCATCTGGTGTCCGAGGCCTGGGAACAGAGGCAAAGTCCCCAGCCGGCCATGTAGGAGATGTCACTCTCAGAAGCGTCTGGTGTCCTGACCTGTGCTCGCCCAGAATAACGGTGGGTAAGGAGCAGCAGGTCACAGGGGCCCCCTGACTCTCTGGGAGACAGAAATCTCCCTGGGCAGACCCCGGGGCTGAGGGTCAGAGACCAGGAGAAAATCAACGACTGTTCCCGCCTGTGGTCCCTGAGGTCCTGAGGCAGGGATGCGGGTGTCAGTGTCACAAGAGGTCCCTGTCCCCAGCCAGGCTGGGCACCTGGCTAAGTGAGGAGAAAGACAGTGTCCCTCCTCAGGGCTTGGCCCCAGCACCTGGTCTCACCTCCTCCCCGGCACTGCCGGGAAGAGGAGGATATGACACCCAGGAGAAAGCTGGGAAGTGAGGCCATCGTCATCAAGTTCAGGATGCGACAGCTCAGTCTGCCCCCCAACAGGCCCCATACTCGGCTCCCCTTCATGGGCCACGTTCCTTCTGAGAGTCACACCCTGCCCTCTATAGGCACAAGGACCTAGAAGTTTTTCTCAGGTGCATGTCCATGTTTAGGCCCTCAGATCCGGAAGTTCCTCAGGTACATGTCATATTTAGACCCACGGATCCGGAGGTTCCTCAGGTGCACTTCCATGTTTAAGGCCCCGGATCTGGAAGTTCCTCAGGTGCACTTCCATGTTTAAGGCCCCGGATCCGGAAGTTCCTCAGGTGCATGTCCATGTTTAGGCCCCTGGATCCAGAAGTTCCTTGGGTGCACGTCCATGTTAGGCCCCAGGATCCGGAAGTTCCTCAGGTGCACGTCCATGTTTAGGCCTTAGCATCTGGAAGTGCCTCAGGTGCACGTCCATGTTTAGGCTCTAGGATCCGGAAGTTCCTCAGATGTCCACATTTAGGCTCACGGATCTGGAGGTTCCTCAGGTGCACGTCCATGTTTAGCCCCCAGGATCTGGAAGTTCCTTGGGTGCAGGTCCATGTTTATGCCCCCCGGGTCAGGAAGTTCCTCAGGCATCCATATTTAGGCTCTGGGATCCAGAAGTGCCTCAGGCATCCATGTTTATGCCCCAGGATCCGGAAGTTTCTCACTTGCACATCCATTTTTAGGCCCCCAGATCCAGAAGTTCTTCAAGTGCACATCCATCTTTGGGCTCTTGGACCTGGAAGTTCCTCAGTCCTCCATGTTTAGGCCATAGCATCCAGAAGTTCCTCAGGCGCACATCCATGTTTAGGCTCTAGGATCCGGGAGTCTGGAAGTTCCTTTGGTGCATGTCCATGTTGAGACTCTAGGATTCGGAAGTTCCTCAGGCATCCATGTTTAGGCCCCCGGATCTGGAAGTTCCTCAGGTACAGGATCATCTTTGGGCCCTCAGATCTGGAAGTGCCTCAGGCGTTCATATTTAGAGCATAGCATCTGGAAGTTCCTCAGGCTCACATCCATGTTTAAGCCCCTGGATCCCGAAGCGCCTTGTTTTGTGTTTTGATTTTAAAAATTACATTTACTGAAGTATAAATTAAAAACTGAAAGAGCCAGAGTTGCTATTTCAGATGCATCTTTAGAGTGCTGTGTAAAGGCGGAAAATTGGTGGGAAGTTGAAGCTAGGGAGTAAGAATGCATGTCATTTGTTCTCTTCTTTTAGCTCCTAAGAAAATATATTTTTCTCTTTTCCAGAACACTCTTGCGTCTCCATCTCCCCATCCTCTACCCCAAGACATCTCCCTCTGTTGTCTTATCAGCAAGCACTGGGTTACCTGATAATTCCTAGCTGCAAGGGAGGCTGAAAAATTATCTCTATTCTTTTTTTTTTTAAACTCTCTATGGTTGTAGGTGGATGAGTGATGATGGAGTTAAGACTGTGTGCAGCTGACCCATGGCTACAAGGGCACATTGTCTGAGAAAAAGAAATATGCTAAACTCTTAGGTGTACGAGCATAGCCTTCTCAGGAAACTTGTGCCTTTTTGAGAGGAAAAATGAATTTATTGCTGGAAGGACCTTTGCAACTCTCTGAACATACTCATCAAATACTCATCAAACTGATTTTTTTTTCTCCTCAAACACTGAATTTATTACTAGAATGTCTGAGCTAGAAGCTTGATTTGGAAGCACTTAGTGAACAGATAGTATTAGAAACTATTTTTGATAATGCTGAGAATGCTCAGTGAGATTTTATATGAGAAGAAGGCAGAATTTGGGCTCTGGGGGAACTTACTTTCAGAAATATGCAGAGGAAATTGATCCTCAAAATACAGAACTTACAACCACCAAAGAGCAGAAATAGTGTTTAGGTAGCTATGGAAGGAGTTTCAGGAAGGAGAATGTGAACATTAGAGTCGAGTCCCGGGAAGCCATTGCTAAGGTGTTATAGGTAGACATTTGGATTAGGCAGTTGGACAGATATAGGTATTTCTAGAAGCAGTTATTTGGAGTGGAAGGAGTTTAAGCCAAATTGTTTCAACTGAGGGGAAATGTAGGCTCAAAATACGGTAGTTCCTCCTTACTCATGATTTTGCTTTCTGTGATTTTAATTATTCACAGTCAATCATGGTCTGAAAATACTAGTGGAAAATATTAGAAGTATATAATTCATTAGTTTTAAATCGCAAACTGTTCTGAGTGGTGAAATTACATGCCCCCCCCCCCCCAGATGTGAGTCATTCCTTTGACCAGTGTATCTATTGCAGTATATGCTACCAACCTATTAGTCACTCACTTAGTAGATGTCTGGGTCGTTAGATCAACTGTTGTCATCAGAGTTCTTATTTTTAGATATCCCTTAGGTAGTAGCTACCTAATCATGTCACAAAGCTTTTATTATTAATCTCAGTTTTTTTTATCTTGTAGGCCTTATATCATTTCACATCAAGAAGAAAGGTGAGTCGAGTACAATAGGATGTTTTGAATGCCAGATGCTGTGTCCTGAAGCTGTAGTCCCAGCTAACTGGGAAGCTTGGGACCAGCCAGGGTAACATAGTACAACCCCATTTCATTTAAAAAAAAAAAAAAGAGCGCACACACATTCATTTAATTTTTATTATAATGTTATAGTGTTCTAGTTTATTATTAGTTGTTATCAGTTTCTTACTGTCTAACCTATAAATTAGACTTTATCATACTGTGTGTGTATGGGCAAACCATAGTGTATATCGGGTCTGATAATATCCATGGTTTCAGGTGTCTGTTGGGTGTCTTGCAGTGTTTCCCCTCTGGATTGGTGGGAAGCTGGGGCAGCTACTATTCTTGATTAAGAAATTTATTTGTTACTCCATTTGGAAATACTTATGTGGAGGAAGCATTGAAATCTTTTTAATCTTCACAGAAGTTGAAGATACAGGAGAGAGGGAGAGGCTGGGACAGAGTGAGGGAGTCTCTTTTTGGGTAGTAACAAAGGGTTTCCTATCTTCACAATGCAGAGGAATATAGCAACAAATAAAGGGCAAATTATCCTTCTCTAGAAAAGGATGGGCCCAGTGTTTGTGAACAGGCACTAATGATTGGTTTTCATATTGCTGGACAGTCCCTTTGATGGGGACCGTAGAAAGGATAAGTATGGTCATCAGCTGAGATTGGCTTTGGGGTGAAAAACTGTTTTATTTTCCCTTAGCTTTTAAATTCTACTCATGACAATATTTTGGAAACATGATTTACCTGTTGGAAAAACATTGTCTGTTGATGTCAACAAAGCCAGCAGTTCTGTGGCTTTATTTTTTTTCCCTATGAGATTGGATCTTGCTCAGTTTCCTGGGCTTGCCATGAACTCACAGAAGGCATGTTCACACAAGTGATGCAGATACTAAGACCTTACAGAAGAATTGGTCCCCCTAGTCTAAAAGTGAAAATGCGCTTTTCCTTTCATACATGAACCATTCCATCTAGTAGAAGAACTTTTGGCATCGGGATTTCTATAACCACAATGGAGGGTGCAGACAGGATGAGAACCAAGGAGCTGTGTATGAGATAGTGGAAAACCAACAGATGTTGGGAATAGATGATAAGACCTAAAGGTCATTCTGAAGGGGGAGATGTTACAAAAATGTGGCACAATAAGTTCAAAGATAGGGTTGTTGGCAGTTCTCCAGGAGATTACAGTCTGTGTAGCACCTTGAGTCTCACTGATGAGAATTTTGAAATGCTGATAGAAGTCTATCAGGTATTTATGACAAAATATAGCATTCCAGACAATAACTGAATGTCTTCAAAAAAGTAGATAAAAATATATTATTTTGTATATAATGTAAAAAATTGTATGTAAGCTGGGTGCTGTGGCATATGCCTGTAATCCCAGTAGCTCTGGAGGCTGAGGCAGGAGTATCATGAATTCAAAGTCAGCTTTAGCAACTAAGTGAGGCCCTAAGCAACTTAGCAAGACCCTGTCTCTAAATAAAAATATAAAAAGGGTTACGGATGTGGCTGAGTGGTTAAGCATCCCCGAGTTCAATCTCTAGTACACCCTCCATGTATGTAAGTTTGTTTATAAAACTGTAAATCTGTATATAACATCTACATCAATGTTTTAATCAGTGAATGAGTAAAACATGTTATATGGGAATTTTTTACTTTGTGGTGAATGAAATATACTTTATGCTAAATTCTCAAGTTTTGAGATAAAGCCTGTTATCTTTAAGATCTTTTAGGGAAGATCCATAATTGCTGCCAGGAGTAGGTGGAGAAAAGAAGTCATTTGACAGTTTCCAGATGGCCACTGAAAAAACCATCAATAAATTTCCTTCAAGTTCTCGATTACTAACTATGAATTTTGTTGTATCTCCAGACAAATCAAGTAATTCAGATGTAAGTACCACTGTGCTGTAACCCAGATTTAACTTTTTGAAAACAGATGGTACAAAAGAAGAAAAAAAGTCTTTTCCCATCCCTGTGGGCAAAGCTCAAACTTATTTATCCTCATCCAAGGAAGTTTCTCTGTGTTTTGGCCTGACTTCTGGGAGCCCAGAACTTTTAAAAGATGTTTTCTTGAAAATAGTGAGTTCTTTTCTTGTCTGTCCGTAGTCTTGGCTGAGTTCCTTATATTCCGGCTGCTTTGACTCATTAATATTCAGGCTGATCCAGAGTGGCTGAGAAGGCAGCAAAGGGGTGGAAGTTGGTACAGTGAAAGGGTCCCTGAGTCTTCTCAGGAAAGATGCAAATGACCTCAGGAATGGTGTCACCAAGTTTCATTTTCTGGAGTCAGTTGAATACTTAAGGCTTTCAACTGACTTAAATAGAGTTTTTATTTTTTTTCTCTTTTTTCTTTTGATGTAGGTTCAGTTAGGGCTTAACTTTTCTACCTCTTTGTCAGCAAGTATGCTTTTCTTATTGAGTATAAAATGATTAATCAAGTTAAGATAAGCATTGTACATTTCTTAGCTGGAGCATATTTACACAGATTGACAAATCTTAAATTGCTTTAAGAATTGCTATCAGCACTGTGGCTGCAGGGAAATGGATTACAAAAATGGAAACTTATAACTTCAGAATAAGTGCTTTTCCTTTTATTGTATCAAAAAAGCATATGTAGATTGTCATCTGAGGATAGGATTCCCCTCTGGGGACAAGGGATTGGTGGGGGACAGGGCCAGCTACCAGAGTTAATTAAGAAACTTACCAGTTATTCCATTTTAGAAAACTTTATGTGGAAGAAACATTGAAATCTTTACAGAGGTTGAAGATAGAGGAGAGAGGAAGAGGCTCTCTCCTTTAGCAGATCTTTCTTTCAAAGATGGCTCTGGAAAGAGGTATAGAATCTTTTAATATGGGGGAAACATTGTTCTGCTTATTTTGGGAGAAAGTGATTGCGTTCTGCCAAAGACAATCTGAAAAATACATGATTAAATAGTATATTTGTTATTTCTCTTTTCTGTACTACTTTATGAAGCACGGTTTTATAGAAATCAGTTTCTCTTTACTGTCTGCTTATGAAGGCTCCATGGATGTTTAGAAAGAAATCCTGTTACTGTGAATGAGATTTTAACAATTGCTACCACCACTAAATCTGTGCATAAAAAAAGAAACATCTGGCTGTTGCTTCTCTTTAAGTAATATTGATGTAAAAAGTTGGGGGCAACAAGTACATCTGGTACTTTCAGGGATTTGAAATGCACTTTAACAATTAGGGAGGAAGATTCCTTGTTACTTCCTTTATGCACAGTTGTTCAACACAGTGGAGGCTTCTGGATAGGGCTGATGGTGGGTCTTGCTGTCTGCCCCAGGAAGGCTGACTCTATTCAGTCATGTTCCTATATGTACAGGCAGTGGAGGTCCTCCTACTTGAGTTTGAACACTTTGTTATAAAGTTGCTGCCATGGAGCACAACTGTGCTTTAGCATTGGGATTCTACCCTTGAGTTTCAGAAGCTGATATGGGCTAATTGAAAGTACTTGGGCTCCATAAAGATATGTCCAATGTTTTCTTCTTACTCTCATCAGTGTTTTGATACAAGTGTTGGGTTTATTCACCATTGATTCACCCTATAAATATTTATTGAGTGCCTAATTAGGTGCTAGAGACAAAAGTTCCTTGGAGTTAATTTTTTCAGTAGTTAATAGTTTCTGCTCACCAGTGTGGGTTCAAATGGCTTCTAGTTTTGGACAGTGGCTACTGTGGAGAAAGAATGGAGGGGCATTCATTAAACAAACAAATAAATAGTTCAAAATTAGTATTTTTTTTTTTACCTAATTGAATAATTCTTTTCAGAGTTACTCAGGATAAATTAAAATATTGAAGCAGGCATTTGTTTCACTGAGGTGGGATGTGATACCAAGTATACATGTTAGACTGTCAGTCCCCAGCTCCACATCACCTCAGAATTCCCCTGTAATGTCAGACATCAAATTGCTCTGCAAGATAAACTTATTAAGGATGGAGTGTAGGAAATTAATAGGGAGCATGATGAGTGACTTGTAGCTATGTGTGTTATACATGTGTAAATGATTGAAAACTTAATGCAACTTTGAGCTTTTCCAGATAAAATACGTTGACACGAGTGTTTTACAGAACTTATATAAATTAATTTCTTTTTGGTTTTTATTTTGTTTGCAAGATTGAGGATTGACCATGGATATGTACGTGCTAGAAAAAATGCTTTACCACTGAAGTATATCACTAGCCCAAATTTCTTAAATCTAGCACACATCTAGAATCTAAGATGTTCTACAGTAGGCTGTGTTGACATAACTTACTGTTATTATCAGTATTATTTTTTGTGTAGGAGGCAAATGGTAGCATGGTGGTGGTGGTGGTGGTGGTGGGGAATTGCTAATGTAGATCAGTCTTTGTCTACAAAGGTGGAACAATTCTGTTTTTTAAGATCATTGGAATGCATCAAAAAACCTGATGAATATTAAGTATTCATTCCTAAAATACAGGCCAGAAGAAAGATAGTCTTCTTGATGATGCTAAACTACAGAAATCAACATATTTCATGGGAGTAGTTTGAGAACTGAATTTTCTGGGTGTGAAATTTTAATCCTAGTCCTCTTGGGAAGGTTTGATTAATTTTGCACCGAACAATGTCATGCAGAGAAGTTCTCATCAACATCTCATGCATCTTAATATTGCCCTTAGAATGGAAAGAAGTAGTAAGTGCTCACAATTTCTCTTTGGGGGAAAGTAAAATTCATGCAGCAGAATTTTGGATTTTCAGTAAGAATGCCTATAATATACAATAAATTTTTTTCCACTAGGGATTAAACCCAGGGGCATTCTACTCTGAGCTACATACTCAACTCTTTTTATATTTTCATTTTGATGCAGACAAGAAGTGGGACTGACACTGAAGGCAGAAGCCAAACACCCCTAAACAGTGCTAAATTGCCTAGGCTGGACTTGAACTTGCAATCTTCTTACCTCAGTCTCCTGAGAAGCTTGGATTACGGGCATATGCCACGATACCTGGCCAATAATGGTTTTTGATGGATTATTAGTAGTAATAAACATAAAGAAATAACTTTGATTATTCACTAATGCTGAAAATTTTGTAAACATGGTGTCTTTTACAGATGAAGTTGAGCCTTTAATCTCAAAGAGTTTGGGAAAATGTTTTTATTTTTCTATGCTGGGGATTAAACCCAGGGCTTTGCACATGGTAGGCAAATGCTTTTCCACTGAGCCACTCACTCTATGTTATTTTTTTTTAACATTTAAAAAAATTTATTCTAATATGTTATATATGGCAGCAGAATGTATTACAATTCATATTACACATATAGATTCCAAGTTTTCACATCTCTGGTTCTACACAAAGTAGAGTCACACCATTCATGTCTTCATGCGCGTATTGATGTCCATCTCATTCCACTGTCTTTCCTACCCCCATGCCCCCTCTTCCCCTCCTATCCTTGTGCCCTATCTAGTGTTCATCTAATCCTCCCCCTCCCCCGCAATCCCAATCAGCCTCCTTAAATCAGAGAAACATTCGGCATTTGGTTTTTTGGGATTGGCTAACTTCACTTAGCATTATCTTCTCCAACTCTATCCATTTACCTGCAAGTGCCATGATTTTATTCTCTTTTAATGCTGAATAATATTCCATTGTGTATACTACATTTTGTTTATCCACTCATCTTCCATGTTATTTTTAACATTTATTAAAAGCCCTACCTTCACAGAAAAAAGTCAGGTATGTCTGGCAGCCTAGCAAAATTTATAGACTACTTAATAAACCTACCAATGTCAACTATGAAAAAATGACAGTTTTTCTTTTAAGACCTTTGTCTTAAGAGGGAAGAGATTCTTGCATTGACATTCTCCTTAAGAGAGTGCAATTCTAAAAATTGAGTAAAAAACTTGGAATTACATAAAACAGATTGATCAAGCAGGACTGGATGGTTAGTTCTAATTGTTTATTTCCCCGATCAGCTCTGACTTGTAGCCTAAGAAGTGAGGTGGGATAATTTGAACTCCTCAGTGCCAGAGGATTGCTTGATCAGTCAGAATCAGAGAGGACAGCCTTCTGTCTGTTCTTGATGTAGCCACTGATGTTGCAGTGCAGGACAAGAAGTAGGACTGACACCGAAGGCAGAAGCCAATCACTCATAAACAGTGCTTTCCCACTGAGACACAATGTTCATTCAACAGATACCATTGAGCTTACACTGTATTCATGGAGTTTCCTATTCTCCAAGAATGTGTAGAGAAAAAAACTCTCAGAGAGTTTACTGTCTAAAGGATGACAGAGCAGTTACATCATAAGGAGTGGGTAAGTTCTGGGTTAAAGGTGTGAAGACCAGACCTCTGGGAAAGAACTGCCCAGCCATAATCAAGATACAGAGAAAGTTAACAGTTCACTCTTCAGGCTATTTATTTTCATGTTCTCCTGACACAACCCTGGGAAAACCTGTAATCAAAACAGTAGAGACAGGTACAGCTAGTTCAGAAAGTTGGTTCAGATGAAGAGTTCTTCCAAGGACCTGCCAAAGTTTTTGCAGATCCCCATCTTCTGCAATTTCAGACCCCCAAATATATGACCTCATCAGTTTATTAATACAAGGAGGGAATGTTAGGGTTTGATTTTATCTAGTCCAGGTGGGAGAAATGGGAGGAAGAGGCTATTCCTAGCAGGCAGAGGCTGCTTACTCTCAACTTTGTCACTCCAAGCAGAGCACAGAGCACATCCAACTTTAAGTGACCAGAGTTGTATTGTGTCACACAATGTCCTCTTACACTTGCGCCTCCTCCTGTTTTCTTTTCCTTGATTTCCAGCTGTTTGGGGCCTTCACTTCTCAAAGTGAGGTCCATGAGATATCACTGTCACCCGTGCTTGTCAGAAATGCAGAGGCTCAAGTGGACCCAAAACTACTGACTTAGAATCTGCCTTTGAACAAGTTCTCCAGATAATTCTGTGCATAGTGAAGTTGGAGATGTCCTCAGACTCCCCCGCCCCTTTCTATCTCCCACACCTTCTCATATGTACCCAACATGCAATAGCTAAAGATTGCGTGTCTTTGATAATCTTCTAATCAGGAGAGTGAGTTTGGCTTTTAAACTATTAAAAAACAAATAGCAGGAAGGTGCCTGGGAGATGCTGGTCAAAGGATATAAAATTTCATTCAGACAAGAGGAAAAAGTTTAGGAAATCCAGCGTAAGGGTGAATTTAGCTAATGACAATGTATTATGTACTTGAAAATTACCAATAGTAGATTTTAAATGCTCTCACCACCAAATAAACAAAATAACAAACCATACAAGGTAATGTGTGGGAGGCCATCCTCGAGTGTGATTTGAGTTACCTTCCTGGCTGGGTGAGAGGCTCTCAGACACATCCTTGTGTCCAGAGCTTTTCCCCACCCTTCTCAGGTCTGAGGGCTTGACGCTACTCTAATAGGTAGCTGGAGGCTGGAGCTAGGAGAAGCCGTCCTGGAGCTGGTTTAAAGGTAATTAGAGCCTGTCTCTTCAATTCAAAACTCCCCTCGGATTTCTCATGTAGCTGAACCTTCATTTATGAAGCCTGTGCTGGCCGTGGGCTAAAGTAATGGGTATGGAAATTAGCTTGATTTTTGTCATCCCATAAGGCGTATGTATATCAAAACTTCATATTGCACACTATAAATATGTACAGTTTTTGTTAGTTCAATAAGCAAAAACCAAAAACTAGGCAGATGCTATACAAGAATAAAGCTCCCGGCTGCTCTTTTGCTGTCGTCTCTGCATCTCCTTCAGCACCTGTCTGCTGCCTCCGAGGCCCTCTGAGCACCTTGCCCTGTCCACCTGGCCTTTTGCCTGTATTCTCCTCTCTGCTCTCAGATTCACCTAGTAAATGGGGTGCTGTTTTATCAATCCAGATTATACACCTGCTGTAAATCCTCAGTGGCATCCCGAGCCCACCTGGCTGTGGCTGGACCCCACACTGCATACATGCTATCCCTTTCCCCATCTCTCTTTTTCTTTTCCCTTTTTCTTCCCTTAGACTTTGCTCAGGTGCAACCCACTCTGTCTCCCCTTGACCAGCTCCCTGTCCTGGACACCCACCCAAAGGAATGCTCATGGTGTGGCTGTGTCTCCCACTATAGAACATGAATCTCTGGGGAGCAGGGACTGTATTTGTGATCTCTGATAGCTGGTATACCAAACTCAGAGTCTGATAATTACAGGGAGTGTTCAATAGACATTTGTCAACTTAAGTTGGTTAAACTGACTGGGAAGTTTTACTGGTTTCCTTGGAATTATGGAAAAGTCAGTTCACCTTGGGGAGGTATAGGTGAGCTAAACTGAATTATATTCTTCTATTGCATTTAGGAGAATGTAACAACAAATCCCACTATTGTGTATAATTATAATGTACCAGTTTTAAAAAGTAAGTCCTTTTTTTCCTGGAGTTCCAGAAGGAATCCTTGGTTTGTGACAGATTCATGGGGTTTTCCTTTTGTGAAAGTCCCATTCCATTTCTAACACTATATTTACAAGTGAATATTACATACTTTTCCCTTGTATTAGGATCAAAACAAAATTTTCTCTTAAATAAGCATTTTAGTTTTATCTGTATTTTGTGATTGTTTATTACAGAGAGAGCACATTTTATGAATTATATTTATAACTGGGTGTGACTAAAAAGTATACTGGTGGGCTCGCATTCCCGAGACCCTGGGTTCAATCCCCAGCAACACACACACACACACACACACACACACACACACACACGAATATACTGGTATAATACTAGAGATGAGTGTATGAAATTAAAATTGTCAAATATGTGCTGTGTATAGGGGATGGTGCTGTGCACCTTTTGGGAGGATGCAGTGAGGGAGAATCCTTTGGGGTGAGTTTGAGGCCTGCCTGGGCATAGGGTGAGCCCCCTTTTCAAAAGAAAAAGAAAAGAAAAAGACAAAGGAAATCATGCTGTGGGGTCATATATAGATGATTTGTTATTTTAAAACACTTAAGATTTTTCCACTTAATTTTTCCATTCAACTCTTTCTTGGGGAATGGACAATTTGAAATTCCATTTTTAATATAAATTTCTATTTATCAAATTTATTAATCTAGTCTTCACTTACTTATCTTTAATTTTAGTTTCATTTTTTTCTTTTTCTAATTTTATTATTTTTTCCATTCTCTTTAGTTAAAAATCCATTAACTATGTTGTCAATTATTAGTGTTAGAATTATCTACATTTATCATTTTTTTTGCATTTTATTTCTCTACCATGTTTGTTTCTTTATTGAGTTTACTTTTGCTAATTTTACTTTAGTTTATTACTTTATTCCTTTTCTAAATTCTTTTATCAAGAGGATTGGTTCATTATTCTTTTTTCTTTTTCCCTCTAATTTTGTAATAATAACTACACATTGGCTAATATTTGACTTAGTACATGAGCAAATCAATTTTTGTAAATGATTTGATTAGCATCGAAAGTTAAATGTGCTCCCTATCTTACTCTTTTATCCCTATGTGGCAATTAGGTTATTCAAGGCTGATTTCATTGTCTATTTGAGCTGTCAGGTTCTCACAGAACATTTTGAAACCCTAAATTCTGGTTTCAGTTCTCTTACTTGCAAAATCACTTTAGTCACCTCACCTACAATCATTGACATTGCTGTAGCTTTTCATTTATATATGTGTGTGTATTTACTTGTTTGCTTTTAAATGAAACATTTAAATAAGTTCACTTTAAAACACTTTGAAGTTCCTTGATTCACTAATAGCTAGTGTTTTTTGAGTACTCACTATGTACCGAGGAATCACTTTTATGTGCCTTGTCTCATTTAATCCTCACAAGATTTCCGCAAGTTAGGTGGCATGACTCTCACTTCCCATAGAAAGAAGCTGAGGCGCTCAGAGGCTGGACACTTTTTCCTGAGTCCCATGCCTAGTTTTAGAGGGATCCAGAGTTAGGGTGGCTGCTTGCTAGGGCTGGCTCTGAAGTGTGGCCTTGCTACGACAGGGACAATGACACTCTTTCTTTATTCTGGGTTTTTGCACAGATGGGTACATTTGGGTATATTCCCTTACTTTTAGTGTACATGCATTTTTTTGGGTGGTGGTGGTGGGGTAAAGTTATCAATTGGGGTTTTGAAGATCAAACGATACTTTAGCAAATTCTGTGTACATTTTCTTTTACATTTGAGATGTGTTATTTCTCATGATCCTTTCAGCTTTTGCATTTTTTCTTGCCCTTCTGGGATGATGAAGTTAAACTTTTGATTTTTCATGTAACTAAATTGGAAGATGGTGAAATGCACTTATTAAATAGGCAGCTTTGAACTCTCCTATACAGTATTTGAGTTGAATACCTACCATTTGTGATATAATTAAGCTTTCATAGCAGTCTTTTTATTTAAAATTCAGTCTTTTCCAGGTGTCTTTAAAAAAAAAAATGGTGGAGGGGAGGTTCTTGGGAGATCCTCCTCCTTCAATTTCTGGGCTTTGTAGCTGTTTCCCACCTGGTGAGGTGACTCTGGTGAACTCTGTTGTGTGTTGCTGGGACTTTTGCTGGAACAATAAGGAATATTATATGAATAAATTCTAGAATCCTCTTCCTGCAGAATTGAAAGTATATTCTGATGTTAGACACTTGTCATATTCTTTTAGAATAGCACTGAAAGCAGATACTTGTATTTCTGTTTTTACTATTAACATTTGTAGTAAAATTGTTTAATTCTTAACATTTATAGTAACAACCATCATTCTGACCTCTTTTCAAGTGAAGTAGAGTGTAGCTTTTTGAATTAGTCATATTCCACCCTTATAGTAATGGAATTCCTTGGTGAAATTCAGTCATTACCCCTTGCTCTTCTCAAATAACTGGCTTTTGTGTATGTGTGTGTGTATGTGGGGTGGGTTATTGAGCAGTGAATCCAGAGGTACTTCTCCATCCCTTTTTATTTTTAATTTTGAAACAGGGTCTCTTGAACTTGGGAATCCTCCTACCTCAGCTTCCTGCATTGCTGGGTTTACAGGTGTGTCACCACTGTACCAGCTTAACTGGCTTTTAATAATCACATAAAGTATTATATGCTGCATTTAAAAATAGGCATTGGTCTTGGGAAAATTTTGGTGGACTAGTTGGTAGAAATTTTTTCATTTTGTTATTTTCCATAACCTTTGTTCTCTTCTTTCTCACCTTCATAAAAGGGGACAGTGCAGAGGAAGTTGTAGGAGTCCTGTGGCAAGTACAGTGACATGGGGCTGAGGCAGATTGACTCAGGGATGAGAGGATCACAATGCACAGACATCTGCTTCTCTGGCCATGATTTGCATATATATTTTAATGTAAACCATTAGATTTGGCAAACATTTATTGCTTAACTTTGTGCTGGGTGTCAGGCCTCCTGTTTGGTTTGGATATATGGGATTTGAAGTGGGACCTTCTTACTGTAGGTCATCCTTTCTTTATATGGAACTATTTTAGAGCCAGGCATGGTGGTGCACAGCTGTTGCCCCAGCTACTTGGGAGACTGAGGCAGGAGGACCACATAAGTCAGGAGTTGGAGGCCAAACAAAAAACTTTATGCAAAAAGTTATAACTGTACCATACTAGTAAAAAATATTTTAGAGGGGCATAAATTTCTCTGTAGATAAAAGTAAAAAAAATTCTTTCCTACCATTAGGGTATTTCTTTATTTTCCATTTACTTTCCTCTTCTGAATATTATAGTGAAGTGTATTATTTAAAAAAACAAAAAGAAAACCTGATTTGTTGCTTAGGTAGCCCAGACCTCTCTGGTCATATAAAGCAGAAGAGTGATTTAAACAGCTAGTCAGAAAATGATATTTCAGTTCACCCTTTGCTCCCTGCTTGGTGTTCTTGTTACGTGAAAAGGGCCTCCTCTTCTGAATTGGACAGGACCTATTTCCGACTCTGGTGAGTGACCCACAGATTACCCACAGTGTTTGACATCATACAAGACTGTGGTTTTTAATCAGGTTCGAACTGTGCCAGAACCAGTAGGAGGAGCTTTTTCCAAATCTGCTTGTGGGAGCTTCACTCTTGCATCTCTTGAGTCAGAATCCCCAGGTTCCCCGGCCAGGCATGTAGCTCTTCGCAGATCTCCTTGGGTGGCTGATGTACAGCCCTGATCAGGAAGGAATGATTTGTCAGGTGCCCTTCCTCTAGCATCCAGGAATGTCTGCAGAGTTTTCCCTGGAGCAAGAATCCTCCGTTATGTTTCTATAATTTAATGCTCATTAAATAGTGCTGCATAAATAATATCCATATGAGAATATAAAAATGGTCCTAATTAATGAATTTTCTCTCTCTCTCTTTTTTTTTTTTTTAAGAGGTAGGGTTCACTGTGCTGCCCAGGCTGGTTCCAAATTCTTGGGCTCAAGTGATCCTCCCACAGCAGCCTCTCAAGTAGCTGGGACTAGGGGCGTGTGCCATCTCGCCCAGCTTCGTTTCCCTTTGATGCCTCTGTGTATCTCCAACCATCTTAGTCAAACCCTAGAATGGGCACAATGTTTCCTTAGAAATTAAATGCTGGTAGTCAGAGTCAAAACTTGTATAGCGTGTGACGGTCATGAGAGTGGGGCACCATCACTTGGTAGTTCACACCCCGCTGTGCACAGGTCAGTTGGGATGGTGTGGAGCTGATGGCCAGGGCCGCACCCCTTCCCGTGTCACTCGCTGTCCTCCAGGAGCAAGGTGAAGGTAGACCGTGCAGTCGCTCAGAAGCGTAGGCAGACCTGCCTGGAGTGTCTTTGGTGTGGGTTGTTCATAACTGTTTGTTTGGTAAACTTGCCTTCCTCTCCCAGCTCCTCTCCACATGGAGGAGTCCTGTTTTAGAGCACAGTGTTTGCTCTATAAACAAACACTGGTGGGAGGGAGGATGAAAGAGGCAACAGATGGGTGAGTGAACGAAGATGTCTTGGAAGGGAGGAGAGTATGGGAGGCGAAACAGGTTTCCATAGGGTGTTAGGGAATTTATGTTATGGTTCCTCCTGTGGCAAACAAGAGCCCCAGGACCTCACATACCCATGCCCCTTCCTGCTGCAGGAAAGGTCCCTTTCCCTCTCTGAGTGGCCCGTATTCCCCATGGCACATTGGCCTGGCCACGGCCATGGGGCCACCCTTCTACACCAGCCTGCAGGTCCTCCTCTCCCCCTTCGCTGAGGATCTTGACTCACCCTCCCCACTTTTCCATTTAATTACAGCCTGGCCTGGTTTGCTATTGCTTTTTTTAAGGTCGTTTATCTTCCCCAGGAGATGGCTGCCCTGTGTTCTCCGTCACTCCAGCACCTAGGAGGACAGCACCTGGAGCCTATGAAGGAGCTCTGCCTTTCAGCCAGTGGCTTCATGGACCACTGGCAGATTAACCTCTGCCCCCAGCAGCTCAGCACAGGGGCCAGCCCATTGTTTCTTTGACCTGGTTCTAGCTGATTAGACTGTTTTCCTAGAGGGTTTGCTAATGGTCTTGGTGGGAGGAGGGTGGGGGACATAGGGCTGGTTTCAAAAATTCCAAAGATCTAGCAAGACTTGTTTGGGGGCCTCTCCCCTTGGATTTAGGGGTTGTTCAGTGGACTTAAGGTCTGGTTTATCCAGACCAGCAGGAGTGCCTGCCCTTGCCGAACAATGTACTGAGGGTGGGAAAGTGCACCCTCCCCCACTCCCTGCCCCCTCTATTCCCCCAGTCTCTCCTACTAGGGAATTTCTAGTATCACAAACTAGCTTGTACTGTCCCTGCTATGATTTTTGCTACTCAGCAGAATGAGAATTTTTCTTGATTCAATTGTGGTTCATTGGCTAGTGTTTTGGTGTCCAAGAAATACCATGTTACAGATCGATGTCTAATATTTGGGAAGCCATGCTTGCCATTTTTTAGCTTGAAAATTTATGACCGTTTTAATATAGTTGTGCTCCTATGTATGTGGCCTGCGTGGTCTCTTCAGCTCCTGTTTCAGAAACAACACTTATAAAGAGATACCATTTATTTTTGGCTCTGTTTTAAAAAAGTAGACTTTAAGTGCGTTACTTCTGGGACTTGGATTTTTAGAGCAGATATTGTGAAGCCTCCTCCTAGTCAGTGGAGCTGGGACCAGGAGTCCTAGGTAGGTGTGAACTTGGGCATTACATTTGCACCTTCCTCCTCTTCTTATTCTTAAAAACCTGATTAGTTTGTTTACCTGATGATTTCCATGTCATAGAATGGTTTCTTAAATTGTCCGGTCTTTGTTCGTATATAGTATGAAGACTTTTTGCAGCTAAAGAAGATTGGGAGTGTACTTATGAATAGCAATTGTCATTTTAATCAAGAAAAATAGTTACATTGCTGGCTGTAGTTGGCACACACCTGTAATCCCAGTGACTCTGGAGGTTGAGGTAGGAGGATCCCAAGACAGATTTAGCAATTTGGCAAGACTCCAATCTCAAAAGAACAAATAAAAAGGCTGAGGATGTACCTCAGTAGCAAAGTACCTTTGGATTCAATGCCCAGCACCACTGCGCGCTCTCTCTCTCTCTCTCTCTCTCTCTCTCTCTCTCTCTCTCTCTCACACACACACACACACACACACACACACTAATAAGAAGGTGCTGAAAAGCAACATTTTAAATATGACAAGAGGGCCTTGGATTATGCAAGTATAAAATTTTTGTCAGGCTGCTCTCTGGAGAGAGTAGATTGTCAGGTTCTCTTGACTCGGGGGAGAGAAAAACAACAACAAAAAATCTTGAATGGATGGTGGGGATCTAGCCCAGCCCTGCAGCTGAGGACTTAAGGTTTCATGCTGAAGCCTGAGGAGGGCTGGGATTTCTCACTTTCCCAGAGCATTGAAGTCTAGCCACAAATCCCAGCTTCAGCCATTTGCTGGCTTTATGATCTAGGGTATAATATTTTAAATTTGCTGTGTCTGTTACCTCAATTGGGAATGAAGACATGAGTCATAGCTACCTGGTAGAGTTATTGAGAGGATTCAGAGGGTAACTTACTTAGAATAATGCCTGTTACATACTAAGCACTTGTTGATTTAGTCCTTATTCAGCTACAAGCAATAAACAGATCCCAAGCACCAGTGATTGACACATGCAGCCATTTATTTTTCTCACACAATGGAAAGTTAAGAGTAGGCAGCTCAGGGCTGGTGTGGTGGTTTCAGAGGCCATCAGCAGACTCTGGTATTTCCACTCTTGTCTCCTTGGGGTGTCTTTGCCACCTCACAGGCACAAGGTGGCTACCTCATCTCCAGCATCATTCTTAGGTTCAAGGCAGGAAGAAGAGAAAGGTCAGAAAGCACCAGCTTTTCCCCAAAGCCCCATCCATCCACTTCCAATGGAATCCTGTGGCCTAAAATTAGATGCCATGACTTATTAGGGATGAAATTAAATGCAGTTTTTAAAATGGGTATATTACCGTCCTCCAAAATATCAGGGTTGTTATTGGTAGGAAGAATTAGGAAAGGGATATTGAATGAGCAAACCAGCAGTGGTTTCTGTAGAAATTGTCCTTGAATGGGGCTTGTCCGTAGACATAGGGACCTTGGAGGAAGAAGGCTTTGGGGTCCTGATTAGGAAGCAGAGAACAAGCAGCCTTGGTGGGGACCGATTCCTAGAGGAAGAAGCAGCCATCATTTCCAGGACTTCCCCGAGTAGATTTGGACCTACGCTGACATAGTGTGCATCCTTCTCCAGCTGCTCACCTGCTCTCCCCTCCCTGCCAGGGTGCTTGGGGAGCACCTGGGAGCAGCAGCAGCTGTTGGCCCCGCCAACCTTGAAGCCAGGCTGCAGGACAGCTCGGCTCTCCAACAGGCGGGGTGACATGCCTTTGGGGGTCTGTCAGTGTCCTGCTCTCCCCTGGCTGCCCTTTCCCCTCTCCTCCTCACGTCTGGGCCTACGCACTCCCCTGGTTTTATTGGCATTCCATTCCCATCTGTGTGCTGACGAGATGGAAAAGGGCCTTTGTCTGAATTTGTCAGCAGGAGAGAACTTGGCTCCGCTCTTGGACCCAGGCATGGTGTTTCCCATCCGCTGTGGCCGTCAGGGGAGTGATGGGCTCATCACGGTGCTCAGCAGCTTGGGCTGCTGGCCTTGGGGAAGGGCAGGAGGCCAGGTGGCATCATCTGAAACTCCTCCCCCACCAGAAACCTGGCACTTTCTCAGTGTGGGAACAGCTACTTAAACCATGCTGGGCCTTCGCGACAGGCTGTACGGGCACCTGTCTGTGAGCCCCTGTGGTGAGGAGCCCAGGACCAGCCAGCCACTCCTGTTGGCTGAAGTCTCACTTCCCTTCCAGAAGCAGCAGACTCCCATTAAGAAGGGGGCTCCGTGGTGCCTCAAGATGTGCTGAGAGTCTGTGTCTGATTTCAGAGGCCCTCAGTGTAGAACCAGTGCAGGTGGCTAGGGCCAGCTCATGACGAAGGCCTATGTGCCTGGGGTCCTGTGAGGACCGAAAGTGGCACCTCTGGCCTCTCCTGTGAAAAGGGGACTCCCTTTCTCTGTCAAGTGACTTGTAAATGCAGTGACTCAGCAAGCCATGTTAGTTTAGTTTAGTTTCTTTCTTTCTTTTTTTTTTTTTTTAAGAAATTTACATTTAAATTATTTAGACTATTTAAACTTCTATTTTTATAGTTTTCAAAGTTCACAAGTAAAAGCAAATGCTACTGTGTTAAACTATTTAAAAGGGATAATTGTTGAAAGATGATTGTCATTAAAAGATTAGATACCTGTGTGCATACATAGGTTTGTATATAGAAACCTTCACACAGAAAACATTCAAATAGCTTAATTCTTAACTGGAGATGTGGCTCAGTGGTAGAGTATGTGCTTGGCCTGCTCCAAACTTTGGGTTCAATTTTTAACACATACTATTCCACCCTCCCAAATTCTCTTTGATCAGCCTACTCCCTGCATAGTCTCCTCCTCAAAGGTAGCTAATATTTTTACTGTGTCATATATCTTTCCAGATTTTTTTCTATGAATTTCTATTTACCTATGAAAATGATCCTTGATACTGTATATAGTGTTATGCTGTGCATTATGCAACTTTGTGCTTTTTACAGAACAGCATATCTCGAAGATCATTATATATCAGTACATTTATACTTACTTTTTTTGTTTGCTGCATAGTATTCTATATTGTATCATGTATATACAAGGTTTAGTCCTTCCCCTGTTGTTGGGCATTTAGATTATTACTAATGTTTTTGTTTTAGGCTTTGTTTTTTTGTTATTATAATTATACAGTTCTTATATTTATCTTTCTCCAGGGTAGATATTAAGAAGTAAAATATTTTAGGTATTAGGTACACGCATTTACTTTTTTTTTGGGGGGGGGATGCTGGGGATTTAACCCAGGGCACTTTATTACTGAGCTATATCCCTAGCCCTTTTTGGTTTTTATTTTGAAACAGGATCTCACTAAGTTGCTTGCTTATGGCCTCAATAAGTTGCTGAGGCTGGCCTTGAACTTGCCATCCCCCTATTTTATCCTTTTGAGCTGCTGGAATTACAAGAATGTATCACTGTGTCCAGCTAAAATTTTAATAGACAACTCCCAAACAGCCCTCTAAAGTGGGTGTACTAATGTACTCTTCTAGCAGCAGTATATGACAGTTTCAATATATACTTTTTTTTGTATTTGGGATAGAACCCAGGGGTGCTTAACCACTGAGCCACATCCCCAGCCCTTTTTGTATTTTCGTTAAAGATAGGGTCTCACTGAGTTGCTTAGGGGCTGGCTTTGAATTCACTATCCTCCTTCCTTAGCCTCCCGAACTCCTGTGATCACAGGCTTGCACTACCATGCCTGGCTCAATATATTATTTTATATGACATTTCTTTCTGGGCTTTTAGGCAGCTTTTAATGTTAAGCTCTTCTCTCTATTTGTATTATATAGCATGTTTGGGGGCTGTTTTTAGTATGTGTATATTCATAATGATTTTAATTTGAAATAGTGACAAACACAACGTCACTCTTTATCACACTAAAATAACCGCAGTACACTGAGTCGTGCTGTCACCCCTGGGCCCTCCTCGAGTGAGCTCTGAATAGATGATGCTGCTGTTAGAACCTGTTGCTATTTTTTGTTGACTTAGTTGGTTTCCTTCCAGGTGTCCATCCTCCGAGTCCTTTTCTTGGTAGCACACAAGCCTCTCTGTGTTAGTCAGCTTTTTGTCACTATAACAAAATACTTGACAACTAACTTATAAAAGTAAGTGGATTTTGTCTCATAGCTGTAGAGGTTCCAGTCCACTATCAGGTGGACCCATCACTTCCAGGCCTCTGCTAGTGATGCCAGGCAGCAGGGGCCTGGAGCGTGGGGCAGAGCAGATATGCTCACCTTTTGGCCAGGAAGCAAAGAGGAAGAGTGAGGGGTCCCACAGTCCCAGAGCGTAGTCCCAGTGACTTGAGGATCTCCCATTAAGCCCCACTCCCTGAAAATTCAACCATCGTCCGATAGAGTCACTCTGGGGTCCAAGCTTTTAATACATGGACATTTGGGTGACATTTGGCACCAAACTATGTTCCCCTTCCTCTTTTTGTCTTCAGAAATGTGACCCCAGTTCAAGGGTAAAATCATGGAAATTCTATTTTCTTTGCCACTTGAATTCAGAAATAAGCATGTAATGCCGCTCTGAGCCACAAACTATGGCAAGACACCTGCAGAGGAGCTTCTAAGGAGTCCTTCTTAAGAAAATACAGGTTGGAGGATGCTTCCTTTTTGTCTTCCTCGTAGTGGCACAGCAGTGGCCACCACCTTGTGATAGGAACAACATGCCCGGAATGGGGAGATGAAAAGAAACTGGGTCCCCTGTCTGGTCTGCCAGTTGGTCCTCTATTGGCTTTATCAGTTAGGATTGCTTTTAGCTGTAGGAAACAAAAAATTAACTCAAGTGGCTTAATGAGGGGAGTTCTTTCCCTTGTTTTCCTTGGCTCAACTTCTCAGCACTGACATCAAGGTTCAAGTTATTTGACCTTCTTTGTTACCTCCTGGTCACAACATGGCTGCCACAGCTCTAAGGAGAAGCAGTTCTAGTTTAGCAGAAAGCAAAGGCCTCTCAGTGGACTTGCTCTTTTATCTTATCGCATGGTCGCATGGCCATTTTTACCCCAAGGGTGGCTGAGAATCATGTATCAAGCCAAAGAAAGCAATTTTAGACCAGCCATGATTTACTTCCTGGTACAATCTTACCCCAAATCTTGAGGTTACATAAAAAATTATCTTGCTACTTGAGCCATTTTTTTTTTGTGTGTGTGTGTGTGTGTGTGCCACTTGTAGCCAAAATAGTTCTAACATGTAATTAAACAAATGGGAACATAAATGCCAATAATTACCTTGCTTCTTCCTTAGGGCATGGATCTAGTCATGTGTTCCCTGGATCCACATGTGCCATTTGTGACTTTCTAGCCTGTTTGTGACTTTCTCTGCATTTTCGGTTAGCAGTCTTTATTTTCTTTTCGGAGACCACCTGTCTCACCCTTGGCTCAGGCAGCTGAGCCAGTTATCTCAGGCTCTCAGAGACAGGAAGAGTCAGCTGTCTTTGGCTGGAACTATGGAGACAGGATGCCGGGGACACAGAAGAACCCAGCTGAGAGTTTTGCGATCACCTCTGTGAGAGGGCTGTCCTTGCTGTTCATGTTTTGCGTGTCTCTGTTTCTAGTATCTGAGTGCCTGACACACAGCTTACAGACTAGCTTTCCTTTCTTCTTGAGTCTTGGACAGCTAACCTGGCTCTTGTCCAAGGGGAAGCAGGTGGAGGTGATGTGGGGAGGAAAGCTGAGCTTCTTTATAAAGCATGGTGGAGCACCAGGGGCTCCCAGTGGCATCCTGCAGCTGAGCGAATCTTACCCCTGACAGGCACATTTCTGGGTGGGTGGAGGAATACTGCAACGTGGCAGTACAGTGATGGGAGTCTCCGTGGAGCGTTGGGGGCATGCCAGGTGCAGTGCTAAGTGTATTATATCCATTATCTCACTTAGTCTTCATAACAATGGTCTGAGAGAGGTGGCATGGATATCCTCAATTTACAGAGGAAAAGGAGGTTAAGCAGTTGGGTCATGGTCACAGGGCCAGTGGCAGAAGCAGGACTTCAGCAGGCTGATTCCTGAACTCTGAGCAACCACAGTGATGTATTTCCTGCCAGCTCAAGCAGGCTCTCTCCTGTGACCCGAATTCTTCCCTGGTGTCATGCACTCCCAGGGGTCCCAGCTCACCTTCTCACCATCTTGCCCACTATTTCTGTTACACCTTGGCCTGTAAACCCTGCCTGCCCTTTAAATCCTATGGAAAAAATCCACTTTTTCTTATGGGAAATTAATTGGACAAAGTAGAAATAAAGTTTCCAGTATGGGTAATAAAAATTATCAAGCTTAAAAGGCCCAAGAAATGATTTTGTGCTACAGACCTACCACAGTATAATAATGCCCATCTTACAGAGAAAGCAGGGATTCTTGGATTTGTACTGCATCGAAACCTGTATAAAGTTTTAAACTCTTTTTTATCAATTTAAGTTGACTCATACATACATATGGAACTTGAAAATGAGCTTTATATTTTTTAAAGGCCAACTGTTAAAATTCTGCTTCATGTATGAATTACAGGTTTTGTGTTTGGCTTGTTGGTGCTGAGATTTAGTCCTGAGACAGTTTTGTTGTTGGAGCTGGATTCCTTTATCTCAGAAATTACTCAGTAGAAAAAACATGTCATTCAAAGTCATTTTCATGATTTTCTGATGGACAGACATGTTAGCGCCTTTCAAACAAACTACAACCCCCATTTAATAAGATTCCTTCTCTCATGAGCTAAAATATGTGCTTTGACAAAGCAGTTTCCCAGTCTCTGGTTCTTTTGTTGGGGTTCACTGTTGCAGAACAGTGTGCCCCGCTGGGCAGTTGGGGTTGGTCCTGGGGCTGGATAGTGAGCGAGGCTGACAGAGTTGAAGACAGGCATCTCAGAGACCTGGGGAAGCAGCTGCCCTTCTGTTGGCATGCCCAGGGGACATCACAGCATCTCCCAGGAGGACCTCAAAAGGGGCTGTGCCTCCGAGGTCCAGAGCAAGAATCTGCCTCCTCTTGCTGTCTTATTGTTGGAACCTAGATAGAGTGACTTGATTCTCCTTCATAGGAGGAATGAATCGAAAGACACTGCATGGCATCTGTTGGATCTCCCAAATAGTTGTCCTTCTGAAAGGGACCTCAGCATTTCACTTTAAAACCCTGTGGGATGGAGGGTGTCCACAAAGATTTCCTGTCTGTAGCAGTGACCCCAGGTCAGTCCTCACTTCTGTGAGCATTAGCCACTGCTTTTCTTCTTGTTTATGTTTTATGCCAACCAACGTGGCTTCTTGAGTTCCCCAAACTTCTGTGCACTGCAGGAAAAAAAATCAAGAGCATCAACATTTTAATCCTGATATATTCCATCTCATCTCTAACCCTACCTCAGAGAAATATGCATAATTTTAAGGGTGTAGTGTGCTACTTTGAAAAATCATATTGCTATGAGATTCTTTGCTTATGGGCCAGATGAAGTGGTTCCCCCTGACTTGTTTCAGGGCTGATCTGTGTGAACACTTTCTTTTTCTTTTGGTTCATTAAATTAGATGATAGTATATTTAGAAATAATATCTGCAGCAATGGTATCAGGTACTTATGAGAGATAGATTAGGCTGATTTGTTGTTCTGTTTATAGCATTAATGCCTTGGCTTGCATTCCACGAATGGATGACTTTGTTACTGGAGCACTTCTGAGTGTTAAGCATGGTGTCAATTTCTGGAGATTCAAAGCTCAATGAGCTAGGAGAGAGAGAAAGAGATAAAGAAGAGGCAACAATTCTTAAACAGTGTAGCACATGGCCTGCAGAGTATGGGTTATATTGTAGCACCTGGGTGTTTTACTTCCTCTTTGAGGTTGTCCTATCCTGGCTAATTAAAGTGGTAGCACAGGCAAGTTAGATGAAGGGAGGTTGGAGACACTGCCTGTCACAAAAAGCAGGGAGGCAGTACATTTCACTATGTGTGCTGGGGAATATAGGCACTGGGAATACCAGGCTAGGGGGCTGGTGTCAAGAGACCTGTGAAGGGGGCAGGGCCCTTATGGAGGGCCTTGCATAGCAACCGAGATTTGGTCCCAGTCCAGGGAGTTGACCAGGAATGATGTGTCAGTGTATTGAATTAGTTGATGAATCTGTAAGCTTGTTAAATGAGTAGACTTTTAAAAAATGCCTCATAATGGATGCTGTGGGACTTAGCATCATTGTGTTGTTTTGAAATTTTGAAACGATGTTTGATGAAATTAATGAATCATAGCTGTAACAGATGGACATGAGACAGTGGCAACAGCTCCCTGTTGGGTGGGGATGAAGTGTTTTGGTGGTAAGAGGAGGAGGCGGAGGTTGCAGGCTTCTTCCTCCGTGGCCTCTTGAAGCCAGAGGAGTGCCTGGGTTGTGTGGGTGGGTGGCTGATCCTGTGGGTGGTGGGCACTCTGAGGGCTGTGACAATGGTGTGATGACCGTGTGCACACAGCTCTTGGCTGCCTTGTGAAGTTCTTTTGTCTGTGTTATTAGTTTTGGACTCCCCAAAATCTCTGCTTAAAAAGCACAACAGTAAATCTGTCTGGGTATTGTTGCAGTTGAAATTTAGAGAGGTTAAGTGAGATGTTGAAGAATATGCAACTCAGAATGGAAGATATGGCATAACCCCCAAATGTGTGACCCCAGAACTCATGTGCCTTCTGTGTTACTGCACCTGTGCCCTGCCTGATGGCAGTTCAAGAGACTGGCCCTTTCCTACCCCGTGTCGTAGGCTTCTGTTAGCAGAGGGACTCTGCACAGATCTGTACCAGAGTTGGCAGAATAGACTGTAGGGTCTGTTCTCTGGAAATAGTTATTTTGATTAAGGAATGTCTCACTCTTGATGGATTTTTGCCTTTACTTTTGTGCCTAACATCTTCGATATGACCTTCACATCGATATGACCTTCACATCATGGCGAAGTCACACTGCGGGGGCATCGTGTGAGGCGAGTGGGAGTGAACAGTCCTAAGAGCTGTACACCTCTGCCTTAGTTTCTGTGTGGTAGTTACAGTCACATACATCCCGCTATGAGAATCGGTTTTTCTTCCTTCCTTTCTTTTTGGAGGTGGGTTCTGGCTGTGTTGTCCAGGCTGGCCTGGAACTCCTGGTTCTCCATCTCACTCTCCCTGGTAGCCCAGATTGTTGGCCTGTGCTGCTGTGCCCAGCTGTTTTTCTGTTTTGACTGCTGCAGTATTTTAATTCTGCTAAACCCCCTGTTTTGAGGTGAGAATGTGAAAATTTATAGTTGTATTTGTTTCCATAAGAAAGGAATTAAATGAGGCATGCAAAGAATGGTGAAATTCAAGTTGGGTCTATTGTCTCACTAAAAATTGTACCCTGCACGCCAGTCAGTTTCCTGCTTGGGTTAAAGCACTGTAGGTCATATAGGATGTCATCATTGGGAGAAGCTGGGTGAGGGGCATGTGATCTCTGTACTGTTTGTCAAGTTCTTATGAGCCCATTCATCCCAAGTGGCCAGCTGGCCCAACCTAGCTCCATTATTCAAAAAGTCTGTGTGGTCTTTTCAATGAGTTTCAGGCAAACTTAAAATTCATATGTTCTCTTCTCTATATGTGTTTGGTATAGGTGTGTGATTTTCCTTTTGAAGAAAAATTAAAATCAATCTGGCACTTATATCAAACTGCAACTATAGATAAGCTTCTTGGCTACGTCTAACATGTTTGCCATATTTCCATTTTAAAGGGGTGAGATGATAGAATAAGAGCCTCAAAGTGAGAGAAGGGTATTTTGGACTAAAATAGGCCTGATTATACCTGTGCAATTTTCAATGATACAAGTTTGCCTCTTGTCACTAGACCATGAGATCTTTGAGCGGAGGGTCAAGCTCATTCACTAGGCACTTAGTGTGGGGTCTGGCTCCTTGTAAGTATCCAACGATTGTTTGTAGAAGCCCTTCTTCTTTAAGCACTATTTATACTGTACAATGTGTTCTTAGTGCACCCAGCGCTTACCCAGGAATATGTGGGAAATATTTGCACCAATCAAAGACACTGGTGGTTAGAGCACTGAGGGTGTGTGTGGGTGGAGGGTACTGGGGATTAAACCCAAGGGTGCTCTATCACTAAGCTACATCCCTAGCCCTTTATTTTGACACAGGGTCTCCCATAAGATGCTGAGGCTGGCTTTGTACTTGGGATCTTTCTGCCTCAACCTCCCGAGTTACTGGGATTTGCTTTGTTTTAACATGTTCAAAATCCTAAAATGGGGATGGTGCCTCGCTCAGTGGTAGAGTGCTTGTTTGACATGCTGGAGGCCCTGGGTTCAATTCCCAGCAACACAAAATAAGAAAGGAAAAAAAAAAATCCTCAAGTGGTCTCCTCTGTGTATGAAAAGTATTATTCATCTCCCAGCAAATTATTTCATCTTAAAAGAGTAAAACTAACAGTTATGCTTTGGCCAGTTGCTTAAGTAGCTAATTTTGGAAACTGGAGATGTCTTTCCATAAAAGGAAACTGAGACCAGCAAATAACAATGTGAGCTGAGTTAATTTTTATTCATACTGTAATTTCTGCCAGTTTGGAGGGCTTTCTCTGTGGATCCTTCCTATGTTTAACCATAAAGATGTCCATTTTAGTTTCATGAACCTTCTCTAGAAAGGAATTTTGTTTTTAATTTCTTACAGCACAAGGGTCTCTTGATGCATGGATTTTTAATGCATCAGATGGTAAGAATGTAATTCTAAACATTCATACATAGTGATGATTTTTAAAAACCCCAGAAGGCATGCCATATTCAGTTTCAAATGGATCCTCTTTACTGTATTATTTAGGGGACATGATAAATGTCCTATATTGTTGGAAAAAAATCTAAAATTAGACAAAATGCACATTTTAAAATAATTTTATCAATATGCAGAAATCATTTGGCTTTCTATGGAAATGCAAATATATAATGTAATACCATTGTTTATTCTAAGGAAGATGAAGTACTTGGTAGAATTCAAATAAAATATGTATAGTAGCTGTATGCTGAATATTATAAATTCTAGTAAAAGAAATAAAAGATCATCTAACTAGTTGGAGAGAAATTCCATGTTTGTGGATTTTTTTTATTAAACCTTTATTTATTTAATTATTTATTTATCATTTTTTTTTTTATGGTGCTGAGGCTTGAACCCAGCGCCTTGTATGTGCTAGGCGAGCACTCTACCGCTGAGCCATAACCCTAGCCCCCATGTTTGTGGATTTTAAGATGTAACCATAATAAATATGCCAGTTACCTTGTGCACTGGTTGATGAGTACCACACATCTCTTAGCAATGTTTTTACAGAATAGCTTTATTCTAAAATTTATGTGAAGGTGGGTGTGGCGATGCATGCCTGTAATTGCAGTGGCTTGGGAGGCTGAGGCAGGAGGATCACAAGTTCAAAGCCAGCCTCAGCAACTTTGTGAGACTCATTCATATAAGCAACTTAGCAAGACCCTAGCTAAAAATAAAAAGGTTTGGAGATGTTGCTCAGTGGTTAAGCACTCCTGGGTTCAATCCAGGCACCAAAATTAATTAATTAATTAATTAAAAGTGTATGTGAAAGGAGAAAGGTCATATAATCAATAAAAACAACATGGAGGCCGGGCATGGTGGCACACACCTAGCAGCTCAGGAAGCTGAGACAGGAGGATCATGAGTTCAAAGTCAGCCTCAGCAAAAGCAAGGCGCTAAGCAACTCAGTGAGACCCTGTCTCTAAGTGTGTCTCAGTGATTGATTTCCCCTGAATTCCATCCCCAGTACCTCCCCAAAATATGGAAAAATAAAAATAAAATGTGAGTAATTACTTACTCTTCCCAATGTTAAGGCCAACCAGATTTAGCCATAAATAATCCCAACATAGTGGTACTAGGGTATGGGTAGAAATAGACCCATGGAACAAAATGGAACAATTAGATTTAGACTGTCTAAAATATTCTCATTTTTACAAAGGAACAAAAACAATTTAGGGGCAGAGATAGAGGAGGAGGGGGAATAAAGAGGAGGGAGAGGAGGAAACCTTTTCAATAAATGATTCTGGAGCAATTAAAATATCCATAGGTAAAAGATGAATGTAACCTTAGCCTCATACCATATGCAGAAATTAGCTCAAATGGACCATGGACTTAAATCTAAAACACAATGCCTTAAAACTTAAAGGAAAAAAATTAAGGAGAAAATCTTTAGGATCCGGGACCAGGCAAAAAAGTTCTTAGACTTGATGTCAAAACACAATCATCTACAAGACAGGTAAAAGGTATTCACAGACATCTCACTGGAGAGGACACACAGATGGCCGATGAGCATATGAAGATGTCTAACATCATTCTGCCACCAGAGAAATGCAAATTGAAATCATAATGAGATATTACCACATACTGCTCAGAGTGGCTGAAACAGATAACGACAAAACCAAATGCTGGTGAGGATATTGAAAAGCTAAATTACGTCTCTATAGTTGGTATAGCCACTGTGGAAAACAGTTTGGCGCTCTTATCTAAAACTAAAAGTAGAATTGCCATATGACCCAGCACTCTCAGACATATAATCCCAGAGAGATGAAAACTTGTATATGTGTTCATAGTGTCATTTTTAGTAGTCCCTAAACTGGAAAGCACCCAGATGTCCTTCCTCTGGTGGTTGATCAAACTAGGACACATCCATACCATTGAATAAACAATATTCTGTAATAAAAAGAAACAAACTACTAATGGACAGAACAACTTGTAACCGTCCCAAAGTATGCTGCATGAAGGGAAAAACTGAGGTCAAAAGGAAGCAAGCTACATGACTCCATTTATAGAAAATTCATGAAAAAACAGTTCTAGAGCTAGAGATCAGATTAGTGGTTGTCAGGAGTTGAGGACCAGGTAGGCATTTCCTTATAAATGTAGCCTGCAAAAGTCTTGTGGTGAGTTTATATTGATTGGGGGCTGGTTCCAGAGTGACACAAGTTCATATGTAACTGGTGAAACTGTTACATATGTGCAGAGTGTGCCATTGTCCTTTTCCTGGTTTTATTCTACTATAGTTTTATAAGTTGTTAACTTTGGGAGAGGCTGAAGGTGAATGGGAACTACCTGTACAGTTCTCTGTATCTTCTCGAAAATCAATAACGACTTCAAATTTTAAACAAAGAAACCTGATATTTCATCTTCACATTTGAAACATTCCAACTTATTTCTTGGTTATTATTTTTCAATACATGCGTCGTGCTGTCTTGCTGTAGTTCTAAGAAATCATGACACACTATTTGTGCTGTAGCCCAGTTTTGTTATAGCTCTTTCGCTAATAAAGTAAGCACAGGGCTGGGGATATAGCTCAGTTGATAGAGAGCTTGCCTCGAGTGTACAAGGCCTTTGGTTCAATCCCCAGCAGCAGCAGCACCACCACCAACAACAAAAAGGTAAAAAGCACATGCTTTAACTTTATTTTTTTCTTTCTTTAACCTTGGTTTTTGTTTTTGTTACTAAAATCCATGAATTCTGCCAGGTGCTGTGTAATCCCAGCAGTTTGGAAAGTTAAGTCAGGAGGATCACAAGTTCAAAGCCAGCCTCAGCAACTTAGTGAGGCCCTAAGCAACTTAGTGAAACCCTGTATCAAAATAAAATATAAAAAAGGGCTGGGAATGTGGCTTATTGGTTAAGTGCTTCTGGGATCAATCCCCAGTACAAAAAAAAAAAAGTCCATGAATTCCTTAGTTTTTGTACTATTATTGCCTGATTTAAGAAAACCCCCCACAGTCAGCAGGTCTTTATTTTAGAGTTGCCTAGGGGTAATTTTTAAAAACATTGTTCCTCTCATGTGTTTTCCTGCATGACAGGTGCAGTCAAGAGAGCAGCTCAAATGCAGGGGATGGAGCTGATGCTTAACAAGAGGTTAAAGGGCTTCCAGCAGATTGCCAGGAATGTTTTGAATATCCTGTGTGATCTGGGTGGGTTTGCCTTGGGATTGAGCATGTAAAACTGGAGAATTTAGCTGAACAGATTTTTAAAGTAACAATAGATGTGGTGGCTAATGTTCAAATGAAAGAGTTACTTCAATGAAGTCAGGCCAAGGAGTGTAATCAAAAGATGCCCCAGCATCCTGGTGGTTTTACTTTTGAAAGAAGTTCTGAGATAAGTGATTTTTGATTTGAAAACCAGGTTTTATATTTGTTCCTTACCAGTTAATCTAAATTCCATTTTGATGTTTAGTCCCTTAGGAAGTTAACAAAGGGTTTGAGCTGGAGCTCCGGATGGAGCTCTTTATCTGGTGTTCCTGAGCCTCTGGACTGAACCCCAATATGGTGGCAACAGGAGGTAAACAAAGGCATGTGATGTTAGTATAGGATCCTTTGTCTTCTGTTGAATTTATGCTTTCGTGATCATTATGAGAAAATACTTTCAGATGATTGACAAATGATTTAGAAGCTGAGGTAGCTCTTTCCAAGTAGATATTGTATTTAGACACAGTGAAATATGCAGACATATTGTGTTGGAGGATGATGTGGCAAATTTTATGGATTAAATTTTCAAAAGATCATTTGAAACCTTGGAACTTAGGGTTATTTTAAATAATAATATCCCCTCTCATAGATTAAAGCTTTGGATACTTATAATTGCCAAATAGTGAATTCTGATAATGATATTAAGATCAAAGTGTCTGCATTCTCTGTTTATTAAATAACAAAAGTAAAACTCTGAATTTTTAAAAAGTACCAAAATTGTTTTTCCATTTAATGTTACAGTAATTTTAAGAAACAAATGGTTTAGACTAAACAAAGATGGACTGAATTGATTCTGCTTTGCAATATTCTCTTGAATTTAAAAGTCAGTTAAAAAGCACTTGGAAAGAAACTCCTTTTTTTTTTTTTTTTGGTTGTTAATTTGGATTGAAAGAAGGCAGGCAGCAGAGAACTTCAGAACACTCAGTATTGCTTCATTTTAAATTCCTGTTTTCTGGGTCTCCTGAGTTCTCTCAGTGCCAATCAACACATGCAGGTGGCTCTGGAAAGTTACTTTCTGGTCCCTTCTACAGGCACTAACCTGACCCAATAGGAGGCCCTACCTTGAGATCAGATTGGACTCAAATGAGCATCTGTCATTTGATAATCTCAAGCTCTCAACGAGAAACTAGAGGTTTCTCAAGTATCTAGGTTACATACTTGGTTAGATAAGCCAATTCTAATTTTACTAGCACCATTATTCCTGCATTTATCATATAAGAAAGAAAAGGCTATAAAGCTTCAAATATTTTTTATATGGTAAAGGTAAACATAAAAGACTACATTGTATAGAATTTGTGTTCAACAAAAATATATAACAGAATTGTAGATCAAAATGTTTTTGACAATGTGTCCCCGTGTGGAGAGGTAAGAAATACATCAGATCTCAGTGTTATTGCTGGATAAACTTGGGCACACATAGAGTAGGTGATCTTGATCCCAGTGGGGAATTTGATGAAGAGTTACACTCTAAGCTCTGGCTTTTTAACTCCTGCTCTTTTTACAGTCCAATAATTGAAAACTCAGGGGTGACCTGAATTAAAAAGAAATGTGTGGAGGGTCATTGGCTGTAATTTCATCTTCACTGTGGTCCTTAGGGTGTGAGGCTGCTGTCCTGGAGGGATCCCAGGCAGGATTTAGCCACCCTGCTACAGGGATGAGGAAAAGTGGGATGTTGTTTTAATCTAGTTGGCAAATCTACACCTGGAACATGGTGGAAAAGGGGTCCATGTTTAGGCATGGTTTTTAGTAGTACTTAGAAGAAAGGTAAACAGGGGTTTCCAGGAAGGCGGAAGGCAATTTCATGTGTACTGGTGTGCTGGGAATTCTTAGCAATTGGACGAGTTGAGGCGGGCAGATGGCTCAGCTGAAATGTCATCACAGCCTTTCATCGGGGCTTCTCACTCGTCACAAATATTTAGTAATAGCCCTTTCTATTCTGAAATGGGAATTTCATAGACAACATATCTATATCTACAATTTTAAAAAGTCAAAATAACACCCTAACTGTAAGATAAAAGAAAAACAAAGGGATTTTGTAACTCTTCATATTCACTGCTCAGGGAAAACTTTACTTCCTAGCAGGTGCTCTGTGTATGTGGAGTTACCAGGACAAGAAGCCTACTGACTCAAATTCTGTGAGGGGTGGTGTGGGCAGTAATGCGACCTTCAGAAATGGTGAACAATTCCCGATAACGGTCTAAACCAAGATTAGAGTGGTCTTTGGATTTCGATTTCAGTTCTATTCCTGGATATTTTGATGCACATTAAAGTCAAGCATGAATGTTGTATTTTTCTGTGGAAAAAAATTACGTGAAAAAGGTTTAAATCAGTAATCTCTCAGGATGCAGGGCAGTGTACTGTCACACACGTGCAGGGTGTCCAGTATCCCAGCTGTCTGTCCACCTAGTGCCTGGTGTCTCTTGGTCATTGCTGCAACTAGGATGCCCTATTCATTTCCAAGCTGCCTGCTAGGGAGAAATACCTCTGCTACTGAGCACTATTCATTTCCTGCTACTTTGCTTGTTTTTCAGAAGCAGGCATACTCTGTCATACCTTTTCATTTTATCTGCTTTCATAGGTGGAGTGGGTGGGAAGACAAAAATCTTTGTACTTTGGGGAAGTGTCTCTGGAGAGTTGTTGTTTTGGTCCTGGGGACTGAACCCAGGGCATTCTGCCACCCAGCAACATCCCCAGCCCTTTCTATTTTTTATTTTGTGACAAGGTCTCATTAATTTGCCCAGACTGGCCTTGAGCTTGCTATCCTCCTGCTTCAGTCTCCTGAATCACTGGGATTCCAGACATGCTGCACCACTGCGCTCCGTGTGAGAGAATATTTGAAAGAATTTTTATATTAAATTCATAAAGGGAAGATGGAATTTTATCTTTAATAGTGCTTTGGCCCTCCAAGTAAACATTCACTTGTTTTTTTTTTTTTTTCAAATCATTTGTTTGACCTCATTTTCTCCGTAGTTCATCTGGGGACTATGTTAAAGACTTTTGTGAAAAAGTTGTTTTTGGAATTTTTCTTAGGAACACTCAACTATTCAATATTATTGACTGTAAAATTTCATAAAATTTTAAAGCCTAGCCACCACCTAGTTATGGCCATCTTAGGAGAATCAGTCACTGACAGTGGGGGTGACGCTAGAACTTCTTAAAAGTGTTGCTGCATAAATGTGGACCAGCAATTAAACTGAAAGCAAAACAGTCTTTTCCATAACACAACAACAGTAATTTGTTGGAATAGTGTCCAAAAATCATGAGATTTTACACCTCCTGAGGATGCGCTTCTCTGCACACCCTATCCCAATTCCTTATCCCCACAGCCGTGGCTCAGGGAGCCTGATCCCCAGCTTCAGTGGATTGGAGTAGCTCGAACATCAATCCCAAACTGACAGAATCTCTTCCTAGGAACTGGTGTTGAGAGGGAGGAGGAAGGAAAGGAGAAAGAGGTGGGGAGCGGGGAGAAATTAATGAACGAGAGACCCTATTTCTCTGAGTAGCAAACTTGGGTGCTTGGGCTGAAATCAAAGTGTTGGCCCAGTAGATTCCTTCTGAAGGCTGTGAGGGAGTGATCTGTTCTAGACCCCTTTCCTTGGCTTGTAGGTAGTCATTTTCTCCTGCGTCTCTTCACATTGTCTTCCCGATGTAGTTCTATCTCTGTGCGAATTCCCCCTTTTTGTGACACCAGTCACACCTGGTTCGGGCCCATCCTGATGATCTTATTTTAAATTACTTCTGTAAGGACCCTCTCTCCAAATAATGTGTTAGGGCTTAAGATTCTAGTATGAATATATTCTTTTTTTTTGTGTGTGTGTGGGGGGGGGATACATCTCAACTCATAAGAAATACTCTAAACCACTGTCCTGCCATATAGACTAGGGAACACAGGAAAGTGATTTGAAGAGAGCGAAAATAAGACACAACCACAATATAGAGAGAAATGACTTCATAGATTCTTGACACAGAATCTATGAATCTATCCTAGAGATCAGTCGTGTGCCAAGTCCTGGCTTCTGTGGGTTACCATTGTGGCCTTCTGGTGTGTTCTCCAGGTTTAAGCTTGTTTAAGCTTATTACTATTATTTTTAGCCAAGGAATGATAACTAATAGAGAATTAAATGGCACAGGCCTTGTGGGATGCACCTCCAAAGAACTAGATGTCGCCTTCCAGTTTTGTGAAGCTGTTTGTGGTTAGATGGCCTGGAAAAGAGAAGCAAAAGAACCACTGAAAACCTCTCGAAGTAGAATTGGGGTTGACAGAGGGATGGTGGGCTGGAACCAATAGATTCTTTCTAGAGGACCTGGACAACAACCCCTTTCCTTTAATTAGGGCCTGAATCAAGGACATGGATTAAAGGGATTCAAAGAGTGAGTGAGTGACCCATGTTGACTCTGAACTTTGTTTTCGGCAGAACGGTTTGGGTTTGGTGTTACAGGCATGGTCTGTCCGTATTGGAGGAAAGACACACATTCTGACTTAGCGGTGCTGAGTTTGAGGGTCTTGAGTGGGTAGATTGCCAGGAAAGTTGGGTGTAGAGACTGGGGCTGGAAGCACCACTGTCTTTTAAAGTGGTGGGAACTATGTTGCCTCAGTTGCCACCAAGGAGATGAGGGAATCCAAGGCAGGCCCTTTGTGAATGTCACCCTCTAAAGGGCAACCAGACAAGGAGGGTCAGCTAAGGAGACCAAGGCAGAAAAGCAGCATTTTATGTAGCAGTTAAACAAACCCCACAGATATTTTATCAGCACAGCAAGGACAGAAGCTGTAAAGTTGGGTTGCTGTGAGTGGAGGTAAGAACCGTGGGTCAGAAAAACTGGCAACAGTGGGGATGGTTTTTCAAGATTACAAGGGGGGAAGAGAATGACTGCTTAAGTGAAAGCCCAGGTAGAAGGAATATTCCCACAGAAGTGGGAAGTTTGCATTCATCCCCAAATATGCCCTTTGAGATAACCAGTAGTCATTGAGGTGTGCACGACTGCTGGCCAAATGCATTGTCTAATTTACCCCACCACACCTGTGAGCTTAAGACCAACAAAGTTAGGCAAGTTACCAGTTCTTCTCGTGCACCTCAAATCCCATACAGCTTGTACAAGGTCAGGAAAATAAAGGGGTCTTGGTCTGTCTGAATTCAAATCCACTCCATCCTTCACATTCACCCCCTTGAAAAGTCTCTGTGTAACAAAATGAATTCAGAGGATCAACTAAATACAGGAACGGAATTCAGGCCATGTCCGGAGGTTTTCAAGGTGGAATTTGCCAGGCATTCTGCATTATTGAATTAAATGAATGCTAACAGTTAAAAAAAATAAATTTGTAAATGACAATAAGAGGGACAGAGTGTGAAAAGTAATTGAATCTAGGGTGAGACATATAAATGAAATAGCATGAATAGCAATTCAGACTCACTGAGTGACAGTTGTGGGGGAAGATCAGGTAATAGGAAGCCAGGTAAGCCCTTTCTATAAAGGTCACTTGTATTTGTTCAGTGCTACAAGGGGAACTATTAACCTGCCTAGATATGAGTGTAAGAAAGTAAGAAAGGCCTGACTTTGAAACAAGTCTGGAAGATGAGAAAGTCAAAGATTAATGTAATTCATAACCCACTTGAATCAAAGTGTGAAATATGATATATCAAGAACTATGTAATGTTTTGAGCAACCAACAATAAAAAAAAAGATTAATGTAAGAAAATTGAAAAGAAAAAGTAGAATGAAAGACACCCATAAGAAAAAGATGACTGTCAATTGAGATGAAAGGTCAGAACTCCATTAGTTGGTGAATTTCATTTATTAGTTCTCCATTGGGTACATATCTCATCTTTTATTGTTTTATTGTAAAATAAAACCATGCATTTTACAAATCTGCATGCCTTTTGTTGTAGTAGTACTGGCTAACTTGCATTCTTCTGTTTTCCTGACTGCTAAACCCACTAGATCAGACCAGGTGTTGTCTTACTTCAGCTCTGTATCCTTAGCGTTTCCCGCTCTACCAGATATATTATGGCCCTCCATAAACACATGTTCATCCCCACTCTTCTTTTGGTTCCATTTAATGCAGGGAAATTAAGAGATTAAGGTTCATTAGAGGTTTTAGGGATGTGATCCCAATTCACTAGCTCAATAAAAGATTTATTGTTTTATTTATCTGGAGTTGCAACTAAGAAACAGGGAATCTTAAGTTTATGTTTTACATTTTTAGTAATGATGTCTATTTTCCCTTGCTTCTGGCTTCACATCTGTATTTATCTTCATTATTCTTGTTTATAACCTGTTGGCAGAACTAGTAGGAATTTTCATATGTAAGTATAATTTTGTCAAATTGATATAAGGCAGTATGTTACATATGAGAACAATGTTCTGTTTTCTTGGTGTTTTTGAACTTGCAATTGAAAGATAACATGCATACAAGGAAGTGCACACACTTAGTTGGTTTCTATACTACATCTGTCTACTTTTACAGTGGAGTTGATGGTTTGTCCTGTTTCTTGCACTTTAACAGATTATAATATGCCCTTGTGGGGCTTCCTGACCCGAAGCTGCTAAAGAAAGCAAGAAAGTCAATGTCCAGTCTGAAATAACAATTTGATTTTTGGATTAAAGTTCTGCATCAATCAGTAGCATAGACAATTAAAGAAGATATTATCTAATCAATAATTATATTGATTTTGATACTGAAAGGACATAACAGTGTTTGAGATTAAATAAAAAAATCCAGGCCACCCCAAATAATTTCCTGTAAATTCTTTGTTCCTTGTGCTCTGTGATGATACCTGATTAAAGACGTAAGAAACTAATCAAAAAATTTTTTATGGCGTAGATGCCTCATATACCAGCACTTCTTTGGACTTTTGTATTCTATTCAGTATTTAGAAGCTTGAACTTCTTGATTGCAAGGTGGGAATCCTGAGCACTTGAAAGTTCACTTGACAGTCTTATTCAGTAGAGCTCTATTGAAATACTTTGCTGCTGCTGCTGCCTGCTGGCTCTAGAGACAACTTTAAAGGATTATCTCATTTGAAGCTTTGAGAGCTTCCCACCCCTCCCCTCATTGAATGTGGGTGAGAAAGGATGTGAATTAAAAAGTTACACAGCTTTGTTAACCTCTTAGGAGCAGTTCTGCTAAGTTAATTGCAGCAAACTCCTTGGGATGTCTTTGTGGTACTGCTGATTCTTTCCAAGAACCTGGGGATCTTGCCAAATGTATCACCCCCCTTTATAAATCTCAAGCATCTTAATAAATGAAATGCTGTTCAGCTTCTTCACTTGCCTTTAGATATGTCATGATATTTTAGCAATTCACTTAGTCCATGGAAATCATATTTTGACTTGTATACGTAATCCTTTTAGTCTACTTTTAGACTTATTAAGTGTCTCATGTAATCGATGAGAGAGCTTTCATTAAAACAAAATAAAACTATTTTCTCATCATCCTGGAGGCCTCCCCCATTGTAATTTAATAATAGCAGAGATGTTGCATTGTTTATTCAAAACTGCCTAGTAGAGTCCATGCTGGCAGCTGGTCAGGGAACCCTAGATGTGAGCTGGGACAGCCTTACAAATGGTAATTTACCTTCTTTATTTTACAGATACCCAGAGTTTCTGCAGCTTAGCCAGGCTTACTCCACTAAGCAGACGGGTGAATGCTGACTCCTAGGCCCTCTTCTTTTGCTTTTCGTTAGATTGAATACCTGACTACCAAACAGCATTCAGGTCATTACCAAAGAAATGCCTCTCTAGTTGAGTTACATGAGAACTGCAAAGGTAAACACTTTTGTCCTGCCTGGTTTTGGTTTTAGCTTTCAAAGGCAGATTTATGGACCCACCTCCCCTTCTTTGAGGGTTAGGAAGAAGGGTAGTTTTCAAAAGAAAGAAACCCAGAAACACCACTGTGTTATCAACAAGAAGGAGAAAGTCAGGGCATGTTGGTGCTACATCTGTCAATGATAGCAGTTGTCAATGATAGCAGTCCCCTCTTATCTGGAGTTTTGCTTTCCACAATTTCAGTTACCTGAGGACACCTGCAGTCTTGAAATATAAATGGAAATTTCAGAAATTAATAATTCTTAAGTTTTAAATTGCATGTTGCTTTGATGATGTAATTGTGATGTAATTGCATGTTGTCCTACTCCATCCTGCCTAGGACAGGAATCTTCCTTTTGTCCAGTGTATTTACAATGTATACACTACCTGCCTGATAGTAACTTAGCAGCCACTTTGGTTATCAGATGGACTGTCCTGGTATTGCAGTCCTCACATTAAAGTAACCCTTATTTTACTTAATAATGGCTCCAAAGCACAAGACTAGCAATGTTGGCAATTTGGATATGACATACTGTAAAGTGCTTACTTTAAAGCAAAAAGGTGAGGAAATACAGAAATACCTTCTGAGAGAGAGGAAGAACACATTCACAAACTTGTTATTGTATATTATTGTAATTGTTCTGTTTTATTACTGTTGTTGGTCACTTACTTTGCTTAATTTATAAGTTAAATTTTATCATAGATATGCACAGGAAAAAACAGTACAAATAGGGTTCAGCAGGGTCTAAGGTTTCAGGTGTCAACATACCATTTTGTAACCTATACCCCGAGGATAACGGGGACTACTATATACAATGTATACAGATCCTGTAGCACACACATGTGCAAAGGTATGGTGTGGCAACCAGGAGCCTTGGCAGACTCCAGACCCCTCATTTTCCACTTTTTCTTAAATCATTATCTCCTTTAGGACTCATATCTGGTGCCCCCCCACCCCCAAACAATCTCTCTACCCTGGGGTGCTTAGCTACCTTTTTGATTTTTTTTAAATTTTGAGACACGGGTCTCCCTAAGTTGCTGAGGCTGACTTTGAATTTGCAATCCTCTTGCCTCAGCCTCCAGGGGATTAACAGAATACACCTCTGTACCCAGCATTGACTGTCTTTATGCTGGATTACTTATACCTTTTCAATGTGCATAGATAATCTTTTCCGAAGATTAAAAAATTCAGAGAGAGTGAGAGAAATTTCTTTTATAATATATTCCAGGGCATGTATATATATATTTATTTATATATTTATTTATATTCCAGGGCATATATATATATATATATATATATATATATATTAAATTCCTTTAAACATTTTTAATACATTTTAAATTTTAACTCTCTTCTTCCTATGCTGATCCCTTTTTCCTTGAGACTATAATGTGGACCAAGTAATTATTTACAAAGATTAGTTTTCAAAAACCCCTTTCCATGTTGTGTATCATATGTAAGTCTTGGCTTTGGCTCAGTGAACATTCCTGGTTTTGACATTCTAAGGTGACCTTGTAAGGCCAAGACTTGTGCTGAAATGTTGTATCTTCTGGGGGCTTGTGTGGTGTAACCTGGACTTACTTTAGGTATGAACCAGCAGCCACCTAGTGGCAGGGATCAGATTTTGTGGCACTCTCCTTGTTTTAAGCACTATTGTCTCATTTTTCTTTCTCTGTGAAAATGGCCCAGAAAAGAAAAAGACCACGTGTGAGTGATATAGATTTGCCTGACAACTTGGAGACTTGTTAAAATTTTCCTGTGCAGCCTTTCCTCAGAAGTGTCAGTGTGCTGCTCAATTTATGGGTCTCACACTATCAATTATTTGTCTATTGTTATGATCTTCCTAGGAAGCAGAAATGGCTTTCAGCTCTGGCTGCTGCTCATTGAGAATCCTGTTGGATTCTGTGGATCTGGCACTGGGCCCATGCATCTGTAGGGTTAAAAGCTCCCTAGGTGATTCTGATGCAGGACCATGGCTTAAAAAACACTGAAATAGACTAGTGCATGCAGATCAAAGAGTTCAGGGAAAGTACGCAACAGCCCTGCTTCACTCCTTAGGAACAGTTGGTAAAGGGGCTGTTTCTGTTTGGAGTCAGGGAGCCCTTGCAGAAGCCCAGGAAAACTGGCAATCCTGTTGGCAACAAGAAGTTAAGCTTTCAAGGATTCAGCTCTTCAGGTTCATTCTCCCAAATGCCTTCTAGACTCCCACTAGTCCTGAAATAATTGTGAATAGGAATCTAACTGCTCTCTGCTATGAAAGCCCCTGAATACTGGGATTTTAGAGAAGCCCTTTCTCCTTTGTTGCTTGGAAGCTACCAAAACAGCGTTGATCATTTCTCCTGCTTCCCCACCTCCTCTAGTTATTTCGATCAAGTAAACCACACCCTCATGTGGAAATTTACAGCAGCATACATTAGCATATCAAAGAAGGGGAAAGTCCTATGGTTAACAAGACAAAAAATCCTTTAAAAAACTTTGTTTGAGATAAACAAACCTATTTGCATAGGAAGGGACTTTTTGCTCTGTACCTACAGCTGAGCAATTTTTTCCTTAACTCTAGTCTTGGTGGTGGTGGGGGAACTGGCCAAGTCCCTTGTGATTCAGTAATTTTCTTAGGATTAATTTCTGACAGCCAAATTTCTCTTCCATTTGAAGTTGGGCTTAATTAACAAATGGAAAGTTTGGCAAAGCAGTTTACTAATTCAAAACTATATCCCTCTGCTTTCTTTGTGTTGCTAAGTACTGAAATCTTTGACCTGAAAGGAAGAATACCGCTAACACGTCAATATTCAAAGGCCCCATGCAGTATAACATGCTTGAGTTTGTGCTAGAAGAGGTGTCTCCTGCATAAGGAAAGTGACTCTTCCTCTGCTAATGAAAGTGAGGCAGTTGCTTTACAGGAGGTTGAAAGGAAGTCCTTTAGGGGCCAAGAGTTAGATTTCTTGTTATTTTTAGATTGAGTTAGCCATTGGCTTCAGTGATTTGAGCTTTGCGTGGTAAATTGTAATCCCCAAGTATACGAGTACAGAGCATTACTCTGAATGAATGAACTCTGTGCTACCAAAGGCTACTTGGAACAGTGAGAGGAAACAGCCACATGACTCACTTTTGTTCTTGAAGGTTATCAAGGGAGATTCGCTAACTCCAGAATCAGACCTGAAGTGTGGTAGTGTCACAGAGCTGGGAGGGTTTCTAGACCTGATGGTGAATTATTGGCCATTAGGATACTTTTCAGCTTCAAAACTCAATGAGTGCTTGAATTCTTCTAGCGTTTTTTGGTTTGTTTTTTGTTTTGTGAGTGTGTTTTTTAATGGCCTTTAGATTGGGTTTAATAAGGCTCCATACAATGAAACTTTACCTTTTAAATTGGAAGTGAGCTGCTTTGAGGGAGTTTGGCTGGGAGAATCTCCAACAGAAAAAGAGCTTAGGGGGCAGTGGCATATGGTATGCATAAGGGAGGCATAGGAGATGCCTTTAGAGAAAGGTTTATTAGTCTACAGGCAAAGGTTTTTCTCCACTAGAATTTCTTCTAAAGAACTTCTACTTTGTTTAATATGCCTTACCATGTTCATAAAACATTTATATTGACCTTCTAAGATATTTTTTCCCCGTAAGAAGAGTTACCTGCATACCTGCTATCTTCCAGTTTTTAAATCTCTCAATCTTTTTTACACAGGTGCTTTTAGATAAGAGGAACCTTGTGTTCTACTGTTGTCCTTCAGTTATTTTCTTTCCTGCAGGTTAGATTGACAGGTACTTAGAAGAGTCATTGCTGTGTGTGTCTGAGTTTTATAGAACTGATGTGTTCTTTAAAACGGTAATCTGGTTTATTTAGTTTTCTGTTCTGGGGAACAGGGGGTAATACAGTTTTCTGAAGGGTCATGATTAAGTTCTCCTTCATTTTCTTATAGCTTTGAGGATCCATTGTCATGGAGTAATCGTGGGGGAAAAAAGCTAGAAGCGTTTTTGAATGGTAACCTTCAAAGTTAAATAGTATTTGAAAGTCCATAATTTTATCTCTTTTACCCCACAGCTTAAGACATAGTATATTATTTTTTACTCCTTGAATAACTGGTACCAATAGACTCTTACCTATTCTTTGTTATTTATATTTTGCAAATTCTCAAGTTGAAAAGTTGTGTCTATTAAGATTTCTCCATGCTTCCTTTAGTGCTACACGCTGGCCTCATAATGCCACTAGGTGGCGGTATGACCATTCTTTTTCCTCTTGGAAAACTGGTTCAAGAGAGGCTTGCCCAGGATGAAATTGTCCATAACTGTAAATATTGAAATCAAGATACTGATTCAAATATTTGCGCTATCTGCCATTATGTGTTGTGCCAGCATGTTTTTGAAAGGGGAAAAGGAAATACCAAGACCTTATTTCTTACGTTAATAAATTTCATTCAATATCCATAATGTTCAAATTTTCTTCACAAGGAATTGCTCATCATCGCTGGACAGCAGAAGGAATAATGAAGGAGGCCAGAGGGAAACGAAGGAGATCCTATATGACGAGGCTTCATGGTGCTGTGAAAGTTCTCAGAATGGAGAGGATCAGTAGTCACTTGGGAGGGTTGAAATGGTGCTCCAGAGGAAGGAGCAGAGAGAAGAATCTGGAAGAATCTAGAGAAGAGTGTAGAAGGCTCTGTTGTTGGGACCTAAATGGAAAGCAGAGAAGTTTGGGTTTGATCAGCTTGGAGCAGCATTTGACCCCATCAGGGTGGTGGCCTGAGGTCATCCAGGATGTGAGGTCATCCAGAATGTGAGGCCAGAGTAGAGCACAAAGGCTGATCAGGTGCAGCTGTGGCCCTCTCTCTAGGGGAAGAAGGGGAAAGCAAAGTCATGACTCTACTTCGTTTTGCCCACAAGAAGGTTCTCTTTGAGTTTGGGTATGAAGGTGGTAATCAGACTTGAAGGAAACCTACAAGTTTGGACAGCCAAGGCAACATGAAAGGTAAGAGTAGAAATGCTGTTGGAAAACGGGGGGCCACGCAACCCAACTTGGAGTAGGCTGGTCTGCACAGTTAGCCTCTCCTCTCCATTTATGAAGTGGTTGGGGACTAAGTGAAGTACTAACTCACTGCCAAGGGCCGAGGAAGTGAAGGCAGGGCCTGTCTCTACTGAAGCAGAATTTGCACTGATGGACGGATGGGCAGGCAGCTGGGGGAAGCAATTTGTTGGTTGAAGTGCAGGAACCAGAGTGTTGTGGGTGGAGGGAAAAGAATTCATTGTCTAGAAGAAGAGTGCAAATTAGAGAACAATTCACTCAGGCTGCAAACGGGAGGAGGAAATGAACAAGGAGAGGGAAGAGAGGGCATCAGTGGGGTTTGGAGGTTTCCCAAGGAGGGCGACCAAGGGTGTAGGTAGAGAAATTCTCACGGGTACTTTGGCTGAACCAGGGGCCTCTTACGTGTGCTGAGCAGGGAGGGGTTGGTTAGTCCCTGCCAAGCTACTTGTTCCTCACCCCGAGCAGGTCCTGGGATGGAACTCCTCACCTGTGGGCAGGTTATCAGTAAAACACCTGACCACACTATGGCGTTAGTTGCTCTCCTGGCAGTGCCTAAGCCACGAGAAGAAGGAGCAAACTCCCCTCCTCACCCAGGTGGTTCTCTGGCCCTTTCCCCAGAGATTCTGTGCATCCTGGGTGGAGTCCAAGTCATTTTGAATCCGCCAGATTGAGAAGCACTCCTCCAGAGGATTCAGTGAAACCTAGATCACCGCCCTCTGTACCGCTCCTCCTCCTCTCCTCGCTCATGCTGTCCGAAAAGCACAAAAGACACATTCACATTAACCTGCTGGTTGATGAGTGAATGGATACTTGCTTTTTATTTTGAGATGCGTTCAGGGTTTAGTTGGATGCAGTATCCTTTGCCTATTCCTGTCTCTGGTTTGGCAGTTAATAAGTACAAATACTCCTTTCCTGTGACTCCGCCCAGTTCCCCAAGACTTGAGGACAAATTGTTCTGTTCTGCCACCTACTGGTCATCTACTGGCAAAGGATATCTGTTTTTTTTTTGGATTGAAACCAGAGACTCTTAACCGCTGAGCCGCACCCCCGCCCTTTTTATTTTTTATTTTTAAGACAAGGTCTTGCTAAGTTACTTAGGGCCTCACTAAGTTGCTGAGGCTGGGTTTGAGGTTGCAATCCTCCTGCCTCAGCCACCTGAGCCGCTGGGATTACAGGCAAGCCATGTGTAAAATAGAATTTCACACACGATTTTTCAATAGTGCATAGAAATTCTCTTTTCTAACAGGGCCAGGTGCTCCAAGTTAGACCTTAACACTGCATATGCAAAGTTGAGAGGAGTAGTTTACTTTTCTCTGAGCTTTTTTTCCAGTCTAGGTACATTCAATAACAACAATACATTTTAAGAGGTGACTTTTCTGCGTTAATCTCAGAAAGAATGTTTTTATATGCTGCTTGCCCATTTTAGGGGCAAATGATTCTGGTAATTCAAGGCACTGGTGAGGCTACATTGGGGTTCAACCTGCACACTGTTGGAGAGGTGTGATCTTGGAAAATTTCTTAGTCTCTTAAGCTGTATTTGTTTTTAGGGTAGTTGCAGCCAGATCATTGTTATTATTTTTAACTGTGTTTGGCCTCGGGTCCTAGCTCTGATAATTTCTAAAAATGTTATGGAGTAGCTGCCAGGTGCTGGGCACATAGTGGTGAGCTGTTTAGGTGTGATTCTCGATGCCAGGGAGCATCTAGCAACATGGAGCAACAGATAACCTCACAGAAGCTGTTCCCTCACCTGTCAGACGAACACGGTGCCTGGCACATCTCTGAGAGCTCCTTCAGTCCCACATTTCTGTAACTTAAAACAAATATTAAAGTGCATGGCTTAGTTTTCCTAGTGACTGTGAGAGGACCCTCACAGGGTTGTGTCTGGGGTTTGTGAGAAAGTGGATTTTAGGGTCAGCATTTGCTGTACTTTGAAGCATTGTACTTATTAGAATTAAACAAAGGGCAGATGTCTTCATTTTCCGTTTTGAACACTACTGCCTGGAATAGAAAGTAGCATTTAACTTGACAACTCTATTGATAAACAAAAAGTAACCTTTCTCAAAGATTAGTGGTTCTTCTTTAGGGGATTTTTGGTGGTAGTGGGGAGTGGTGGGGATTGAACCCAGAGGTGCTCTACCTTTGAGCTACATCCTCCAGACATTTTTACTTTTTGTTTTGAGATGGGTTCCCCTGTGTTGCCCAGACTGGCCTTGAACTTGCTTTCCTCTTATAAATTATAGGCTTGCGCCATCACACCTGGCAGATTCATGGTTCTTAAATGGGGAGGAGGGAGACAGACCATGAAGACTCTTCAAAACACAAGTGCCCAGACAACAAGAACACAGACAAAATACCAAACTAATCTACCTATGACCTACTGAATAAGAATCTATTATGACGGTGACTGATGGTGTTCAGCTACGGTTAAGAATCAAAGAACCCACACAGTGTGAGTTGGACCTGTCTCATCCTGTGTCTAGGCTCTGAGCAGTGGCCAACCATCGCACGGGGGCCTTCCAGTACCCTAGGCACTGTGCTCACCTCTGGATCCCAGTCACCCTCCAGCATATAACTGATCACCTGTTTGTCTGCACCCCTCACTTACCTTTATTAGGCTACTGTTAAAACATTAGACTGGATTATTTATTTCATAAAGACTCTATTCAATATAAGTAAATCAGATTTTGGTCTTTCCTCAGAGTTCATTATAATCTTTTTTTTTTTTTTTTTTGGTAGTGGATGTCTTGTCTGAAAATAGCCAAGTATATGCTTACATGTTAATTAAGTGACTGTTGATTCTTACTTAATGTCACTTTTGTTAGTGATATCTGGCCTGATCTTCAATACAGGCCCCAATATTGGTTATAATTTCTTGTGTGTTGACTAAGCAGTATTGTACTGTTATCAACTAAAGGTTATTTGACATCTTTAACTTTTTTTCCCCTTTATTTTGAATGAGAAAAATGTACTTTTAAGTGTGTTCTTATAACCAGGAATAGTGTTATAGAGCTGTACAGTGACTGGCACTTTCTTCTGTGATTATTGAAAAAATTATTAGTAAAGCAAACTTGAGCAAATGTTTAGACACATTGTGTGTGTGTGTGTGTGTGTGTGTGTGTGTGTTTTGTATGTAATTTGCTAAATTTTCTTTTTTTAAAGCTATTTTAAATAAGTGACATTACACCTGAGGTAAGGTAGCTATAGATCTGTGCTATTTTTGTAGTAATTTCTTTTATTTGCCTGGATTTCACACTTTTAATTGTCTCACAACATTTTGGGAAGAAAAATGTGTCCAACAACTAGGCAAAATGATAAAGGTACAGTTGAGACTTTTGGTTTTATGTTGAGAATTGGGTGCTCCAGGTGGGGAACACTCCCTCCATATGGGAGTCTCACTCTCCCTTCCAGACCCCCCCCCCACCCCAAATGTATCAAATATAGTTGTGATCACCTGCCTCTGGCCTAGACCAGTCATCATCTAGATGTGTCCACTAGTCACATCTATTTCACGGACTGTGAGGTCACCTGCCACCTCAGTCCCTGGTATCTGCCATGCAGGGTTTGGGCATAGGCAAGAGGACCCAGGGTGGGACAGCCAAATGTCTATGGGACCTTGCTCATTTGGGTGCCTTCTGAGACAGCACTGTCACAGCTCTTGATGTCTTCTGGAGGTGCCTGTGGCCTTGTCGGGGAGGAGGGAAAGTCAAAAGCTACTGCCTGCCTTCCTTTGTCCTGCCAATCTCTGCCCCTCCTCTCTGCCATCAGTGGGGAGTGCCTGGCGCTCACTTGTAGAAGTGCTTCATCCTCTTTAAGGTTCGTTTAGGGAGCTTGAGTAGTGTATTATGATAATGGAAGTTCTCTTGAGGTAACATATCCAGTTTTGACCCTGGGGAAACAGGTATTTCAACCCCAAATTTCTGAGTGTCTTAAGTGCTCTTTAAATCTTTCGTTTTTCTAAGTTTCTCCTTACGAAATGAGTTGATTGAAGTCTCTGACAAATGTGATTTCACAGGGACAACCAAAGTAGTCACTTTCGAATTGGATTCCCCTTCTCTAAAGAGCTTTTTATTTGGAGATTTTGAAAACTGTTGGGAGAGTCGGCAGTGCAGGTGGCTGCAAAAATTGTGAAGGCGAAGAGAAAAACATAAAGCTGTCTTTTTGTTCTACCAAGTTGTTGATGCAGAGGAAGATGGCTTCCTCCACCTTCCCTGGTGCTTTGGCTGGGCTACAGATTCAGTTGATGAAAGACAGATTAATAGAAGAAAACTTATATTCAATTATCTACATACAAGAATTCCACAAATAGGAAGATCTGTCGGTTGAAACTTACATGGCATCTGAGCTATGGAAAGCAGTAGGGGCTTGGGGCTTCTGAAGGGGATGATGACACAAATTATGGGGTGTAGGGGGGAGATGTACAGTGAATCAGGTTGTCTTGTGCAGATAAAGTCTCTTAGGTAATAAGCTGTCTGCAGCAGCCCTCATCCTGATTCACGCACCAAGAATGTAGATTTCCTCTACAGATACAGACCTCTGAGACAGCAATGTCTCAGAACAACCGTCTGAAAATATGCCCCAGAAGTATATTTTAGGGTCTCACATTCTAGTCTCCCATAGTCATACTTTGGAGTGGCTATCCTGAGCCCCAATGTTTCTATGACCCCCAGAAATCTAAATTTGTTACATTTTTTAAAAAAATGCTCTTCTGCAACCTGCACAATTTTATTAGAAGCAATATGTGGGAGAGACCGAAAAGGCCATGTTGTTCAGCAAATTTTTAAAATATATCCAACTCTAAAGTGTTCCTTTAGCCAAACAAGGGTGTGGGGAAAGGATCAGGTATATTGGTTTATGAGGGGTGTCAAGTTCGTAGCTCCCTTAGTTGCAGAGTGAGTGGAAAGTTTTAAATATCATTTTATAAAAATAACTTTAAAAATCACTTGGGTGATTTCATCAATGAAATGCAAACATAGCACAGTACTATGTCTTGTTGATGAACACACAGGCATGTAGAAAAAGTGGAAAAATAGTTCTGGGAATGAAGCACAACGAATTTGGAAACCTGGTTTCTCCAGGGCAATGGGGAAAGTAGGGGTATTGTTTATCCGTAACATTATATTTTAAAAACTGAAGAAAAAAAAAGACCCCAAGCAAACAAATGAAATGGCAAACTGATAATTAATAAGTCAAAATTTATAGTGATTGTTTAGCATACAAACTGTAGAAAAAAACATAAAAGTTAAAATGTAAAACTCTTAAAATTAACCATTATGCTATATCTTGCTTGTAGTAACTAGTGGTAAGATTTTAGTTATATCATCCTAGCATTTTGGGTGGGGGGGGTGTTTTTTTTTTTTTTTTTTTTTTTTTTTTTGGTGGTCCAGCAGTTTACCAGCTACATCTCCAGCTCCTTTTATTTTGAAACAGGGTCTTGCTAAATTGCTTAGGACCTTGCTAAATTGCTGAGGCTGGCCTCAAACTTGTAATCCTCTTGCCTCCGCCTCTTGAGTTACTGGTGTGCACCACTGTACCAGCCATTCTTCTCTATTTTTTTTTTTTATTCATTTAGTACTAAGTCTATACTTGTAATGTTTGTGCATTTTCAGTGAAAATTGTAAGTAAAGACTTCAACTCTGCATATTTACTTGAATTGTAATTTAACAGTTTGAAACTAGTGATTTTCAGACTTTACCATAACAGAGATTCCTCTTGGAAGCTTAAGTCCCAGGTTCCTTTACAGAGGTATGTACTAAATAGGATCCAGAATATGGATTTTAAATAACCTTTCCTGGCCTTCCCCCTCCACTGTCCCAGGTGATCTGACCCAGGTGTTCTGAATAAGACCTTAACTTCTTATTTGGCTTCATGTAAGTTCAGGATAAGAGTGTGTATGCACATTTTTTTTTTTTTTTTTTGTGAAACTGAGGGATTTTTGTTGTTACTAGTGTTTAAAATAAGTTACATTAATACAGAGACATAGCAGTATGGTTAATTCAAAATGGCATAAAACCCATGTCTATTTGATTACTATCACACTTTTTCAGAGAAGGTTGCATGTGACTTTTGGAGCATAATTTCAGCACTGTTCATGAATGGATCTTTGAAAAACAGGAACATTTGTGGTTTCTTTAGTAGTTCTGACTCTACACGTAGCAGGATGGCAGCAAGGATCTGTCTAGAGTAGTGTGACTAGAGGTAAGTTAGTCATTGTGTCGATTTGCTGTCTGGTTTCAGGATTTTCTGTTTTCTTTGGCCAGTATTTAAATTTTTTTTTTTTTAAATTCTCATCTGTTTTCGCTTGGTTATTCCTCCAGGGTAAAAGGGCTTTGGGGAATTGATGAAGTATAATAATCTGAAGTATCTGAAGGTTATATCCATCTGTATAACATTCTGAATAATGAAAAAAATTACTCTTTAAGTTAGGACCACTTTGACTAAAAAAAGTACCAGTTTTCATTATATTCATGACCTACCTCACACAAAAATCAGAAAGTATTTTCAAACAACCCAAGCAGGCATTATTGCCTTAAAATTGATTTTAGTGGGACCTTGTTATGGTATGGATATTAAGTGTCCTGAAGAGACTCACCTGTGAAGGGCGTGGTCCCCAGTGGGACACTGTTTTGATGTGGGGATTTGGGATGTGTCTGGGTCATGGGAGGCTCTGACTTCAGCAGCGGGTTAATCCATTGGTAGCAAACTGGACTATTGGGAGATGGGGCATGATTAGAGGAAGTAGGTCACTGGGCGTGTGCCCCAAGAGTATTTCTTGTCCCCAGCCCCTTCCTCTTGTTCTGCCTCCTGGCTGCCATGAAGGAGCAGCTTTCTCTGCTACACTCTTCTGCCATGATCTTCTGCCTTGCCTCAGGCCCAGAGCAATGGAGCAGCCCACCGTGGCCCGAAACCTTTGAAACCATGAGCCAAAATCTCTCTTTCCTCTTTGGTTTATATCAGATATTTTGTCACAGCACTGGGACCCTGGCTAACACAAACCTCGAGGTAGAAACTTCAAAACTTCCTTTCTTTTATGATTGTTGTAATTTTCTTGTTCAATGCATGCTTGTAGAACAGAAAGGACTCAAAGGAAGGGCTCAGATCACACTGTAAGTCACCAGTCTAGTGTCAGCTACAAGTTAGAACACTTGGCATATACACTCCAGATTCTTATTTTTTTTTATTGGTTGTTCAAAACATTACAAAGCTCTTGACATATCATATTTCATACATTAGATTCAAGTGGGTTATGAACTCCCATTTTTACCCCAAATACAGATTGCAGAATCACATCCAGATTCTTATTAGAGTTTTTCTGTCAAAAGTTTCCATAAATGTCATTGTTGGACTATGTTTTCCCAATTTGTGCTTTTACAAATGGCACAAAATAAATAGCTAAAAGGAAATTAGGAATTTTGAAATGTATAAGAATGCAAAATCAAAAAATCTAGAACTCTTACAAAAAAAAAAAAAAGAACAGAGATGCTAAAAAAATATAACAGATTGAAAACTTCCCTTGGTATATCCTTGCATTCTCTGTACCTGCTGTGACAACCCCCCTCCAACTTGGTAGCTTTAAACAATGAAAATTTATTCTCCTGAGGCTGCACTCTCTCTGGAAGCTCCAGGGAGCTCCTGTTCCTCACTGCTTCTAGCTTTTCTGGTCAAATCACTTCAGTTTTTGTCCTCTGTGCTCATACTGCCTCTTCCTTCCTCTTCTCTCTGAAATCTCCCTCTGATTTTTACTTACAAAGGACAGGTGTGATTGCTTTTAAGGCTCACCCAGGAACACGGGACAGTATCCCAATCTCAAGAGTCTCCTGCCAATCATAGCTGCTTACCTTTTTTTCTACATAGGGTGACATTCATAGGCATCACTCCTCTTACCTATGCTACAAAACTTAGTGATCATGGTGCTCTTAGTTCTCGCCCAATCACTGATTTTACCATAAGCAGCTGGCCAAATTCAGTGGTCTACTAGAGCTAGTGTACACAGATGACGAGAGCCCTCTCTTGAATTTTCAGCATTTTTGTAGACTTGTTGTAAATTGTTGGTAGTTTGAAATTGGCCATGGTGGGAGTCTTTACACCACAGAAACTGGCAAATACTAGAAATCTGGGTTTCCTGTGAACCCTTGCCATGCTTGAGAGAGGGTTTACCAACCACTGGTCAGGCACATCCCCTACCCCTGACCACTGGAAACTTAGCTCAGAGAGTGTTTCTCATCCTGAAGAACCCACTCAGACCCCTGGAGGCTTGACTCAAGGCCCTGCTTGTTTCCTCTGTGGTGTATGTGTGTGTGTGTGTGTGTGTGTGTGTGTGTGTGTGTGCGTGGTGTGTGATGTTATGTTGTGTTTTGTTAAAAGCAGCTGTGGCCTTTATCTGTCTCCTACAGTAATGTTAAATTCCTCCGGGGTAGGACCTTATCTTCTGTGCTGTATGCTCAGCCTGCCTGGCTGATTTCCTAACCGGGGATCAATACACATTTGAACTGATCCCTCTCTGGGCTCTTTCCGTGTCTGGAGGTGACTCACAGAGTGATGTAGACTGATGCCTAAGGGTTGAATAAACTTGTACATATGTATTTGGTTTCTCTTTCTTTCCTTGAAGATATACTAGAATTTGGGTTCTGAGTGACACTGATTAAAGAATTTTGAGTTCTTTATACTCAATTCTGATAACAGGTTTGTTAGAAGTAAGATTTTTATCTGGTTCATTGGAATCACTCTGGTATCAGCAGGATTAAAAATGAGTCTCTGACATGTAGTGAAGTACAGTAGAGGTTGGCCGAATTGATAAAATACCTGTTAAAAAACCAGATATGTTCTGTGTGCTCTGTAGAGCAAAAGTGAATCTAGTTTTACAGATAAAGCTAAATGGGGAAGGCATTTTTGTTTTGTTTTGTTCTCCCCCCCCACACACACACAGTCTGAGGGATTGAAACTTATGGCCTGTGCCTGCGAAGCAAGCAGCTCTACCACTGAGCCACATCCTTTTGAGCTAAATAGAGTAAACTTTTTGGGAATCACTTAGGATTGACTGAAAGCTTCTTCGTCTTAAACATCTACCAGGAGAAATTGATACGGCTACAGAATAACTAAAGTCATCTGGTGGAACCACGGAGCTCCCAGCCTATCTGCAGATTTACCAAGGCGAGTGCAGGCTTTGGCTCACATTAGACTGTCCCAGGTTCTGGGTTGGATCATTGGGTTCTGGAGTTTTGGTGCATGGATGATCTAAGAAACTAAGATGTCCTGTTAAATTAAGAAAAGCATAGAACCTATATGTTAATAACCCTTCTCAAAGTGAAGCAGTCTAACTATATAAATAATGAAAATTTATTATTAATCCTTTAATTCAGATTATGTTCTTGTGGCCAGCTTAATTTTTACTTTTGCTCTTGGGGATTTACTGATAAAGAAATGATCACTATAAAAATCTACTTCTCTCCTTGCCTTGAACCATAAGATCAAAGGGAAAAGGAACCATGGAAATGAAGGGATGGGTTCCATTGTTCACCCCTTCAGCCAACACCTGTTAAATGCTGACAGTGAGTGAGGTACTGCAGGGAGCCAGCTCCGGCCCTCGGGGGCATTGGAGTCTAGTGCTGTGCCAAGTCAAAGGTGGTCCCCTGTACTGTATCACCTGGGTGCTTTTTGGAGTTCAGAATTTTAGGCCCTTCCCCAGGTCTGAATCAGACTCTGTATTTTAGTAAGATCTCTTGTGATTTGTGAACTCATTAAGGTTTGCAAAGAAACCTGGATAGAAGATAGAAAAAATTAGGAGTACAATGATCACTGGAGAGGCCCTGGGAAGGATATCAGGAACAATGGAAATCATGATTTTAAAAAAATTTATTTATTTGGAGTTTTATTTTGATCTCAGAACAAGCTTGTCCTTGGTTGTCTCATTAGAAAAATGTGACAGTGGATGCTCGGTTTGAGAAGACCTTGTCATCTGAACCTTTTGGTTCCTGGATGTTTTCTTGGTCAAGCTTGGAGCAGTGTGCCTTCCAGGCTGTCAACTGCTCACCAAGCCTCTGACAGTCCCATTGTCTTCAGCTGCAGCTCCTGCACTAGTGACAGCCATTATCCCTTGCAGTGTGCTCTGCCTCAGGGGATCAAGCGTAGTAATGTGCTGCCATTTTGCTCCTGTACCAAGGGATCCCATGGGAACAGTACAGCTCAGGCTCAGAATGTCACTTCTGTGCAGAGGCCTTTCATGAAAGCACTAAAAGGTGGGTTTACACACGAACGTGTGCATCAGCCTCTCCATCTAAGACCACAACGCTTGTAATTCTATGGAAAGGGATGATGGCTTCTAGAGCCAGGCATTAATGAACAGGCAGAGCTTTTCTTCCTTTCAGACACTGATGTGGTGGCTGGTGAGGACAACCTAAAAATAGGACCAGTCGTGAAAAGAGTAACATGTGTTTTCTTCCAAGACCTCTTTCTGGAGCTCAGTTGTTTAATTTGGCAGGATAGTGGGGAGAGGATGGGAGATGGATAAGGGAAGTTGGAGATGTGTACTGGGGAGAGTTTGTTAGGATTCTGATGGTAATTTTTTTAAAATAAATATCTGGCTCAAACTATTTACTTTTAGATACTGAGATAAGCTTTTATTATTAGTGCTTACAAATTATCTCATTTACATCAACTCTTAAATTATTCACAGGAGATGACAGTCGGAAAACCTACCTATTGGACCCTGTGCTAGAGGCTAAAGGTCCCTGAGGGTTGTCTGGCAGATTCAGTGGTAATCTGATAAGGCCCACACTTCACTGCTCCCCCCCACACCCTCTACTAGGGCTGTTTAGAACATGACAGTGTTAAGTGACTCTCACTGCTGCCTTCTGTGTTTCCCCTGCCTTGTCTCTGTTCATAAGCCTTCTGGTTGTGCACTCCATTCCCAGCCAGACCCACCCATGCCACCAACTCTAATAACCCAGCACTGTACCCCATTGAGTTCCAGCATCAGGGCTCTACTAGGCTCCTCCCTTCTAGGTTAGACAGGGCAGACAAGGCGCACATAGAATTTAAAAGTCACTGCTCATTTGAGGCCTTTGAGGGCACAAACTGATGGTACTTGAAATGAGTTCCTGCTCTTGGCTGGCATTTTACACAGATGGCAACTAGAGTAATTACATGCCTGATCGGTGGAGGGGTTTTTCTGATCCCATATCTTCTCATGTCTAACAATTTTTATTAAATCAAAAACTTTCATTAGAGCCAAATGCCTTTTTAAAGGATGCGGGTATGCATTGAAACACGAATTATTGTATCTTTTGGCAAGGCCTTCCCAAACTTATCCAATATATCCCTTTGACTCTTGGTAAAAACTGAAATCTTTCCAAATTGATGCAGGCAGATGATTCTAGAATTTTCCCTTGTAATATATTCTGGTAACTCCCAGTTTTTCTAGAGACTTTTTCTTGAATGAATTACTTCAATTATTCCTGGAATAATATAATTTATCATGAAGGGAAGGTAACTCTCAAATGCTAAGAAGTTAATATGAAAGAGGCAGGCAGTCAATCATCAGGTCTTTCTGGGGTCATTTATCCAGCCACTGGAAGCTTTGAGCTTCCATCACGCCACTGGAAGCTTTGAGCTTCCATCACACAAGTGAGGGACAAGGGTACTGGGCAGGCAGCAGCGGCAACAAAGCCTTTCTAAAGCCAGACATTTCATTCCTCCCTTCCAGAATCCTGCAAAACCTATAATTTAAACAAGCTTGTTTATCTGATTTCTTGGTGCCTGGAGCTCAGCAGTGGAAAATTGGTGGGAGGGAGCGGTTATTGGCACACGTGATGACAGCAGAAGTTGTAGTTTGACAGCCTGACAGTGAGAGGGGAGATGGGAAAGCCCAACACAGTCGGAACACTGATAAAAATCTGTTCGGCATGTCTGTTTGAAAGATCTAGGTAGAGTGTGTTCTGCTGTAGATTTTCATGGGGAAAAAAATGGTTAAATTAAAATGTGTTATTACTTTGATGATTGCAGCTGAAGTTATTTGGAAACAAATTATCCCCTAAAAGTAGAGATAGTCTATGGTAGTATTATTGTGAAGATTAGCATAGTATATATAAAGTACATGGCACCTAGCACCTCTGTGGAGGGCTGTGGTTGCTGCCTTGATAGTTTAGATAATTAGAATGGGTGGCTTATTATAGTGGCTAGGTAAATACAGTGTGAATTGATGTAAAACATTCTCAAGCAGCCCATGTAGGACCTTCTAAGCAAAATGAAATGTTAACTTGAATAGTTAAAATTTAAATATGTCCTCCAAAGCTGACTTAAGCCATTACATTCTCTCATGGCTGCTAGCAACTCTGATTTATTTGACTTTCTTTTACATGAGTTAAGATTTAATAATCAAGGCCCAACATAACAGAACCACGGATTAGTCAGTAAGCAAAGGAATTTGGTTATTGTGCAAATATATCACTAGGTCTTGTGATTCATGAAAACATGGTTTCTGGAAATCTAGAATTTTGTCTAATTTTAGGGATAATTGCTTGTTTTTTTCCCCTTCAAATAATTTCAGCTATAATCTTCAAGGTAGTAAATAAATAAATCCAGCTTATTTAGGGAAAATCTTGAGTCTAGTCCTTGAATGGACCAGTTATTATTGGTTCTTAGTTGCTTGGCAGCGACCTTTCTTCTGGTTACTCTCATCAGCCCTTTCCCCTATGTATGCAGGGACTGGGGGGTACCTGAGGATAACTCACTGGCTACCAATCACACCAGTTCCCCTGTGCTTTTGTATGTATACATACCCCTGAGGAGGGCAGCAGCCAACTTTTTTTTTTTTCTGGTCTATCAATAACAGCACAGGGTTTAGGCTTAGATATCTCTAAATTAAAAAAAAATATAGCTGCAGGATATGAACAACAGGGAAGAGAGAATCATGTTCGTTGTTTAGGGTGCATGAATCTTTAGAGAGCAGAGGTCCTGTGTCAGGAGGTTCCATTAACCTCTAAAATGGCAACAGCATTGGAGGTATTTATGTACTTTCTGGTGAGAGAGTTTTTAAAACTTTTTGTTATTTTTTGATTCTCAAAAGTGTCCTTCCATGGGACACAATGCACTGGATGTTTGAACTTTGACATTAGCCACTGGTATTATACATAACTATATCATATAATGGTGGATAAGTAGATATATCATTCCAATTTAAGAGCTGAAGCATGTTCAGAGCACTTGGTGATGGGGAAGTGGTGAAGCTCTGACCCCCGTGGTGTCTGATACAACTTTGTCCCTTTCCCCTTTACTGACTGCATGGCAGTGGGTATGCAAGTACTGGGCCTGAGTCTCCCTTTCTATAACTTGAAGGGTTTAAACCAGATGGTCTCTTGAGGACGCTTTTAGCTTTTAATGGGATCAGTATTGGTGCCACCTGGACTATTTCATCCCTTCACCCTTTGGTTCTGTGTCTGTTTTCTGTTGAGTTCACAGTGTTGTATGAGCTGCCCATCCTAGGAACAATTGGTTTCTGTGATTTCTTCTTCTACAAATGTTCTGGTCCTTGTAAGCTTGTAAACTTTTCTTACAAGCTTGGATTAGATATATGTTACAGAGTTCTGCTGTTATGATATTTAATCAAAGTTTAGTTTCCACTGTATTTGTTGGTTTTTAACACATTTGTTTGATGCAAAGAAAAGTTGAAGGCTCTTGTTATCTAATTGTTGCTTATTCTGATTTATACATTAGAGAAGGGAATGCTGACCCAAGTCTCTATGATGGACAGATTCGGAGACTGTACTATATGGGACTCCAGATATTTTGTATAGAATACTTGGGGTTAGAGCCTGCAACTAATTACTCTAACATAGCTCTCAGAGGATGATCCTCTGGGATAGGAGGATTATTCAAAGGTAGAGAGGAATAATCCAGCTGGAGGTGTTACCAGTGGGGGAGGCAGAGGTGGTCCTGGACCCCACACTCTTCTTCTGGTAGCAGCAGGGAAGGAAGTGGTGACAGGTACACGTGTGCTGCATTTCACCTTGCTGAAAGCCGGGAGTGAAGGAAGAGTTGCGTCATTTCATTTTCTCGGTTAATGTGTTTCCTTAGGTGATGACAATTCTCAGTCCACCAGGAATGCTGGATTTGTATGTAACTATATACTGTATTAAAACTCTTTGCACTTTCAGAAAATTTCAGAAAATTGCACTCTCAAAAGTATGGTCTGATAACTAATTAGCAAATTCTTAAAAAAAAAAAAAATCCTCAGACATCTGCACCCATTTGCATTTCCAAAGCTCTGCCGGAGTTGAGAAGTTTGAGCTGCCTCGGGAGTACTGACTGTGGAGAGGCGGGGCTTTCTGTCTCCAATGAGGTGCCTTCAGTGGCGGGCAAGCCTATCGTCTTCCAGGGGAGCGCTCCCTCTGTAATCCAAGCAATAGCCACGCAGCCTGTTTTATTGTTTGTGGAGTCCTGCAGCTCCGAGCGCTTCACAGACGGGAAGGAGGGCAAGTGGGCGGTTTATGATTCTGCGCTCTGCCGGGACAAGAGAGCTGAGCCCTTTGGTTTTTCGCGAGTAACCTGTGTGCGTGAACTTTGAGCTGGGGGCCTGCTGGACACTGGATCTTTTTCTCCAGGGTGAGAAGTTACGTCCTTGCGCACCGGACAGCTGGCTCTCTGCCCTTGTGGGTAAAGATGCCTAGGAGAGGCGTAGGATTACAGTTTGGGATGCTAGGGACACACCAAAGTGTCGGAGTGCCTTGGTTCTGTTCTTTACAAAGTCCTGACAAGTGTGCCTGAAATGAACAGCCTGCTTCATTTTAAAAGAAATTGTGCCGATATTTATTTTTTATTTTTATTTTTTGACTGTGGACATCCCTGACCTAGAACTGAGTACCAGTATGTGGCCAGGGTAAATTTTTTAAAAAATTTCTTAATCCTTTATTTTTCTTTTTAATCGGTTGTCAGAAGCAGCCTTTTGCATAATTCCATGCCTGACTCTCGACATTGTCTGAATAAATGGGAAACAGCAGGCAATTTGGAGGACCTGGGCCAATTTAAAAAAACCAAGCTTTTTGTTTATCTGGCTGTCCTTTGTCTCTAGTCGAGTTTGATGTGAAAGAAGATGAAAAAGGAAGGCTCTTCAGCTTCCTTCAGACTCAAGCCAAACTCAGGGTCTCTCTCACGTGCTGTGAGTTGGATAAATTTCTCCTCCTTGTCCAGGCAGACAAAGAGGCTGTTTCGCAGTGATGGAGAGCTGTCGGTCTATGGGCAGCAGGTGGAAGCAGATGATGAAAACTGGACATACAGAACCCAGCCCACAAAAGGTGACTTGATTTTTTTTTTTATTTAAGCATTTAAAAGTTTGTTACATAGAATTATTTATTTCGATCACTGATTTGCCCCATTGGTAGGTGTTGGGTTTTTTTTTTTTTTTTTTGTACTGGAATGCAGCATCATTCATTTATTTACATGTCTAAAATGCAGATGCTTCTCCACTAGATTTGCCTTGAGATTGTACACTTCCAAGAGGATAAAATAGCTGTTCTTTGCTCCCAATCCCTGCCTCCTCTAGATCCACACCTTCCTGTGACTTTTGTGAAGTTCAATGGAAAACCACCACCATCACTTTGGGAATCTTCTGATCTTACCATTTGGGGTTAGAACATGGAGAAACTGCACTGAGAAAACTTTGGGAGTCATTAATAGTTTTTTTTTTTTTTTCTTTCTTTCTTCTAAAAAGACTAATGAGTTACATGAATGAATGAATTAGACAGGTGTTGGGATATGACAGGGAGGGGAATAAACATACAGGAACTTACCTTTGATATCTTGGCCAAAAAGAGTTTTTGGATTTCTATCAAGTTCCTTTTTAGACCAAAGTGTTGGTTTCTGTTCTCAGGGTTAGCATGCTTCCCCCCTCCCCAAAGGTAAAGAAAGATACCAGGTCTGCTGAGAGACAAGGAAACTTTCCATATTTCTCACCACTCCCCTACTTGGTGTTTAGAATTTCTGAGTTCTTCCTCTTAGCATGTTTGCTATGGGGACTGAATTGTTCAACTCTAAAACTGTTTCTCCATTGGATGCAAAACCTGGTGGGGAAGCACTATTTAAGTATCACAAAGGAGCCCAAGCTAGACAGTCAGAGTGATTGTGTTTCCCCTGTTCATGACATTCTTCCCATGCCAAGAGAAACCTCGGAGAATCTCTCTCTCTCTCTCGGACCTGTTCTTCCCCTTCTTTGGGGAAACAAAACTGCTGAAATGTGAGAGAATCAACTAAGCTAAGTATGTGCTTATGGGTGCAGTAATTACACTGTGCAGACTGAGAATTGAGTGCAGTCTCTTTTGGGTAACGTGTGTTAAACCATTTTTGTTTGTCTATTAAACTGTGGAACAGGAGGGACCAGTTAATACTCTTTGAACCTGTCAGTTGTTTATTATGTCAAGAAGGTGGTCAAAAGTTGTTCACTGATACTGAGCTTGAAAACATGGCTTTTTAGTTCAGATGCTGCATAATTGCCTGGTTGGAAGAGACATTGTGTTTTCTGGCTGGAGCTGTGTAGTTTAGTAAGTCAATGAACTTGACTTTTCTAAATCAGGAATAAGCTGTGGTTTGGGAAAATGGTTGGGTTGTAATGTTTGGATCAAGGGTGGATACAGTAGTGCTGTGGTTGCAGGAGGGTGTAGTTTTGATTCCTTTGGCTTCTGCTGAAGGTTGCTTCTTAGGACTTGTTTTGTTTTAAGTCAGCTGCTGTCAAGTTTCTGTTAAAGATTGTGTACATTCGAGCTAGTACCTTTAGGACTTCCATTATAGAAGGTTCATCTAAATTAACATTAAAGGGAAAGAGAATGAATTTACATATGTTAGTTTTAGTTGGAAAATGAAGAAAGTACTGCACACTTGACTTGGAGAAAATAAAGAAGTCATTATAAGAAACAGAGGCAACTTGTAAAATGAAGGGAGGACTTGTTTATGTAACAGTATGAAAGATTGTGCCATTGATCCTTCCATGTAATGGGATATAGTAGCCTCATGAAGATAAATGGAGATATGATACAATGTGTAAATTTATATGGTTCTTAGAAAATAATGAGGTGCAAATAAATATTATTTTTGACATGTGGAGTTATGGGGAATACTTAAAAACCTGTCTGTATATCAAAATTCACAATATTATATTCTGTTTTGCATTTAACTTACAAAAGAAAATTGGCCCTCAACTTTGACATATTGTCTCGGGGGCATGTTATACAGTTGGTCTTTATTCCATATAATTCTTTCTTTTGAAAAAATGTACAAATGACATTTGTTTACACTAGTGGATCAAGAGAGAAAAAGTCTTTAAGAAAAATTATGCAGGTTTGAGGGTTTTTTTGTTTTGTTTTGTTTTGTTTTTGAGAGCATCAAATATGTTGAAACTCTAGCAGGGATTATTGATTGGTGCTATGAATACCTAATGGCCATATTAGGATTTGGTTTCCAATAAATATGCTTTGAAGACATATTGGTCTGATGGGAATGGAAAGCACATCTTTTATATTGGGCTGCCCAGATCACATGCAACCTAATCCACTTTCCTTTTAGTTTTACTCCCCCAACCCCCTACCTTACTTAAATATTCTTTGATTTACAGTTTTCTAAAAACCTGCTGCACATTTCCTTCTCACACATTCAAACACTACCATCAGGCATGGCGAGAAGTGGGGCAGCTGTAGGCTGACAAGTCAGGCCTGCACCTGTGGGTTCTGGATGGCAGAAAGGCTGGTTCTGCAGCCTCCTGGTGATTTCTCCCCCACCTCCAGGAGCTGCTGCAAGGCCTGTCTGCTTGTCTGTTCCCTGCCCATTGTCTGTAAGTGACACGGGTTTGCACAAGGAGTCCCAATGAATGAATCCCTGCTATCAGGGTGGATAGACAGTTGTATAAGATACAGATTTATTTTATGAAACAGAAAGTCTTTTTACAGTGACTTTCCTTAAGATTAGAAGTGACTAATATGCATCTTTCAAATACACTGCTTTTTCTGAATTTAAAAAGTTTCTAGAAGATACATAGTGGATGTCTACAGCAACTACCAGTAAGCACTTACACTTTCATTTTGTTACAACTCATAACAAGTTTCAGAACTCTCTTGTGTCAACATTTGTACTCAGGAAGGTAATAATGAATTGGGTAAAATCTTAGTGATGTGATCCCTTACAATAGCAGATGATGTTTTGACTTAACCACATAAATCAAGATTGGGAATCAATGCTTTAATTATTATACTAAGTGAATCATGAGCTATTTTATTAGATGCCTGTGAGAAGGGGAGTGTAGTCGTAGATGAGACAATGTGTACTTTCCATATGGAGCTGTGAGGACATTCATTGGGAGTAATAGGAACTGAATACTATGTGCAGAATACAAAGACATCTAGCACATAGGCTTTGAAGTAGAGTTCATATGTAAATGGAGAAGCACAGAAGACATCTAATGGGAAATTAAATAGAGAATGCAGGATAATTGTGAAAAATTTTATCTTGAATGGCTTGGATGAGAAGGTCCAGGTCCAGGTTAAAGTACTTTATTTATATCTCCTGAATGTTAGTATGAAATTAAACAATATTTAACGAGCACTTTCTTTACCAGCACTATAGAAGGTTCCTGAGAAAAACTAATGATTAGTAGTATTTATTCTGTACTTGCCTTTCCTTGCTCACGTATAAAATGAAAAACAGTGGAATAATCATGGGGTTTACTGTCACTGAGCAGAGCATGTTTTGTTGTATCCCCAGCTCTCTGTTTAGCTGTGCAGAGGCGTGATTGACGATCTGGAAATTGGCAGGTTGGCAGACAGAGAGGGCAATTGACATGCAAAGCGTTGTTTTAAACAGCATTTTCATTTTCTCCTGGACTGTATCATATGTACTTAATAACATTACCAAATTTGCCTCATTGGAATTTTAATGCCCTCCCTTCCCAATAATTTCAAAAATGGCCAGAGTTTGGACCGGGAAAGTAGATCAGTGTCAGAGCCAGTGACTAGTATTTGAAGGTGCTGGGTTTGATCCTGAGCACTGCCCCCCCAAGAGGGGGAACCAAGTCCAGAGATGGCCCTTGTAAAGTCAATGAATAATCCATACACCAGATCATTAATTTTTGAGGGTGGTAGTTGGCTATATATAAAGTAATTTCACCCTAATCCCCCCCATAAAATAGTTGCAGAAGAACAGAGATACTTGTGCATAATTATATTAGTAATGACTTTAGATATTATAATGGAGAAAAATGGCTTTGAAGACCAAAAGCAGCAAGTTCAAGATCCTGTTTCCATGTAAATAGCTATGCTTTATTTTTCAGTATTGAAATCATTAAAATTATGGGACTTAAGAATAATTTCTTTGTGGATTTAAGAAAACCTTAGAAACATTGATAAATGTTGTCAAAGTAGCATTCCAAATATGTAAGTAAAACTAAATATTTTTTATTTATTTTGAGGACCTTTCTGTACATCAGAAAAATAGCTAAATGGAGTTTAACAAAAGAGATATGAACAATACTCTCAGTGCAGCACATGTAATGTTTTCCTTCTTAATTTCCTACTGAAGTTGATGTTCTGTGAAAGAGACAAAGAGTGAGTGCCACTTAATATTTTATCTGGCCCACTGAAACTGCCCTTGATTGACCTTTGATTATTTGTTCTTTTGAAGTTGCCATTCTGTTGCCACACTGCCTCTTTTTGTTACAAAAACATCTTTATTTGGTAATTAAATTGTTGAAGTTCTATTGAGATTATGTTTTATTTAATACCCCTCTTTAATTAATTTTAAAACAGATTGTGAACTTGTTTTGAGAATTAGACACTTAGATTACTAAAAATAGAGTGGTAAAAGAAGTAACTTGTCAGGGCTTGGGTTTGGAGGTAATTTGTGTTCTTTTCTTTTGAAATGTCTTTTCTGAGTTATGAAAACTTTTTTGAAATTGTTCTTTACAAATAGTGATTTCTAAAATAATTTCCAAGACCCTGTACATTAACTAGGGTTCATAATTCAGTTTTTTTTGGTAATTATTATATGTATTATGTTTCCATATAATTTCAGGGTTTTTATAGGTTTTGACTATAATATTTTCTATCAAATCAGGGTTCTTTTGAAAGTCCAATATTTCCTATCAAGTACTTCAGTTAACTTTAATCTTATTAAATTTTATCTCCTTAAGATCTGTTGTGTTTGTAACCACCTGGCTGCCTTCCTGGTTCTGGTCTTTACCAGCTCTTTTCTGGACTGCTGAATGGTCGTCTTCTCTTGCTTTTTCTACCATTGTCTCACTTTGATCTATCCTTGAGTCTACCCTGTTCCCAGAGTTATCTTTCTAAAATACAAATGTAATTGGGTTACTCTCTGGGGCTTGTGTTGCCTATAGAATGAAGCTCATATCTCTTCACATGGGGTGAAACCTGTGTGATCTGCCTCCTCCCCCTCCCTTGAAGGTGTATGCAGACTCCAGAGTTTTGACAGCTCCGCACTCTGCATGGTCCATTCCCTCACATTCCCAATCCCTATGCTGGGATGCCCCAACCCCCTTCTCTGCTTGTTGACTTCTGTGTTAGTCAACTTTCTATCACTGTGACCAAGAACCTGACATGAACAACTTAAAGGAGAAAGGCGGGGAGGGACCCCTGGGATAAGAAATAGCCTCCCAGGGCCTATCCCCAGTGACCTTCCTCCAACCTACAGATTTCACCACCTCCCAGTAGTCCATTCAGCTATCAGTGGGTTAATCCGCAGATGAGGTCTGAGCCCTCATGATATAATCACTTCCCCAAACCTGTACCTCTGAACGTTGCTGAATTGGGGATCGGGACCTCAGCACATGGGCCTTTGGGGGACATTCCAGCTCCAGACCATAGAATTTCCTTCTTAACCTTCCAAACTCATGTAACAGCCTGGGAAGTCTCCCCTGATCCTCCAGGGCAGAGCTGCTTTCTCCCTCCTCTGTGTTGTTTCTCTGTCCTCTTCCCTCTGGAACTGCATTTGTCATAGGCTGGGTTGTACTTATTTGTTTACTTGCCCGTGGCTTGATTAGACTGTGAACTCTTTTATGGCAGACAGCCAAACAAACGAATTCATCTTTTTTGCCCCCAAGGCAAAGTGTTCAGTAAATGGCTGATGAACCTGGCAGCACAACTCACCCAGGGCTGTTGATGGTGCTGTTTACACAGACTGAATGTGGGTTCTAGTAATGCTGTGTGCTTAATATCTGGACGTCTTTGAGTGTAGCCAAAGAGAAGATTCACATTTTAGGAATATAATTTTGGGACAGCCTGCTGTTTACCACTGTACCCAAATAACACATGCATCAGCACTCTGCAAAAACCTTGGATCATGGCTGTTTTGACTAAATAGTAAGGTTGACTGTAGTGAGTAGATATGAGGTGTGGAGTGGAGGATGCCCAGACAGATAAGGAGGGACAGCCTGACAGTATGCTGTGTGTTCTTAGCTGGTTTCCCCATTTTTACCTTTGTGCTGGCACCCTACTCCCATCCCCATCCAGGCCGATCTTAACGCAGCAGCATCTGTGATCCCACTAAGCATCACACATAAGTCACGTGGTGTGACTTCCCTGCTTGGAACCCTTCAGTGGCCTTCGTCCTTGGACTCTTCAGTGACAATGTCTTGATAGTATAGTCTAGGACCTATGCCGTCTGCCTCCCTTGCTCATGCCTCTTGATGTTTCATTTCTGTCACTTGCTAATTGTGTGACCTGGTGTGATCACAAAATCTCTTTAAGCTCTAGTTTTCATCTCTGTAAATGGGAGTAATGCCTATTTATCGTTCAGATTGGTAGCAGGTATAATGCACTAAGTCAGGCTATGTTTTGTAGATTCTGTGTCAACTTATAAAGTGGATCTGGTTGTATGTACCAGATGAGGACATTGGGTTGGCAATCTCTTCATTACAGTAGACAGTTGAGTCAAAATGTATCTTTGATTTTAGGTATAGAAAGAGGTGGTTTTGAAGTACTTGTACAACCCAGGCAACTCTGGAGGAATGTAATCTTCCAGGGAATTCATACTTCATTGAATATGTCAAATCCTGAAATGAATAAAATACTAAACTGAAAGTCATGTCTAAATCAGCCAGACCACCCATAAATATTAACAATCACTGATATTTAGTGATGCTTACTACAGCCAGACACATAGTGATACCTTGAATGAATTGATCTGTTTAATATGTCTGAATATCATGTGTGTTCGATAAAAAATATTAATTGGTTTGATGAGCAAGATAGTTTCAGATCATTTAGAAAGAACTGAAAACTGTCATGTGATGAGACAGAGGCCAAGTATAATTCTTCAGAGAGAAATAATATCAAAATACCTAGGGTATTTAGGGTCATGGACTCTATGATTTTTGGTTTGAGGCAAAAATGAGAATGTTTGGGGTGTGCTTCTTACCTCTCCTGAGTTTGAAGCTCTTTGACGTCTAGCCTGTGTCTTATCCAGTGTCTGACTCTACAGTTGGTAAGTATTTGTTGTGTGATTACCTGGTCAAAGCTGCATTGAAGGAGACTGCTCTAGGCCTGGCCCGTAGAGTGGCTTGGAGGTTGAGGGTAGACTCAGGTCATCTAGGGCTGCTGTTGCTGAAAAGAGATAGAGGTCTGGTTGGAACGATTCCATAGACACATTAGGAAAGGCAGTTATGAGCCTACAGATTGTTATGTTAGGCTGTCTTTATGAAAGGATGTCACAGGTTTTAATAATTCCTTGATCCTGTAGCAATAGCCTCTGTGGTTTTCAAAGATACAGTTAAACTTGCTTTAGCTTTATGAGGTGCAAGTGGCCATTACTTTAGATTTGGTTTCGGGGTGGGTGCTAGGAATTTAATCCAGGGGCAATTTACCACTGAGCTGTATCCTCAGCCCTTTTTATTTTCTATTGAGACAGGGTCTCCCTACATTGCTGAGGTTGGAATTTGTGATCCTCCTGCCTCAGCCTTCCATGTTGCAGGGATTACAGGTGTGTGTCACTGTGCACAGATGGATTTTTTATCTTCTTAATTAAAGAGGATATTTTTGGTGATCACTGTCTTAATAAAGGTGATTGGAAAACCTATGCATAATCAACATCCGTATTTTTGTGGACACCAATGTGCCTGGTGTGAGGCTGGAGGAGCCTGAGATAGGTGCCAGGGGTGTTTGGGACTAATTCCCCTCCTCCCCAGCCTGCACTCCGCCTCTTTTCTGGGCCTTCTGATTGGGGATCTCAGGACATTCCCTATCATTTTGTGGCTGACATTTGATGCCTGACTGATTATCATGGATATTAAACCAGCCATTATTTATTCAGTTCTTTACTAAAGCCCATTACTGTGCTGGCCTCCCCACACTTTGGCCATTTAAACACTATGATAAATGGTGAGCACTTGCCTGGCCCAGCAGTTGTGGGAGACCATCTCCCCAGGGGAAGTGGGGTAGATTTGTGAGCTGGGTCTCCTAGCTGCTGCTTTCCTTCTACCACTGCCTAGTGAACTCATTCCTCGAGTTCAGATTTTGGCACATTTCCCATGTGCCACATTATGTTCTGAGAGCTCCTATTGCTCAGCAGACTCAGTATAAAACAACCTGGAAGGAAAGAAACTCACTGTGGCGTGAGCCTTCCCTGGGTTCAAGATCAAAATAGCTGGAATTGTAAGATTACCTGGAGAGACCTGGCCCGCAGGGCTGATCCTCGAGCAGGTACTTGTTAGGGATGGTGAATGAAGAGGGAGGGACTCTACCCTGCCATTTTCATGCTCTCTTATTTTTGAAAAAGACCATGTTGGGAGTGGTAATGAATGGATAGTGGAAGAAGGTGGTCATGAACTGGAGGGAATAAGCTAGATAAGGAGAGGAGAGTCTCCCTGTCTGTTCTGCTGCTTTTTTGCTAAGAGTGTTTGGAGCCATCTCCTAAATCATTCACGCGTGGTCACATTTCTGAAAGTGCTGCTTGCATGATTAATTGTGCACTTCAAGTATTTTAGGTGTGTTTTTAAAGCTTAATAAACTTTGTGTTCATGGTTGAACAAAGTATGAAACAAGGCTAGAGGCTAACTCTTCGATGGTTGAACTCATTCAAGTGGCACAAGCTGATTGTCAAGTTTGGGTTCAATGTCTGTTTGTCTTTCTTGAAGGAAAACTAAAAGTTACAAGCAGCTGAGATTTCAGTGAACTGCATGACTTAATTTTTTTCCTTATCATAAACTTTAAAAGAGAAAATGAGAATAAATCTATCTTGCAGTTGGTATGCTTCTCTTGTCTCCTTTCCCTAAGGTTCTCTTTCACTTGGTAATTGGAAACGAAGGCAGAAACAGTGTCTGGTGTTCCTGTATTACATCTTGAAATCAACTGGAATTCTTACCTGAGCACAGGTGTATGGGTGTCGCTTTAGTCCTGATTGGTCAAGGATTCTGTTACAAAGCATACAAAAGACAATTTGTGAATTTACCTTTGTGGGTGGTTGTGGCTGGTGCTTGGTGTGGTTGCTGGGATTGCCTTGCCTAGGAGTTTTCTATTTACATAATCTTTTTTTTCTTCCCCCCACCAATAGAAAGTACACAGAGTACATTGACTTCCTGGAAAAAGAACTTTGATTTCTACCTTAAAGTGATTTTATTACTGAGTTAGTCAGCACACTCTATTCCTACTATAAAGAGATGATTTAAATGCTTTTTTTTTTTTTTTCCCCTTTTAGCTTTGCAAGCCCAGTTCTTTGCCCTTAAATATGAATGCCTGGGTGTTCTTTTGCCTTAAGGGTTCCAGTTTGATTTGATTTATAAGCAGGCCTCAGGTGGCTGGTCTCCTGGGTGTCCTTTGGCTGTTTTATGAAGGGTGGGGGACTCTGTCTTCCTCCATTCCTTTGGATCACCAGACTCTGCTTACGTCCCACCCTCTGGGATGTGATGGTTTGTTCAGTTGGTGTGTGTTCATTCATGTGTCATTGTAACCAGGGAGAGGTGGTGCCACTAACTCGAGAAATCTCGAAAGTCGTGTACAAACTCCAACTCATATAAATTTCAACAAAAGTTCAAGCAGTGAATTTTTTTTCTCTGATTTCTGAAAAAGTTGAGCTAGTTTTTTTTTTTTTTTTTTTCTACAATAAATTTCATTTCAAATGGAGGGAAGAATCTTCTGCAGTGGAACTGTGGTGTGAACATTTATTTTTTTCCTGTGCCTCAAAAGCATCATTACGGTTATTTATGACATAGACTTTCAAAAGTTCTGCTTGTGTCTGGAGTAATGAGTATACTTCTCTTTGGCTCCAAGTCTGCACATTGTCTGTGTATGTACACACACTTAAAAGCTTTGGGAAACGACGTCCCTTTACCATGTGTTGACACCTGTGCTCTCTAGTTTCTCTTTTTTTATTTCTACTTTGTTAAATAGAAAATATCAGTCTTGGCCTAACAATTTGATTTTATGACTCCCTATTAGGTCATAACTTTGATTTTGCAAAATATTGCTGTCTGTGGACTTCAGTTCTTTCAGCAGGGTTTTGTGATGCTTGTGCACTAGAGAGTTCCTTCTGAAGACATGCAAGTTGTAAGCAGGGTGAAGTTTGTGCAGGGTCCTGTTTTCTGTAGAAAGGCCTGGCACACTCCAGGTGCCTTGTGATACAGTGTGATTGGGACTGCATCTCAGAAAACTGCCTGGTCTAAAAACCAATTCGTGACTGCGAGCTTCTAACCATTTATCCACCATAGTGGGTGTTTCCCTGAGTTTCCCTCTGAACCCCTCGCTTGGGACCATGTCCATGTGAAAGGAGCAGTCACAGCAGGATGGAGTAATTTGCAATGTGCCTGCCCCAGCACAGTGTTTGTTTCCTCACATCTGGGGGCCAACCCTGGGGGAAGCACATGAATACTACTATCTGGCCAATGTCTGCCTCATTCCTATCCATTTCCCTGTCACTGTGTTTTTTGGCCTGCTGTCCCTTTCACAGGGGAAAATGAGTTGAGATGCTTGGTTCATTTAATTGCTTTTGAATCTTTGGGCTCTGGACTGTATGTGTTGGAGATTCTATGTTTGAACTAAATAAAAAAAAAAAAAGCACTTTCTTTGAAACATAAAGTTGTTGTTGTAAAAGATTGGTGGTTGACTAGAGAGGCCTTCCTAGACGATGAGCCTGTGGACTGTGTGTTAGCTTGCATAAGATGTTAGCAAAATATGCCTTTCACTTATTGTTTTTTTTCCATGTAACAGAAGCTTGCCTCATTTATTTTTTCTTTTCCATTTTATATTGGTGTATTATAATTGTACGTAATAATGGATGCCTCATTTATTTTTCCGAAGTCTACAATAATCTGAAATATTTTGTTGTGAACGTAGTACACCTGTGGAGCTAACTGTAGTACACCTGTGGAGCTAACTTTCAGGTCATGGTTTACTTAGTGTTCACAAACATTTGATCTCATTTTATCATGATGACAATCCTGTGAGATGGGCAGGACAGGTGGCATCATCTCCTTTTACTGGGAGAAGTCAGGCCCTGAAAGATTAAATGACTTGTCTGGAGCCATGTGAATAATATGTGATTCAGAATGGATCTCCATTCATTTCTTGTGACTTAGTCCCACTCTCTTTACTTGACCCTGAAATAACTCTGCTCCATCTGCAGGATATAATTTAATTTTATTTTGATGCCTAGGTGTCCTTGAAAAGTCATTGAACCTCATAATAATCTGGTGATGCCCTGATGGCTGCTGAAGTTTGTAAAGATCCTTATTTTGGCATGAAGTGGATCTCCACCTCGTGTCCTTGAGCTCACAGGGACTGCTTCATATTGTCCTTATGCAGAAAGGTTTTCTCTTTTTACCTCTGTACTTGTGCTGCCTCTTCCAGTCCCACCGCTTTCTTGTTTGGTGTTTCTAATTGAGACTTGGGGGGAGGGTCTGAGCAATCCAGTTTATTGCATCCATATTGACCCGAAGACTAATGAGATCCTGAGGCACAATCCCCAGCATCATGCCCTTTGGTTGGAGGCCATTGTGACCTCCTGCTTCCTGATCTTATTTTGAGTGGTTGAGTTTGTCAGAACAGCAATCTCTTGAGTAGATGTTACTAAAATATGTCAATATTTTTTTTTTACATGTTTATCTTCTCTTCCATTTTCTTTTCAGCACCATTTAATAAAGTACGCATTGGTGTTTCTGACCTGTGGCTGTATTTGGGCATCCCAGTTGTTGTTCTTGTTGTTGTTGTTGTTCTTCCTCCTCCTCCTCCTCCTCCTCCTCCTCCTCCTCCTCCTCCTCCTCCTCCTCCTCTTCTTTTTTAATATTTTTTAGTTGTTGATGGATCTTTATTTTATTTATTTGTATGTGGTGCTGAGAATCGAACCCTGTGCCATGCTTGGCATATGCTCTACCACTGAGCCCCAGGCCCCGCCCCATCCCAGTTCTTTTTATAAGCATTTTGTTTTAAACACTCCTGTAATCACTCTGGTTTTGCAAAGAGGATGACCATCTACTGCTTCCTTGCCCTTCAGAAACCAGTATAGCTTTCTAAGCTTTGGCTTCACCCACATTCTCTGATAACGCCTGAGTTCTCCTTCTGTTGCTTCTCCTTTCTCCTCTGCTATTTGGACATCAAAAAATTGACTTGGTTTTTACACAATTTACATTCCTCCCCAAGTTTTCTACGTCATATCTTTCTTCATATCATCTACCTTAAAGAAGTCAAGAAATGATGAAATTAAGACCTGTTTCTATTATTTAAAACCAATTCTACCCCACTGAATACTTTTGGCCTACAGCATTTGCTCTTCATTAATACAAATGGGAATTATAAAAAAAATGACAGAGAAATCTGAACCGAGCCTCCGGTTTTCCATGAATTTCTTAATCAACCGCTCATATCCCCATACGCAAAATTCATGTGACCTTTTAATAGTCCGTCTCAAAATGCTGTGATCCTCATTTTGCATCGTGGGCCCACAGTAGTTGCTCAATGAGTACTTTGATTTATACATCAGAGAGCTGCAAAAAATGTTTAAATGCAATTTAAATTAATTGAAAGCAGAAATTAAAATCTCTGTGACTCAAGAAATGAAGCTCAGAGAAAAATAACAACTTCTAAAAACATTGTCATCCTTTCTCACATTGCCCCCAAACTGGAGAATTGATCCAAGATGCTCACTTCTAATAGGAAAAGCTTTTGGTGCCTGACAAAATTACTCTGTTTTGGTTATAAAATCTCAGAGGCTACAGCAATTTCAGAGATGTCTTTCTTTTCTGATGAAATGAATATTCAAAAAATTTCAGTTTTGTAAAGTGTTAGGGCTGGAAGAAGCCTCAGAGAAAACCTGGCCAGATCCCTCATTGGACAGATCAGAAGTGAGGATCTGGACGGATGAGGTGGGCTGCTCAGACCTCAGGACCCAGGGGCGCCCACTAAGGCTCTGTCCTTAATTCCTCCCTCCCCTCCTACGTGGCATTGAAAGTATGTTCTTTTCTATTAGTTTCTTTAATTTTGACATTCCTGACTGCTCCATGAAGGTCAAGTGACAGATTCCTTGGCTGACCTGACAGCAGATTTCAGAAGCATTTGCTTACTCTGAATCACACCAAGGGTTTCCCAAGCAGATGCACAGGAGACAGGCGACTTACTAATAACCGCCACTGGAAGCCAGAATTCATTCTGCTTCTAAAGAATGAAAGGGACCAGGAGAAGGAGCTGCTGGGCCCCAGGCTGCACTTTTTTTTTTTTTTTTTTTTAATGAATTGAATGAAGTCCCTAGAGATAGTCTAAGAACTTAATAGAGCTGTCAGAAGCACACCTGCCTCAAAAGAAGAAATAAATGCGTCTTTAAACTTCAAAATCCGTATTTTGTTTTTGACATATAACCCCCCCCCACACACACACACATACATACCCAGTGGCTTCTAGATTTATTGTAGTTAATAGCTGACTTTGCAGAGAAACACTGGATAAAAATAGAACACAAGTAAATCTCAGCCATTACCATAAGCACATTTTTAGGTTACTTTTATTGGAATTTAAGTTCACTGCCAGTAGGTTAGAGAGAGAGGAAAGAGGTAAAACAGAAATTAAAAGGGCAAGGGCTCAGATCATGCTTGGCATAATCAAAGAGCAGGATCAGGAGGAACTGTGTTTGTGGCAGATGTGGTTCTCTGTGGACCTTGTGACTCTGTGATTATCATGCGCTGCGGCATGCACTCCACCCCCTGAAATTGGTCTACCAATTTAAAGAATGATTTTCGTGCTTATTTTTAAACTCCTAAGGACGGGAAAAGACTGGAAGGACCTAACTGCTGTGGTTCCCCCAGATCATTATCATCATAAATCCTATGGGTCCTGAAATAACTTCCCTATGCCTGAAGTTTCAAGCTGCCTGACTGCTCAGGAGATTTGGCAGTTGAAAGGGAAATGATTAGCTCTTCCTTGACGTGTTGGCATCACGGTTAAAGTGGGTCAAATGTCGGTGAATGTGGTGATTTCAGTAATAAACCACCTCTTTACAGAAATTCTATAGTTCTTTTCAGAGCTTTGAGTTTTCAAATATATAGTTGGCTTCAAAACAAGATATTTTAAATTTTTAAGTCTTAAGTAATTTAAATGTTAGAGTACTCCGTTATCTATGCAGACATCATCAGGAGTCTGGACATTCTAATTGGGACAGTGTATCTTCCTATTCATATATTAATGTATCTTTCTTTTTACCTTTTTGCTTGATGATTAAAAATAGTTATATTCCAGAGCTTGAGGGTCCTCCTGCTTGACTGGTACATGAACTTGAATAATTCTGATCTGTAGAATGATTTCTCTTAAGAATGATTTAGGATGGATGGTGATTTTGTGAGCGGAAGAGTTGCACCTGTTTCTGTAGTTCAAGGTTAGTTTCCTCAGATTATTCAGATGCTTAGGAGAAAATGATACAAATGACCTCTTTTTTTTAGGTTAGTTTTTTTTTTTTTTTTTTTTTTGGTGGAGGGTCCTGCCTTTGATCTGTGTTTAGAGGAGTCAGTCCTTCAAGGAGCACATGAAAGCATGAAAGTGCTGTTGAGGTTATTTTAATGTTCTTTAACCTAGATCCTCCAAAATAGATATGTTTATATTAGGCACAGTGACAATTGCAAAGCTTGTAAGAATGGTACCTAAGCTAATGATTTTGGTTTTTCTCTTCTATAATGCATTTCATTTTAAGTTCACTAAGAAAGGGGACTTGAGGTCATGATTATAACATCTTTTGGTATCCTCCCTCCAGCTGGACATACCAACATCAATATTCTTGTAATATTTCCAGAAAATTTTTTTCTTTATTTTCCACTTCCATCATCCTTCAAATATTTAATTCAGGCAGAATGAGCAAAACTGTTTTCTGAGCTTACTCTAGTCAGCTTGCCTGGTGAGAGAATGCCATGTGTGTTTGTATTTAAAAAATGAGCCTCCTTAGACTTTTAATCTTTAAAGAAATGATTTATAAAACTCCCACCTTGGAGTTTAGCTATTAATGATCAGCGACTTGTTTATTTGTGTTTTTATTTATTTATTTGCAGTAATGGGAATTGAACTCAGGGATGTTTTACCACTGAGCTACATCCCCACTACCCTACCCACCCATCCTCCACACTAAACAAGATTTTTTTTGAGACAGTGTCTTAGCTAAAGTTGCCCAGGCTGATCTCAAATTTGCTATCCTCCTGCCTCATCCTCCTGAGTAACTGGGATTACTGGTGTTCACCACTGTACCCAGCCTTATTTTTATTGTTTGTTAATTATTTTAAAATTGTACAAATTTATGAAGTACATTGTGATAATTTAACACATGTAAATACTGTCAGTGACTTAATGGGTTTTAGTATAGATATGTGTGTGTGTGTGTGTGTGTGTGTGTGCGCGCGTAAAATAGTGATTTTAATTTATGTAATATGTTTACTACTAATAATCAATATGCTATTGTAATCAATATGTTTTGGGATGCAATAGTGAAATAATAATAATAATTGTATGTGTTTATGCTACAGACATTAATCCGGTATCATGTTCCAGGTACCTCTCAAAGCATTAACAATGAAGTGCTGAGGGACTCTCAATCTGGATCTGGGTGGGCAGCTGTGTCACTGTGACCCGCCATGTGGGTAGAGCACTGTGCAATGTCATGCAAGGTTGAGATTGATTATACTGCTCTAGAGGGGCCTGGTCCCTGGAGGCTTTGGAGGAATAAGGTGGGGGTGGGAGGACTGCATCTCAGACAGAGGGAATCACAGCCTGATCCAAGACAGCAGGGCCCGAGACCATGTGGAATATGGCACAGGTCCTGCCACAGGGGCCGATAGGTGCAAAATTTGGTATTTATATTTTTCTTGTATCTTTTGCACAGGCGACTTCCCCCCAATGGAGGGAAGGTGCAATCAGAGTAATGTAAAAGATGCAGTAGGTGTGAAAATGGATCAGCAGGTCAGATTTAGAAAGGAAAGAAAACAAATGGCTACCGAGGTAGCAACTTTCAGCTTGAAGAAACATCTCACCTTAAAGCACTAGGTGTGGAAGCTGCTCAGGGCTGGGTGAAGGGCACAAGTGGCAAAGACTCCTTTGTGCCTCTGCTGCCTCTGAGTGTCCCCTGCTTCTGCCTGAAGGTGATGGAGGTGGTGGGTGGGGGATTGCAGACCAGGCAGCCTGCTCCAGGTAAGAGTGCTCAGAAGATGCTGAAAGATCACCTCAGCTGGGAAGCCAGCTCAACTTGGAAATTCATAGTCACTTTCCCTGGGAAGATGGAACCAGAAAACCCTGAGGTTATTTAAGGAAAAACAAGAAAGAAGTAAAAGTAAAGAAAACAAATCAAAACAAAACAAAAACTAATTTTGGGGTGTTCGGAGAGCTAGGATTCCATGAATGAAATTAGACAAAAATTTCACAGAAAGGAATCAAATGAGGATTACTTTGTTGGTCATGGTGTCAAGAAGACCAGACTTGGTTGTGAAGGAAAAAAAAAAAAAGTCAAAATTACTTTAAGAGCCTGTTCAGGAGGGCAGAACTCTCAGGACTCAGGGAGGAAATGCAGTGACATGAGTGAGTCCACCTGAGGCCAGATACCATAGAAGAATCTCAGTGAAGTATTTACTGGTCTCCTTGGAGCTCCATAGTTGGCTTGTGTCCAACACAATATAACCCAGGATCCAGGTATTTGCTGAGAGAAAGGAGAGAGCAAAGAGTATGTATGTTGCCCTTGGGTTTAAATAGGTCAGGCCTGACTCCAAAGTGCAGAAAAATCAAAGAGGACACAGTTTTAGGTCATTTTAGGAAGGAGGAAGTAAAACAACTGATTTCCAGACTTTTCTGCCTAAAACAGTGTCCAGAATGGGGAGAGAAGTGAGGCAGCTAGATTTAAACTTGCCTGGGAGGGGCCAGAGGTATAGCTCGGTGGTAGAGTATGTAGCATGCATGAGGCCCTGGGTTCAGTTCCTAGCACCAATAAATAAATAAACTAACCAACCAGCCTGGGAAAAAGTAGTTAAGCAATTTAAAGTTACAGTGTGTAATTCTTTCCCTTCTTTTTCTTGGGCCTATGGTAGTAGTTATAAATATTAGAAAAACAGACTGAGTCCTCTTTTCTCTGAGAAATTCAGAGTTTGGATAAAGCCAGAGGTATTGTCGAACAGTAGAGGACTGGAAATAACTAAAAGTTGGGAAAGATAATATTAGTTTAAAAGGTCAGAAGCTCACCAGAGTGGATCCATTCTCAGAGAACTGGCTAAACTTGGTCATTTTCTTTTTTTCCCTCCTTGGTACTAGGGATTGAACTCAGGGGTGTTGTGCATCTACATCTCCAGTCCTTTTTATTTTTAATTTCGAGACAGTGTCTTGCTAAGATACTGAGGCTGGCTTTGAATTTGAGATCCTCCTGTCTCAGCCTCCCAAGTTGCTGGGACAAAGGTACATGCCGTAGCACTTGGCTAGTCATTCTCATCTTTAAGCCATCAGTGGTTTTGCAGCATCTTCAGTCTCTTGCCATACAGAGGAAAATGAAGGCACTGGTGGCTGGAAACATGACTCTTAGCCTCAAAGCCTTCTTGTGCTTCAAAAACCTGCCTAGAGATACAGGCCTACTTTCCTTGATGTGTACAAACCTGTGGATGGGCATCGAAAAGACTTTTCTCTTTTTGTCTGGCTTTTTCAGTAAGAGGAAGAGCAAAGATACTTGGGGAGAAGATAGGGTTTGCCTTTTTTTTTCTTATATAATTTTGTTTTATGTTTTGCCAGAAACAATGTAGAATTTTAAGCTGATTTACACTCCTTACTAATTCTATGTGTCTGCAAATTAATTCCTAATTTATCCTCATCTCCATTGTTTTACTGAAATCAAAATAAATAAAATTCTAGTACACAAGTGAAATAGCACTGGCGTGGTTTAGGAGACATAATTCTCTGGAAATTTTTGGCTGTAAGCGTGGGTGACACTCCCTCTTCTAGAGATAATAATGTTAAACTTTAACATGATGCTGGATGTTGTAATCTCACAAGGGGGGAAAAGTGGTTGCCGCCCTCGGATCATGGTTGGCAAAGGCAAGACCTTTGTCCTGTGCAATGAGCTATAAATTCTGTGCTTATCCATCATCCCTGTCCTGCTCCCTCTATGCCAATGTCCATGTATTTATTTTCTAATCTCAATGGCAATGACAGTGATGGATAAAATCTTAATGGATAGTTCTTTTTTCCCCAGAATTTGAACACCGCGACGTTTCATGTTTTATTTCTCAGATGTATTCACAGTTGTTCACTGGACAAAGATGAGGGATTTTTAAACATGCTAGAGTCTTCAGTGTGACACTAATAAAAACCCATTCTATTTCTGTTGGTTGAGGTGAATACTATTAAACTTTACAGTTGGTGATACCTATAATTTTACTAATTTAATGGAAAATGGTGTTTGTGTTGCTTAGAAGTGCTACATTATAGCAAGTTTGTTTCCTCTCAAATAAAAAAATTTAGAACAGAAAGTACAGGATTATGGAAAAAATATTTTAAACCATGTAAACATAAATTGAATGTAATTTAAAAAGAAAAAAGTTACTCCCCTTGTCTCATAATTCTTGTCTTGCTAAATAAACGTAAATGCCTGGTTTCTAGGGCTGTTGTAACAAATGACCCAAAGCATGGTGCCTTAAAACAGAGACGTTTATCTCTCATGGTTCAGGAGAACTGAAAGCAAGGAGTCGGCCCGGTCTCATTCCTCCCATGGTCTAGAGGAGACACTTGGTTGCCTGCCCAGCTTGCAGTGGCTCCATGTGTTCCTTGCCTGTGGCAGGATCATTGCAGTCTCTGCCTGTTTTCCCAGGATCTGTCTGTGTTTCTGTGTGTCCTTTGCCCTCTTATTAGGAAACTGGATTTAGGGCCTACCCTAATTAGTATCATCTCATCTTGACCCTTACCTTAATTATATCTGCAAAAACCTGTTTTCAAATAAGGTCACATTCTGAGGGTAGACATGAATTTTGGGTGGACACTGTTCAGTTCACTACATTAAATTATAGATGCTTTAACCTGGTTAACAAGAAGAACTTAATGAGATGGTAATAAACAAGAAGTCATCATTGACTATTATTAGTTTTGCGCTTTCTTCTTTTGTATCACATTGAATTATGATGATTATTCCACTCCTCTTTTTCTTTTCCTTCTGGTGCTGGGGATGGAACCCGGGACCTCGTGCATGCTAGGCAAGTTCTCTGCCACTGAGCTCTCTCATCCAGCTCTTGCACTAAACTATGAAAAGGCAGACTCTCTCCTTTTTTCCTTTTCTTTATTGGTTTTTTTTTTTTTTGTACAGGTGATTGCTTAACTACTGAGCCAGTCTTTTTGTTTTGTAAATTTTGAGACAGGGTCTCCAAGTTGCTGAGGCTGGATTGAACTTGCGATCCTCCTGCCTCCGCCTCCCGAGGTGTACCAATGTGCCCAGCCAGACTGTCTTTTCTTGAGATCTGACATAATGCACCTAACAGAGTGTAGTGTGTATATAGTGTGTTTATATCTGTTCACACCAAAAAAAAAAAAAAAAAAAAATTAATGGAGCAGAATGGAATCTAGGAGGTCAGTCCTTACATTTAATTTTCACATTTACTATAATGAGTTGCTATAGAGACCAGCTAGATGTGATATGCATGTGACTAAAATCAGATTCTCTTTATTTCCCAGTCTAGTGTTCTTTCCAGCATATAGTTACTTTACTAGAAAAGGTTTAAACTATGAGTATTAATAAAGTCCTATTAGACACATACTCTGTGTATAAGCCTGTGTTGAAAATATTATCTCCAAGGTAGTTTCTTTTTTCTCTGTGTGCAATTTAAAAAGTTGAGCATAACTCACAAGAATATTTTCAAGAATATCTTTGCAGTTTATACATTACATGGAAGGTCACTCAAGGTAGGAGAGGACAGAGAATGACCATGGAGAAGGTCACATAGTGAGATGGAAGCAGGCCAGTCAGGTACCTGGGTTTTGATCTTGATGCACCCCTACTTAGGTGGGTAAATCACCTCATGGTGACATGAGCTGTGAAGTTCTTCCCAGTTCTGTCCTAAGAGTTACTATCACAGTTGATGAATGCACATTTTAACTTGCTTTCATCCTTACTTGCTTCCAGCCAGGGACTTCTTATGTTTCCTTGTGGTCATAGCAACTAGTGCAATGACTTCCTCATGGTGGGCAACTTATTAACCAACTGCTGTTGGTGATGCAGGATGATGGGGAGCAGAGATCCAGATAGGATAGGCTGAACCAGATGTCGAAAGCCAAAAGAGCATGGAGCATCTGTACTGTGGAAGCAAGGATGACAGCCACACCCCAGCACACAGACAGACAGGTTGGTTCTGAGTCAGTTTCCTGCATCCTGTGGAGTCCAGAGGAAGACCTGCAGCAGCAATGGGTCTTGTGAACAATGGCCACTTCCTGCAGCCAGGAGACTTTCAAGTCTGTGTGGGGAAGGACCACAGGCCCTTCTGGGTTCAGATGGCACTTTCAAACTGGTACCCCTGAAATAATATTGGCATACTAACTCCCTTCTTTCACACTTAACCCATGTGAAAGAGTTTACAGTCTAGTAGCCTTGAGTGAATTTAGCTCTCCAGTGGTAGAGAGGATGGAGGGGGGATTTAATTGTCTATTATGGCTACAATAGAGTTAGAAATTCATATATTCTAACACTGATTCTTTTTTTTAAAGGTTTTTTTTTTGAGAGAGAATTTTTTAATATTTATTTTTCAGTTATCGGCAGACACAACATCTTTGTTTGTATGTGGTGCTGAGGATTGAACCCGGGCCGCACGCATACCAGGCGAGCATGCTACCACTTGAGCCACATCCCCAGCCCCCTAACACTGATTCTTTTTCCTCATTTGTAAAAATGGCAATGCCCTAGATATGACATGCCTCACTTTTTTATCCTAACCCTCTAGTTTATAAACTGTAGTAATAGCCATAATGATGAAAGCACTTATTATATAGCTCTTACTGTTTGCCTAAAACTATGTGAGTATTGCACATATATTCACTTATTTGGGTACACTCAGATAAGTTTGCAGTTTCATATTCTAATATGAATAGTATTCGCTATGTACCAGTATCTGGGTGGTTGTATTTAAGAAAAAGAGAGCCAGCATGCCACAGAAAAAGAATAATGGGGTCAAAGAATAATAAGCCCTAATTAACAGCAAACAGTTGAACTGCATCGAGTGATTTCTTTTTTGTATTGTTGATCACATGAAGAGCTACATCTGCTGCAATGGAAAATGCTGAGAGATAAGCACAAACAAATGGGCTTGTCCTGGTGCTGGTCTGGGTTGGACAGTATGAAGAGTGACTGCGGATGCCCAGCTCCCCTCCCATTCCAAGAGGCTCCCGGACTGATTCCATGGTGTGAAATAACGGAGGAGAGATAGGGAGGTGTCAGCAGCCCAGCCCAGAAAGCTGGGGATTGGGCAGTGGCTTCCTGTAGTAACAGGCGCTGGCCGGCCGCCCGCTCTCTGGCGGTGGCTGCGGAGGTGGGCTGGGAGACAGCTGTGCCTAGCCCTGCAGGCTCCATCGACTGCAGAGCACCAGCCCCTCCATGGAACTGCTGCAGAATGTTCTGCCTGAAAGGTGAGGGGGCTTTGGGTCCATTGGGGAAAATTGTCACAGACCATCAGAGTGTAAATCTCAGCGCTCCTCCCAGTACAAAGTTTGAGGGACTTTTTTTTTTTGTAAGTATGGAAGTAAAAAAGTCATTGTTCTTTTTTGTTGTTGTTGCAAACAGGAAGAAAGACCTCCTGCTGGGGAGATGGAATTTTCTTTTAGAAAGGATATTTCTCTGTTTGAGTGGTGTGTGTGTGTGTGTGTGTGTTCTGTCATAGACAACAGTTGTTAAAAGTTTAGGATAACAGAGAGCTTTTACGTAAGACTGATAAATGTAGGAATCGTTTACAGCTGTAGGATGAGCCCTATTAAAGAAGTTTTCATGTCACGAGTTGTTCGTGTACAAAGTTTGAATGAGTAGAAGGGAATGAAGGAGTCCATCGCTTTAAGCTTTAATATGTGAATTCAGAAATTAAAGTAATTTTACTGTAGAATGTGCTTCTTGTTCTAGCTACATATGAATTATAGTACTTCCTGAGTACAGTAAGATGATGTATAATGAGTATGTTTAGTGATTCCCTGATGTGTATGCTCTCCTTTTAGGCGATTATTTTTTCTTCCAACTTTATTTTTTTTAACTTTTGTCACAATGTGATTAATTTAGGCATGTGAGAGTGGTTTTCTATGAGATCGTTGAAGTGAGGGACTTAGGATGAATTTCCCTGGAACTTAAGTAGATTATTTTGCTCATATCTTTCAGTGTATGTCATTGTGTTGAAGGGAAGCTCTTGACCGAGTTGCAATTTTTGGAGATAAAGTGGTCCTGGCGTGTTTGCACTTGTCGATTGCTCCTTTGTTCTCAAAGTTTGTTAATGAGGAATCGACATGGATTCTGTTGTCTTAGTCTTTATGGTTTTAACCCTAATTTGATATCTTAATACTCTCCTGAGTCATTAATGTTATACTTTGAGCTGGGGATATTTGTTTACAGAGTAGGTACAAGTTGATAAAATCAAGGGTTAAGAACAAAAAGGAAATCGCATTTTTTTCTCCCTAAACATTAAATTAATTCTTACACTAGGGAAATTACCTTGGATATATCTGAAAAATAATTTTAGATGAAGGGAGTTATGAGTTCTCTTGAAATGTTCTTAAACTTTTTTTTTTTAACTCAACAACAATGATAAAAGTTTAACTTTGAAGAGTCAACAGCATTATTGGATAGAAGTGAATGGTAACAGTGTAATTTCCACGGTGCAGTTGAAATCATTATGATCCAATGATAGCTCAAGGTTTTGGACTTTTAATTGAATGCAGGTGTGGAGTGGTTATTGGGTATGACTTCTGTAGCATCCACAAATTTTCTCCACCTATTCCCTTAACAGCAATTTCACTTTATGAAAGAATCTATCAATTTCGTGGACTCTTGGTTTCCATAGTAACTTAGGAAATTTTGGAAAATTAAGTGCATGGCATGTGATGACAACGGAGTACTTCCATGCTGATGTGTTTTCTAACCTGGAATCTACATACTGCTCAAAGCCCACTTTCTGATCTCCCAGCAGTTGGGACAGACTGTGGACATTTTATTGTCTACCTATGATTTATAGCCTCTTGGATTACAATTATAATTTTTAGGTCATCCTTTGTACTACCTACTGAGGCAAACCCTAATAGTTGAACACAGCTATTAAGAGTTAACACTTGTTGATGGCTGGTGTTCTTACTTTGGAAAAGAGGCTTTCAGTTGTTGGCCTGTTTCTATTGCTACCCCAGGTCCTGGGGGCTATTGAGCTTGTGATTGTGGTTAGCATTGGCCTTAAAGGAAACAGGTTGCCCTTCTTTTGGCTTAAATCATATTCCTGCATGTTTCTTGTGGTTCTGAAACAAAACATTCTAATCAAGATAGCTTCTTACATTGATTCAGGTTTTCCTTTTCTTCATGAGACAATTTTTTCTCAAGTCAGCATTTTGCCAATTTGGTGCTTAGTGAAGTGTCTTTATAGATGACACTGGACATGGTGGCGCACACCTGGAATCCCAGCAGCTTGGGAGTCTGAGGCAGAAGGACTGAAATTTCAAAGCTAGCCCAGCAATTTAGTGAAGCTCTAAGCAACTTATTTATACCCTGTCTCCAAAAAAAAAAAAAAAAAATGGTAGGTGGGGGTGGCGCTGGGGATGTGGCTTAGTGGTTGGGTGCCCTGGGGTTCAATCCCTCATTCATTAAAAAAAAAAAAGAATAAGAAGAGGGAGGGAAGTCATCTTTGTCTTTACTGTTGCTCTAATATCTGCTACAGCTGCAGTCACTCTTTGCTGTTGCCATTGAAGTATCTCAGAAACATTTTCTCCATCCAAATGTATTTTGTTGGAGCAACATCTGAGCCCCCCCGTCCCTGGGAAGATATTCTCTAAAGTCCTGCCAAGGTCCCTATGGTTAACAGAGGCATGGTGTACTGTCCCTTCAAAGTATAGTCAATGATCCATTGTGGTCTGAGAAAAGGGTTTTTGGCTAATCAAGTAATCTGATTAATAACAAACTACCATGTGTATATAGTTAATACGTATCCTCAGATTATTCAGACATTAATATACAATGTTTTTACCACAAAAAAAATACATGGAACATAATTATTTCTAAGATGGTTCAGAATGTTGTTTCATTTTTGTTTCTGGTTTTTCTTTTCTTGGTGGGGGCCAAAGTCTCACTGTATCACTGAAGCTGAACTTGAACTTGTTGCCCCAAGTGATCCTTTCACCTCCTGAATAGCTGGGACTCCAGACATCTGTTGCCAGAGCCAGCTGAATATAAATTCCTTAATTATAGTACATCATCTCCATCTTTATAAATATTACCTTTGCAGTGCTTTTCTAACTGTGGTAAAGACATTTTTAAAAATTTCTAATCCATCACAGACTTGTACTTCATAAAACTTAAAATCATGTGCTTGAGTGATATCACCACAATGTCATAAAGCTTAGAGAGCCCTTATATATTCATCTCATTTTCTACTAATTTTCTTGTAGAATGGTAGCAAAGATGACTGGTTCTGGTTAGTAGACAAATCTGTAGTAATTTTCTAGAGCCGTCATAACAAATCCATACTAAGTGAGTTGCTGATGATGGAAATTTCTTTCCTCACAATTCTAGAGGCTAGAAGTCTGAAATCAAGGTGTGGGCTCTAGGGGAGTCTTTACCTGGCTCTTCCAGTTTCTGGTGACTCCAGGTATTCCAAGGCTTGGGGCAACATCACACCAATCTCTACCTCTGTCTTCACATGAACTTTTCTTGTGTTTCACTATGTCTCTGGGTCTGTGAGTCAAATGGCTTTTTTATAAGCATACTGGTTATTGAATTTAGGGCCCACCCTAATCCAGTGTCTCCCCTCACTTTGCCTGATTATATTTACAAAGACCTATTTCTATGTATGGTCCTCTTCTGAAGTGCCAGGTAGACATGGATTCTGGGGGGACACCTTACATACAACTCAGTATGCACAAAGTAACATGGACCAAGGGTCATTTTATAGGAGGTATGTCTAGTGAGGAACTGAAAGAATGACCTTCCACCATGCTGCTTTACAATACATTTGGAACCAATAGCAACACAAGCTTAAGACAAGTTTGTATGGAGATGGGTTGAAATCTACCCCTTATGACCCGTCATGCAAAAGAAAATGTTGCCTCTTATTTCCTTTAAATGATCCAGTTTCCTTCATGAACTCTTATCCTGCTGAGAGGGGGGAAAACAAAAACAAAATTGAACTCAGCTCACTGCAGTCAACTCAGTATGAGCCAAAACTTTCAATGGTTGCATTAAACAACTCAGGCTGTTGGATGACTCAGGCTTTCAGAATTCTCCTGCTTATTCTCCTTCTGAGTTTTAAAAATAAGGTAGTATTTTTAAAAATGATGCTCCTATTAATATGGAAAGGATTAATACATACATATTTTTGTGCTCTATGTTTTATGAGCTTCATGGACCTTAAGTTGAATTTAATATCGACTTTTCCCTGCCCTGCTTCTGCATTTTCTCTGGGTTTCCCCTTGCCCCTTTTTTTCTTTTTTGATGCTGGGGTTGCGCTCAGAGCCCCCACAGATGCTAGGCAAGTGCTCTACCACTGAACCACATCTTCAACCCTTCATTTTAAAACTGGTTTGGGAATTTGAAAACTGGTTTGGTGCTGGGAAGGTTCTTTCCCTTTCTCAGCTTCAGTGTGTCTTATAAGATCTAGAAATATAGTTTCATGGAGCAGGAACGTGTTGAATTCTGTGGAGTTGGGTGTGTCGCAGCTGCCTGCGTGCTTTGCATGATAAGGTCCTGTCTATACCCTTTTCTACTTCACAAGTTACAGATTTAGGAAAGCCTTTGGGTTGTCTAATAATAGCAAAGAGTTATGTTGGAGATTACAGCTAGGAACAATCTCAGGCATGTGCTTCTGCTCCCACAAGGGCAGTTCATGGTGGACACTGTGCCCCCCTTCCTCGGTGTGCACCATGCAGACAGTGCAGGCCTCTTTCCAGTTGTCTCGTGTATGTTGTGTATGTAAAAGAATTCCTTAGATTCTTTTCTTGGCAGCATTTGGGAAATAATGTCAGGAATCAGAAACAGATTTGTTATTTCTGTGCTGAAACAAGTGTATTTTTCAAGTGAGCTAGAAAGCCACATTTGTTCTGGAGGGTCCCTGGCTGCTTCTTAAAGCTGCTAATAACCTGTCAAGGAAGCACTGAGCAAGGCATGTGCTATTTGACTCTTTGATTCTGAGCCTCATTTGGAAGCAGACTTTTAAAAACCAAAACGCAAAGGGACCTGGTGAATATCACATCTGTGGGACTCTGGATATTTTATTATCATACATTCAGAATTTGAGTTTTTTTAAAAATAGATTAGCATATTTTGGAACCATCATTCCGCAAGTCTTCCCTATTCTTGCAACCTGTACTCATTTAAAAATTGCATGTAATTATTAGCCAGTGATCTATAACCACCAACAGGAATTCACATTTGCTCAATCTGCAATTTAAAGTAGTGCTTTTCGTAAACACACTGATGATAACTTGCATTTCTCAAACTGGAGGGGAGAGACATTGAAATGTAACAACCCAAGCAAAGCTAGCCCTTTCTTTAGTCTTTCTTTTGAAAACTTTACCATACTTTCTAGCTCCCATTCTTCTTTCACAAATAGTAAAATTCTGGTATTAAGATATGAATGTTGAAGTAGAAAACAAATCAGCATGCTGTATAGATCATGTAATAATTATAAATTAGGAGATGCTGTTCTTAAGGGCTGAAAGAGCAAAGAGTATTTGACACAAGTTTTTCTGTCTAGTGCATTAAACTTGGGATTCCCTGTTTCTGGGGCTGCTCTGTATAAGGATAAATCTCTGAGTAATTTGGTAGAACTGAATCAGATGACTTGGATTAGTGAAGGCACTGGCCCCATTCTTGATACTCTGGTCCCATTCTTATTTTCCTTTCCTCTATTTGCGGATTTTCATGCCTGTCTTTGTTAGTTTTTTCTCCCCCGCCCCCCCCTTAGCTGTCTGTCTCAGTGATTGCTGTTTGGGAAAGTTGTATTGTACCCAAGCTATATTGAATTCCCTCAGGACGAAGATGTGATAGTAGCTCACCTGCATTAGTAAAGGTGATAGTTAATGGGCTGAGGCACACGGATCAGTATAAAGTCACTTTAAATTACCACTCAGGACATCATGTTGCCACCAACATCCAGGCACAAAACAATACAGGACATATAATTCTCTATTTTAAACATCAGAAGAAAATACTGCTGAAAACCATCAAAGGATATTTTTTTTTTGCATGATTAAACAGCTTGGTAAGATGTGGTATGGGGAGGTGGTGCTGGTAGAGAATGGATATTCTTAAATTAGAAAATAAATTACTTTATAAAATCACACCTAGCAATTAAAATCAAGAGGTTTTAATTCGACAGGCAGTATGGCAACAGACTCTGGTATAATGCCTCCAGTGTTCATTTGTTGTCTGGTGATTATGTGACATTTATCAGTTTTTGTTAACTTAGGTTGGATTTAGATTCTTCTTCTTCATCACCACCACCTCCAGGTACCATTCAATTGTGGTCAGTCTTGAGAGCCATTGAACAGCAGGCCATGCTGACTTGACTGTGTTTTAATTTAGGGAGGATGCATAAGAGAAGCACTCGTTCCCACTTTTTCTTTGGAATGCCTTTTTATAACAAATAGATATAAATAGCATAAAAGCGAGCTTTAGGAACCATGAGTTGAAACATGATTTACATGAATTTATATTTATACAGATAACAGTTTTCAAAAGGTTGGATTATGTATTGCATGTTTGTTCTCAGGAAATTTTGCAAGACAGCATTTGAAAACAAGACAGGCTCTCCTTTGATGACCGCAGGAGGCCATTTATGTTCTTTATTGCTTTGTTTCCCTGAGTGAAGGGCACATACTGAAACCTTCAGAATAAAAGTTGTCACAAATGCTGTGCCTTCCTGAGGGAACAGATGTTGGGGACACAAATGATGCAAGGGTGAACTGGGATTTGGTGAGGGGTCATTCTGTGTAGGGAAGGCAGAGGATTCAGAGAATCCCACCCAGTGAGCCAGGCGGGTGCCCAGGAGATTCCTGTGAACATAGAAGACCGAATGGCAAACTGGATTCTACCTGTTGACAGGGCTGACTTTTCTATCATCCTGTCATTCTTAGAAAATGGAAAAGGAACCTTAGAAAATGCCTAAAAAAATTAGCTTGGAAGAGGGCATGACAGAAGAAAAAGAAGTATGTGGAGCCTGGCAAGGTGGTGTGCATGCCTGTAATCCCAGTGGCTGGGGAGGCTGAGGCAGGAGGATCGAAAGTTCAAAGCCAGCCTCAGCAATTTAGCAAGGCCCTAAGCAACTCAGACCTTGTCTCTAAATAAAACGTAAAAAAGGTATGAGGATGTGGTTTAGTGTTCCTGGGTTCAATCAATACCTGGTACCAAAAAAAAAAAAAAAAAAAAAAAAGTATGTAGAGGCACCTGGTACCAAGGGGAGGGGTGCAGGTACTCACTCTCCTTCCTACGCCAGCTCTTACAAATTTGCAGTTCTGCTTCATCCAGACCCTTTCCTAATTTTAACAGGACTGAGAAAGCTCTGGTCCAGTATTTTATACTCCCCTTCAGCCAATATTACCCTGAAGGCTAATTTATATTTCTAAATTTATCCAGAATTTGCTGATATTTCTAAATGCTCCTGAAATTAATCAGATCTGACCAAAATATATTAATGAGATTTTGAGTGTACATGTTAACTCACAGGATCTTGATGGGCACTTACTTTGTGGCAGGTACAACCCGACCACCAGGAGAGCCTCCATCTCATCCCTGATGCTCTGAAGTTCTCTCCCTGGCCCTAGTCTCTTTGCTTCCCAAGACTTCTGGTGGCTTTCCCGTCCACTCTAAAGGTGTTGCTTGTACCAGCTTTGGAGGTTCTTCTTCCTTCAAGATTGACTTTGGGAAGAAAGCAAAGGCAGAGACTTTCTTTGTTTCTTTCTTTTTTTTTTTTTTTTTGGTACTGGGGATTGAACCCAGGGGCACTGAACCACTGAGGCACATCCCTGGCCCTTTTTACTTTTTATTTTGAGACAGGGTCTTGCTAAGTTCCTTGGGGTCTTGATAAATTGCTGAGGCTGCCCTTGAATTTGTAATCCTCCTGCCTCAGCCTCCCTAGTCACTGGGATTACAGGTGTGTGCCACCATGCCTGAATGCCAGAGACTTTATGAGGGATTTTCTGCTAATCATGACCTAAATATCAAAAATAGTTAACTTAGGTTAGTGAGGAAGATTCACAAATTCCAGCTCTATCCATTAACCAAATAAGCTTATCCTTTGAGTAAAGATACCCTTAACTATGAGAATAGAATCTACCTAACAAAATTCTGAAGTTTCAGTAATTTACATAAGATGCTAGGTATTTTCTCAGAAGCATATAATAATGTTATTTAAATTTGACCTAGTGTTTTTAAAAAAGTTGCTGATTAGGTTACTTGGGCTTTTGAAAGACTGGTTTGTGCCATAATTTGCAATTATGGTATTTCTGCACAGTGAGAAAGGCAGATGTATTTCTCATCACAGCATAGTTACATCAACCTTTGAAAAGTTTTCTGAACTTGGAGTTGTAGAAATACATCCAGATGAATACAAGGTATTATAAGTCTGATATAATGGCAAATGAGCATTGTAGCAACAAATATTTTCAAAGGTATGTGAACCAGAAAGAGTGTCCCAACACTGTTCTGACTGCCTCTATGGAAGTGATTGCTGCCACTGTGATCAAGGTAAAACCTTTACATCTTAGAAATGTTTCCTGGCAGAATAAATATTTGATAAAAATTTAAAGCAACATTTGGACTGCTCAGTTGGTGGTTTTTATAAAAGTACTTCATTTTTATAAAATATTTCCAGAGCTAAATGAGAAAAATACGTAGGTGAACAGTTTCATCTATACATAAGTGAATTGTCGTGGTCTTCTGTTTTTTTTTTTTTTTGTATTGGTAAATGAACCCAGGGGCACTCTGCCACTGAGCTACATCTCCGGCCTTTTAAACAGTTTTTAAAAACTTTGAGCCAGGGCTGGGGATGTGGCTCCAGCGGTAGCGCGCTTGCCTGGCATGCGTGCGGCCTGGGTTCGATTCTCAGCACCACATACAAACAAAGATGTTGTGTCCGCCGAAAACTGAAAAATAAATATTAAAATTCTCTCTTAAAAAAAAAAAAAAACAACTTTGAGTCAGGGTCTTGTTAAGTTGCCCAGGCTTTTCTTGAACGTGGGATCCTCCTTCCTCAGCCTCCCAAATAACTGGGATTGCTGGTGTGAGCCATCACGCCTGCCTCAGTTTGCTATTTGTCATTATATTCAGAGTTGGATCTGCGACTCCTACAGAGACGGCTACTTTTCAGCCACCTACTAGAGAACATCTCATGCTGCCCATCCAATGCCTTTTCTGCTTCCCACAGAATTTTCTGTTGGCAGGACAAATATTATACATGGTTATCTGTGCATTTTCACTTATGATAACAAATTTGGCTGAAAATGAGTTTGTCTTAGTTGTTCCCTGGCCCTCACTCACCTTCATGAAACTGCAAAGTGGATCCATTGTTGGTGTGTTATCTGCAAAACATAGTGTCTGTGAGCTGGGAGCAGACTGGAGCTCCTAAAATAGATGGGACTCCTTTGGCACATGACATCAGGAAGGGTTCTTCTAGACCGCTCTTTTGGACTAGGTTTGATGAGGTTTCCCTTCATTTTTCTCTTTCCCTCTTTTCACCTTTGGAAAGTGAGCCCTGTGCCTGAAGAGCAACTGTCTTTCTGTACTTTGGGTTTGACACTGACCTCCAGCAACACAGTGTGATGTCTAAAATTGGGTCAAACTAAAGATGCCCTGTAGAGAAACGAGAAACACACTGCCTACCAGAGCAGAGTTGGCCTCACTGCATGAGAATCTAACTTTAAGATAATTCTCCAGTCAGGGCCAAGAGTCCTTTGCTGTTTTCCTGTAAGGAAATCTAGTATTTGGTATATATTGGTAACTCCAAATTTTTTATCCCTGACCTAGACCCCTCCCCTAAACTTGAAATATATTCAGCTGACCACTCCACATTGTAGCCTGGATATTGACATGAACACATCAAGACTCGTGATCAACCTCCCCACCACTCCCAAACACTTCTCTTCCATTGTAACTTTCCTCATTGCAGCAGTAAACCCATCTTGCCATTTGTTTAGGCCCCAAACCTTGAAGTCATGTTTGGCTCCCTTTTCTGATTATGCCACATTCAATTGTCAGAAAGTCCTGTTCATGCCATCTTTAAAAATTTTCCTGTTATCTCACTGCCTCTTATCTTTTTCACTGCTGCTGGCCTGGCCTGAGTCTCACCTGAGTCTATGAAAATCGTTTCCTTGACACCCATGTTCAACCTAGTAGCCAGAGTAAATCTCTTAAGACAAGTGAGATCATGCCGCTCTGTTGCTTAAAACCTCATTTCTCTCAGAGTAAAAGCTCATGTTGGCAATTTCTCTTAGAAAGTATCAATCATAGACCTGGACTACAGCACAGGTGCTTTTCTAAGCTACAGAACTTGCATCTGATCCTTTAGTCTGGCAGAGAATGGACAGTTTTCCCTGCTACAACACAGTCCCTGGTGAGCTGAGTTCTTGTTTGGTGTTGGTAGAAGGTATCCTCTTTATCAAGATTCCATGTTTCTCACGGTGTGAGTGAAGATCATTCCACCCATCTGTGTACTAAATGTAGTTATGGAGATTTACCTTTGGGCTTTATTTTAATACATTTGATGGAGTGACTTTTGGAATTTTGAAAAATGGATTCCTATGGCTTTATTGATAGAGATCAAGTTAGAACTAGACAGGGCGCCAGTCCAAGCTAGAGAGCTAATCTCAGTGTCTCAAAAGCAAGTTCAATTTTATCTGCATCTGTTGTGCTGAGGTTGGTGTGTGATAACATACCAAAAAGTCCTCTGATGAGAAATGTAGGGTATCACCCTTTCAAAGCACCCTGGTTTTTCCTTTCATAGCATTATTGAAGCTCAATGAGCATGATTTGCATGTTCTTCAGAACACAAACCACTTGTTGAGTGATAGGGATGTACTGGGGTGTTTTGGCTTCCTACTAGATTCTAAGCCCCTTGAGGGATCCTAATAGGTAATTGTCAATTAAATGAGTGACACATTAGTATAGTTTGGGTGAAAAGGGCTTTTTATGAAAACAAATGTTTTTTTTTGTTGTTGTTGTTGTTGTTGTTTTGTTTTGCATAGCTTGAGATAGAAAAGTGGATTTTACTACTTTCAGTGGTACTGAAAACATGCAAGCAATAAGTAAGGCAGAGCAAGGAAGATTTTAACTTTCTGACTCTTATTTTCTAGAGCAACCCCATAGGAAGAGCTAGTGGAACATTTTAATCACTAATGGCTTATAAGAAGGGAACTGGCCATAAGGAGAAAAGAATGTATTTCTAGAAATTGAAACATTCAGAACAAATGAATTTGGACTCTGTGGTGATTGGGAGGAGGTGGCATGGCCCAGGCACCTACATGGTCCTTGAGGTGGGAGGTCATCCTCTGGAAAATGACCAGTTTCCTGCTGGCTTCTCTCAAGCACAGCCCTGAGGTGATCCCACTTCTCGAGTGAAGGTTTGAGGATTTTCCCACTCAGGGGAGACACGCTCTTTGTCCAAGCCCTATCCTCCCCCCTGGGTTTTCAGTATTTGAAAAAATACTTCAATTTATAGTCTCATCAGTGGGCAGTCGATCAAAAGAAAAAAACAAATACTTTTTAGAACCATGGAAGAATACTTTTCTCTTAGAACTATTTAGTATGTGATTTTTTTTTTCATATAATATACATTTGACTAGTCATTGTACTTTTATTTCATTTGCTTTTCCTACCCCTGTTCTAAATTTTTAGATCCGCTGGATTGTTTTGTAGAGTTCTACTGTACCACTCTCTTTTTTCATTAGAACATTTGTTCTCCATTTTCTCTATAAATATGTTTACAGTCTGGTAAGTGTCCTCCTAGAAGTGCCCTGGTAACATCTGTGGGCTGACTAAGTGCTTTACTGCATTAGGGGCTTTTTTTCCTTGCCCTTTATCTCTGAATTGTTAGTGAATATTAAAAGTTGTAAGGAACTTCTGACCTCCTTTAGCTTCTCCTTTCAGCTTCTGTCTTCTAAAGAAGACCCAACATTTCAATGCCCATCAGAAATCTTAGTAAATGACACCCTCAGGATGAGCCTGAACGCATCCAAGATGTTTTTAACTGTGAGTAAAACTTTTGCATGTGAAGTAGAAGATCCCTTCAGCTAGGAATAGGGTGTTTCAGACACTGGAGTGGTCAGTTACTGACTCTGAGGAAGCCACTCAGAGCCACTTCTACCATCTAATAAGTGGAAGTGACTGCCTCGCATATTGGAAGGGGTGATCTTGTGGGGGATCAAACAAAACACAGTGCCTAGAATGATGGGAAAACTAGGAATCCTCTGTCTTCTCTTACACTTACTATCAATTCCACCTCGTTAACTTGTTATGTCCATCACCACTGACATAGGGGAGTGACTCGTAGCAGCTGGTATCATTATTAGCAGAGACTCCTATCTTTTGAGTCTCGGTTAATTGTCTAGGCTCCCTTCTCTAAAATCTATCCAGAATGGGACTAGCAGACCACTGTATATTTCTCCGCTGGTTAAAAATCACTCAGTCCCCAGCCACCACCATCCCCTTGCCCTCAGGATACAGCGTAATTTCCTTAACATGACATAGAGGGGCTCTTCATGAGAGCTGCATCCCTATTTCCTCTTCAGCCTCTGTTTTCTCTAACTGGTTTTTCCCACTCCTTTCCCCTATTTTTGTTCACCTTTATTTGAACATTTCAGGACTCCGCCTGGAAGGACTCAATGTCATGAGTCACACGAATATTGGCTGAATCAATCCATTAATTGAAAATCTTTAAAAGTAGGAAGGAAAATTCTGATGTATCATCTGGTAGGTATTAGAAGCAAAATAGAATATGATAACCAGCTCCCTTGAAGAGAGTTATAAAGGACTTACACCAGGAATGCCACTGATCAGCTCTTCTCTGTAAATAATTAATAGGGAATTGAAATGCACACAGAATTTCAAGTAAGATTATTTATCTAGGAAAGAGAAATATCCATTCTAAGACATCCTGTAACAATTAGGGGTTTACCTGTAAAACGGTCTTTGGGATACATGCAATACCACAATGATCTATGAGAAAATTGACCTAGATCTTGTCAATGAAAGCCAAGTGCTTAAGTTCAGGACTGTAACATTTATTACTTGGAATGATGGTGCAACCTGAAAATGTGAGCTCATTAAAGAAAAGTACAGATAAATAATTTAACAATTCATTTATAACAGTTCAGGCTGTGGTAACAAAGTTTCATAGAATGGGTAGTTTTTAAACAATAAAAAGTTTACTCCACATTTCTGGAGGCTGGAAGTCTGAAATCAGGGTGCCAGTTTGGGTTCAGTGAGGTTCCTCGTTGGGAATGTGAACTACCACCTGCTATCTATATTGTCTCACAAAAAAGAGAAGGAAAGAACTCTCTGGGGTCCCATTTATAAACACACAAGTCCCATTTATAAAGGCTCCACCCTGATGACATAATTCCAAAAACCTTACATCCTAATATGATCCCATTCAAGGCTAGGATTTCAACATGTGAATTTAGGGGGAGATACAAACATTCAGTTCATTGTGATCCATAATTGATTATTAAAATAAAATGGTCTATTTGAGTCTTCTGGAATGGAGAAATCTAAATAATGAGAAATTCCTTCCCCACTATACTAACTACAGTGGGCAGAAATTGGGGCCACCACGTCCTTTGTCCTGGGTGCCACACCTGTAGGATAAGAAGAGACTTTGCAGATGTAATCAAGGTTCTCATGACCTTCAAAGGGGTGATGAGTCGGGATTAACAAGGTGGGTCTCATGTTGTCATAGGATCCTTTATAACAGGGCCGTCTCCCAGCTGATGGCAAAAGGGGATGTCCGGAGATTTTGAGCTGGGAGGGAGTCAGCAGCTGGTGATGGAGAAGGGCATTAGGGAGCCAGTCATACAAAGCACCCGAATTGTGCCGACAGCCTGAATCAAATTGGAATCGGATTCTACCTCACAGAGTCCAGGTCAAAGTGTAGGATAGCCCACACCTTGATTTAGGCCTTTGTGTGCCCCTGTGCTAAGGTCCTAGCTAAGCCCACAGGACCATCAACCTACAGAACTGCGAGATAATAAGTGGGTATTATTTTACAGTGTTAAATTCATGGTAATTTGCTACAATAGCATTTGACATGGCTCTCATAAAGGCAAAATTAATTGAGAATGAGCTCTTAGAAAGAATGTTGCTAACTAATACACCCAAAAAACAAAAGTGGGGTTGAGGGATGGTAATAAATTGGTTTGGGAAGCTTATATTAAGATTATATTAATAATGGGTTTGGGAAACTTAATATTAAGAAATGGAAGTCAAAGTTTTAATATTGAATTATACATCTGTATAGGGCCTTTATTTCTGGCTGATCCTAGATCTTTCTCTGAACTCTGGATATTATAGTCGATCCAAGGTGTGCTCCGAGTGTCTCAGACTTCTAAGGGTTTCAGTGGAAAAATCAACTAAAAGGATCTTACGCTATTATATGTTGACTTTGCACAGGAAAAGTTAACAATAATAAATCAAAGGATTGAAGATTGTTTTTGGTAGTAGAATATCAAAGGCTCATTCTCAATTTTTCCAAGTGTTTTGTTGAAGTAGGACATTTGAGATGTTTACTTCTTCTTCACAATGTTTTTCTAATGTTTCCATATGAGAGCCAGACTCTTAGTCAAAGGCCTCCTCAAACTCAAATACTTGAAACATTCTGATCTTTTGTTAATCAAAAGAGAGGATTTGATTTTGACTTCACTTTAAAAATTCTAGATCCCTTTGGTTGATATCCCACCTCACCCTATCTCAAATCCTCAGAAGTCTGAAACATATTCATGAGCACACCTTGGGCTGACTCTGATGTCCAGAGTTCAGAAAATCTTTGATTGTTGTTGTTTGGTGCTGGGGATTGGATTCAGGGATTGAGCTACATATCCAACCCTTTTTTATATTTTATTTAGAGACAGGATCATGCTGACTTGCTTCAGGGCAGTGCTGAGTTGCTAAGGCTGGCTTTGAACTCAAGATCCTCCTGCCTCAGTCTCCAGAGCCACTGGGATTTCAGTTGTGTGCCACTGTGCCTGGCTCAGAGAAAGATCTTGATCAGCCAGAAATAAAGACTCCATACAGGTGTACAAAAGGGCATTCAATATAAGTGTTGGTCATGCAATTCAACATTAAAAGGCATTCATTTTAGTTGTCGTGTGCAGGACAGGCAAAGACTTAAGTCTGGTCTTTGTCAGTGTGGTGAATTTGCCCATATTAAATATCAAAGCAGTTGACTTAGTATCAAAAGTATTAAATCACTCACCTTTGGAAACTTTGTTCGCCTTAAGTGACTCCTACCTACATTTGCCTACAAAACAAATCATGAATTATATATCTTAAATACCAGATCATGATCACAGATAATTCTGTGAACGACTAGTCAAAAAGGAGAATTTAAAAGACTACTGACTTGTTGGGCCGTCACAGCCTAGAGATTACAAAAACTTGCAAGTATTTTTTTGCTTGCTTTGATTATTTTATATATTTAATAAATTTGAGAGATAATCTTTACTTTGGAAATAAATGTTAAGCGTTTCTTTTCTTTTAAGCTGGAGATTGAACTCAGGGCCTTGTACACGCTAAGCATATGGTCCACCCCATCCCAGCCCCCTGCCCCAAATGAGAGTTTTAGTTGATGTGGTAACACATTAATTTCACCAGTTAGATGTGATTTATTTATGTTTTTGTGCTTTTTAAAGCCCATCTTCTTCTTTATCTCAGCATGTTTATTCTTTTCTCAAGAAAACATTTATTTAGTATGAGAGGACACCCACTGCACAGGGTGTTTGGAGGTCAGGAGAGAAGGTAAACTGTCACTCCATTTCCTTTCTTCCTTGACCCTGAGTTGGCACAGTTGGTAACACAGATCTGCTTCCTTTATTTTCTCCTAAAACCCATCTCATACCTTCCTTTCAGATGGAAACTTGGTTCTTTCTCTCTATTCTACCAGTCTTTTTTACTTAATCACTACAACTATTCTCTATTAGGAATGTATTTTAAAAAGTAGTACAAGACATAAAATCTCAGTGTTTTAGGCTTATCATGTAATCATCTGGAATTACTCATACAGACTTACAATTATGTCATACTTGCCTTCTCGACATAGTCATCCCATCGGAGTCCTATATGTGTAACTTACCAGTTTCTAGTAGATTATAAAACAGATTGGAATTTGGCCCATGTGCTGTAGAGAAGGCACGTAGGAGGTAATGAGTGAGTAAGGAGTGAGGCCTGGCATCCAGTTCACAGGCTCTTGTCTGGAGCTTTCTAATCACTAATGACTTTGGCTTAGCCAGGGAAGTACATGACAGTGAGGCAAGTCACTTAACTTCCCCAATTGCAGTTCTTTCATCTATAGAACAGGGCATTCTGTAACTCCTAAGAGCTTTGTGAACTTTAAATGGGATAATGCATGCAAAGCTTGCTTGGAACTTGGCAAGACCCAATACTGTTAACTACTACTTTTCTTGCTGTCATATGTGTGTGTTAAATGCTATGTGGCCTCTGAAAATCAGACTGGTGTTTGTCACAGTGCAGTGCCAAAGAGGATCTTTTCACTTGGGGTTTTCATTTGCCTAAGTGGATTGGTAAAGGTCATAGTGTATACCCACTGCTTTCTACTGTTCATATGTAAATGCTTCCAGCAAATGCCTGGACACTGGTAATCCTGCCCCTCTCTGACTTGCCATTTATCTTGAGCTATAAATTCAGCTGCTATTCACAGATGCAAATGAGGGGATTTGTTTTCATGATGCTGCAAGCCTTAGAAGTCTTATTATTCTTTTGTCACTTTAGATTAAAAAAGAAAAGAAATTTTCCCTCCCCAGTCCCCAACTTTTTCTTTCTCTCTGTCAGATTCCCAGGCTGCTATTCTGAACACACTCAGAACTATCATTTAAATGTCTTACAATTTTGGTGTTTAATAGTCATTTTGCCCCCCCCCCTTTCTGTATTTAATCTCAGTTTCCAATGTATGTAACCACAAAGGAAATCCTTATCCATACAGAATCCAGCGCAGCCTCACAGTGCTGGTCTTCACCTCCTATGTCAACAGGTTAAGGAGGAGGAGGCTGGAGAGCCAGGACAGGGATTTGTCTGCTGCTTATACAGCTGGCTGGATTTGCTTTCTTGTTTAAACACTGCAAAGCAAAGACAAAGAAAGCTAATGTGAGACACATGATAGGGCGTAGTCCCCTTTGCAAGCGTATCTTCAAGTATAAAGAAGCAGGATAGATGCTGGTGGAATTTCAAAAACTACCAAGAATGGCAAACATTTTGTCAATACTATCAAGATGGATTTTGTTCAACATAAGATCATATGTCAGTTTATTTTAAAATCCACTAGTATAGCAGTTAAAAATGGAAGGAAAGGGGACTACTTAAATACAAAAGCAGACACTTCAGAAAATGATGTGACATATAGAGAAAGTTCAATTTCAAAAAAAATTTCCAACTATATGCAGAGGAAAATTAGTAAACTTATATGTTTTTATTTTCAAACAAAATGGATAAAAAAATAAACTTTCAAATTGAGGGAATATAAAGGAACAGTTATTGAAAAAATGCTTATAGTAAAAATAGAAAAACATGGAATTTTCCCCTATATTTTTAACTGTTCTGGATGAAAGAAAGGGCAGGGAAATGATGAAACAGAAAGAAGAAAAGTAGGGGTGTATAAATGCGCTGTCAGCATAATAATTTGAACTTGAGAGCACATTTAAAATTTTATTTTTATTCTAATCATTTTGGCCAGATATTTTCAAATCACTTTTCCTCTAAAAACTTTCTTATCAGATCCCCAAATATTTTACACTTCATTGGTTTTAAAACTTCCCTCTATTCCCTGGTGTATCAGCCTAGCTAATCTTCCTTTCAAATTTTTTTTTTTTTTTTTGTGGCAGAGTACACCTCTGGTTTTATGTATTCTTGCTTTGAGTATGTTGCATATCGAAAGGTGTAGAACTGAATAGCTATTTCTGACAGGCCAGAAGCATTCTCCATTTTATCTATATCACACAATATGGTGCCCAAAATAGAACTTAGAGCTCAGTTAGTGGAAACCTGTCATTGCAGAGTTGAAAAGCCAAGGCCCAGAGGCATTAAGATTCCAGGTCTCACAAAGCTGGGTGAGGTCTAGAAATTTCCATCTTAGCTAAAGACTGCTCTGTTTCTACCAAAGTTAATAGCCAGCCCAATTTCTACTTTCCACAAGCCCTTTCCATGCCCATCTGACTAGATTCCTCCTTAGTTTTTGTTACATGAAGCAGGACTTCCATCCTTCAGATGACTTTTTAGTGTTTTTTGTTTGTTTTTCTTTTAAATTAATTTTTGATATTGAAGAATGACCCTCTGATGACTTTTACATTCTCCTTCAATATTTTAAAATTCTATTTTCATGTGTGTGCCCATTTACTAGGAATCAGAACTTTACATTATACTACTAGTGTTTGTTTCCTCTTTGGAAAACTATGTGGCAGCATTTCTTAAAGCTGAATATGTGCATATTCTGTGAGCTAGCAAATTCTCCTTCTTGGAATGTGTCCATCATAGGGTATCCCTATGTTCACCAAAGGATGTGCATGGGAATATTCACAGATGAATTATTTCCCAGTACTCAAAGTTAGCAAAACACAAATTTAGACTAATAATACAATGGATAAGTAATTCTCTTACCACATATCAAAAATAATAAATATCATCCTGCTCCATGCGGCCACATAGATGAATGTCACAAACCCAGAAGAGTATGAGTCAGTCAGTCACAAAAAGTTCAAAACCAGGCCAGGCTCATCTGTGATGCTCTGTCAGGGTAGTGGTTATGTTCCAGGTCAGGACTGCAAGAGCCTGAGCAGAGTGTCCTGGGAGCTGGTAATGACCTTTGTCTTGATGTGTGCATTGGCATTCACTTTGTAGCAATTCATGGAGCTGTAGACATAATCTGACTAATTTTCTGTACCCAATAAAAAGTTTACTTAAAATCCAGGCTTCATTTTAGCTTTCACTGCTCCTGCTTTGTATAAGTGAGGCTCTCTGTGTACTCAAGGTGAATGCTCATTCTGCCCTGCAAACTCCAGGGTCTCAGACCTGGTTTGAATTCTCATCCTCTTGGCAAATTTAGAAACTTTGAACATTACTTGGTATCCTACTTAGTCTCCATTTCCTCAACTCAAAAAAATGAGAGTAATAACAGCTCACACATCGCAGAGCTGTGATGTGAGTTAAATGAAATGATGCACATTTATTTTGTTTCCCTGAAGGACTATTCAGATCTTTTAAAATATGAAGCAATCTTGCCATTTGGCTGCAGGACTGATCTACAGCATAGACCCATAAGGTTTGGGCTTTCCCATTCTTAAATCCTCAGAGGAGATTTCACACCCTATGTTACTCATCTGCTCTGAATTTCAAATTCATGATGATTTTATATCAGTAAAACTCATCAAGAGTACCTCCTTCAATTCCTGGAGCCATGGGAGGAATGGAGGAACTTTAGATAGGGCAAAGGGGAGAGAGGGGAAGGGAGGAAGCAAGGGGGTAGGAATGATGGTGGAATGAGTCAGACATCATTACCCTAAGTACATGTATGAATACACGAATGTTGTGAAAATACTTTGTGTACAATCAGTGATTGAGAAATTGTGCTCTATATGTGTGATATGAAATGAATTGCATTCTGCGGTCGTGTATAACAAATTACAATAAATAAATAATTTAAAGAATCCTAAAATCTTCCCTTCAGTTTGCCCCCCTATACACACACACACACACACACACAGTTAATTTTTTTCTCCATTAATAAAGAAAATGCTAGGAGAGCTACAAACTTTGTGGGCCTGACACAGTAATGGCTTTGGCAGGTACCTTCTACCCAAATGAGTGATCCAAACTCAACCAGTTAGTGAGACAACAGAGACTGAAGGATGTTGTAAAAGGATCATGATAAGATGGAGGGGAAGGAATGGAGACTTTTTTTTATTGATATTGATCAAGACTCAATAATTCAGAAAATAATTCTCTGTTTTTCTGCCTAAAGATTACTGTCTTTCATTAACCCTGATTTTGGAATCCTTTTTGTTACATGAATCTAAGAAGGATTTTCAGTGTCCTATGGGCTCAGAAACAAATTAAGAAAGCTTGAAGGGAAACAAACCAAAGTTCTTTGAACCAGGAAGTTATAATGAAATTCCTTTTGAAATGACTTTCATTTCCTGCGTATCCATCAGTATATGCCCTCCATTTTTCTGTCTGTAGAGAGCTAGTATGCATCCCATCTCCTCACTTTCTCACCTCCTCTTTACTTTTCAGTGTATCAGAGGCTGGGTTTTGGGGTTTCTACTGCATGTGTGATTCTCTTCTAAGATACTAGCAGCTTCCACAAGGCCACACACAGGGCTCCCTTTTCTGAGTTCTGCCCCAGCCTGTCTTGGGTGCATGTTGTGCCCATGTGAGAATTATCAAAGACACGTCCAGTTTGAGGGCGGCAGGTGCTGAACATTGCACCCAGGGCCTTGCACATGCTAGGCAAGTGTTCTACTATTGAGCTACCTTGCAAGCCTGATTCCCCCTGCCTTTCTGTCCCACATCTAGTCTTTTCTAATGTGCCTCCAAAATAAATCTTCAGTCCACCCATTTGTCTCATTTTCATCACTTGTCAAAGTCACAATTGTTTCTCCTCTAGTTTATGACAATAGCTTCCTACTCTGCTTGCTGGTATACAATCTATTCTCTACTCAATGTACAAAGAGATCTGGTTGAAGCCTGTGTATTGTTGCAAAAAGTAGAGGTCAAGGTGGAAATGGCCAACTGTTCATTCAGCCTGTCTTGGACATGACAGACAATATACAAATTGGGGAAAGCTTTTCCAGTATTATCATCCTCGTTTTTACCAGCAGGAAGAGATTAAGTAAATTGATCAAGGCTACATATAGGTGCAGAGCTAGAATTAACTAAGGAGCCTTCTCCAGCACTCAGTGTTGGTAGAGCAATGCCTAATTTTGAAATTTTATTGGTTAATTCTCAAGATTTTTGTTTATTTATTTGGCATGGTTTTATATGACAAGATTCTGCAGGTTTATATTTCATTTATTTTCTTCTTTTAAAACAAGTTATTATGCTTTGTTATTATTTTCATTATGCTTTGTTGTTAACCTTAATACAACATAATTGGATTTGGGACTATAATTAATTGTATACCGAGTGTCAAAGTTTTTAGGAAAAAAAAAACCTTTAGGTATTCCTCTTGTTCTAGAGGGGAATTAGGACCCCAGGAAAAATTAAATGTGACATTGTTGAGATGTAGTAGGGTAGAGTTTGATTGACTGACTGGTTTTCCTCCTCATTAATTTTTTTTGGGGGGTAAGTAGGGTACTGAGGATTGAATCCAGGGGTGCTTTACTGCTAAGCTACATTCTCAGTCATTTTTTGTTTTTTATTTTGAGACAGGGTTTCACTAACTTGCTGAAAGTACCACTGATGCTGAGATTGGTCTCAAACTTGTGATCCTCCTACCTCCCCTCCCCTCCACCAGTCTCTGGGATTAAAGGCATGTGCCACTGAACCAGCTCCCTACTAACTTTTTAAGTGATGAAGTACTGCAGTAATATAAGTGTGAAGCAGATAATTGCCACCAACTATATGAATACTAAAATAGAGGGTATAAAAATACTACCAGTGCAGGTATTCTGGATCTTTCTCCAGCTATCCTGCTAGAGAGGCTCCTCACTGGGTGTGGAGAAGTGTCTTTTGAAGTACAAGAAGAAACTAGTACTAGACAACCCTACCTTGTGCTTGTTTGCAAAGGTTGTTTACTAGATTTTCCTGGTTCCCCTGCTGATCTTCGGATGAGTCTATGTATCATGGACAATTGAAGCGGCATCTTGTGTAAATGTCATTCTAGCCTTGCAAAATTAAATTATTCATGGATTGCAATGGCAGCAAATTACTTTCTTTGCCAAGATCGTATTTCTCTAATTAAAAAAAACTGGAAAGGAATATTAATAGTTAATGCCTTTATTATAATATTTGGGTATTTCTGAAGAAATTAATATTTTTGAATTATGAAATACATAAAATTTTCTTTAGTTTTTTTGATAATACTCCTTTTAGGGCCTAACTTTACTGAAGGGAAAATTGGGGAGCAGATTAAGGTTGTTTTTTTTTTTTTTTTTAAGATTCACTTTCCATTAAATTACTACTAAATTATGTTTTGAAAAAATACTGTTGAAGGTGTTAACTACATACATGGTAAAACATTTTAACCTTATTTGGAAAAGAGTTGTTTATACAGATTTGTTTCTGGTACCCAGAAAAATTATATTCTCTCTAGATGTTTAGCTATGGAGTATTTTGTTTTTCAGTGGCATTTTTAGGATATGTGAGGTTTAAAGTTACTGAGTCATTGCTTAGATTGTTGATTCTTTTCTGCATGAGATTGTAGTATATGGTGGGGAATTAACTTTTCTAGTTTTGTTTTTCCAACTTTAATTGTATGGGGTGGCTGTAAACATGAGTTTACAGAACTTGCCATTTTTGTTATGAAGTGAGATTGTAACAATCCATGAAGTGATCTGGTTTTCTGGAAATCATTCCTGTGAATATTCTATGGTTCTGTTGCCATTGTTTTTCTTACATAATGTGAATTGGAGCGTGTCTTTTAAAAAGAATCTGCTGTAATGTTTTTTTTTTTAGTTCTCTAGAAAAGGAGTCCTTGGAAAGAGACCAATCAGCACTGTGGAGTTGATACAGTCAGCAGACAGTGGTAGGCACTACTTGGTGAATTCTGCAGGCCATTGATACAAGCTGAGTAAAAGATTTCTCTGACTTTCTCAGCTTCTAATTCAGTAATTTCTGATGTAAATAACTCTATTTCAGAATCTGAATCAAAGTTGAGGTAAGAAAACGCAAGTCCAGATTGAACTTTGGAGCTTATTGGTTAATTACTCTTCATGAAGAACTTGGTCTGCAGCAGGCTTCATAATTGTATCACTCAACTCTAATCCCATCCTATCTGGCTTGACTTCCTCTCCTACCTAGACTAACCTGCCAGTTCCCCAAACTCCCTTGCAACCAGAGTGCCGGTTTGTGACCTAAGCTCTGCTAACAGACTCATTCCATGAATTTAGATGCCACCCTGAGGAATGTTGAGCAGTAGCTGAGGGAGTTGTTTGGATTTATTTGCAAACCCTACAGCACTAGGTTTCTTCTCTTCCTGAAAGGTCTCCCGGAGACCCATGGCATCCTGTCATGCGCATGATCTATAATGGCCAGTAGGTGGCAGCAGTGGCAGTGTTTGTAACAGTTCTGGCTGGGTGGCAAGTAAACTTTTAACCTCTGGCCCTCATGGAGATTGTGCAAGCTCTTTAATATCCTTTAACGAATCTTTTTAAAAATATTCATATTACTAGAGTGGATTCTGTTGTTTGCCTCTAAGTACTCTGGCATTTGCCTTCATATCTATTTCAAAAAGGCACTGCCTGCCTGAGTTCAGTGTTCTGATGTTCTTTCCTAAAATACTGGTAGTGGTTAGATTTTTTATGTTCTCCATCAGAATTTATGTAGTACTTGAGAGTCATATGTAATTAAGGTGGGGGTAAGTCAGCATTTTTCAAGTGAATACAGAGAAAACCTTTTGTGTTCTTGTTATTTTTCATTTATGGGTTTTGATTGTGAGTGTATAGTTTCAGCAAAACCCTCCTAAAAATATCACATAAAGCAGGAACAAAATAATCATTCAAAATTTCCCAACAATATGAAATGGAAAGAGACACTGGTGAGGCCAGAGTTGATGGGAGTCACTGACTGCTGGTGTCCTGTCTGAAACAGAGAAAGCATTCAGAGAGCAAGAGAACATTATGATACAAGTGGAGATTGTGCCTGCGGAAGGTAGTGGGTGGGAGGGTCACTAGTGTGGTGGGCAGATGTTTTACCTCCGTTCCTTTTCCATCAACATTCATTTATCTTGGCGTTACACAATTGGTCTGTTTTTTCCATTCGCTTTTCCATAGCTCTAACATTTTTCTACAACATAGATCCCTATCTCCCACAGAAACTGTGATGTTCAACTGCTGCCAACTGAATGAAGTCTAACATCTCTGGCTTGATAGGCAAAGCTCTGCACTGCTGAATTAACTTTAATAGCCTTGTCTCCGATGGCCATCCCCACATGCCCTGCTTTACCACCCCATCAGGCCAGCAGATTGATTCAGGCAGGTTCAGATGCAGACAATAGTGTAAGCAGAAGGGTGTAAATAGGCTATAACAGGAAAAGCTGGGAGAGCAGGCCAAGCCAGACTCCCAGGAATGGCTCCCTGAGAACTGGTTGTCCAAGGGAGTCATTATCTTGACTGCAGTCAAACCCAGTCGCCAGCATTCGACTCCAAGACCCCAGTGCCTCAGCTGTGTATGTTACCAGCTAAATGAGTGCTGCATGCCCTGTCTCCCACCTCCTTGAAAGTAGAGACTAGAAACAGACTTCAGTTATCTCAACAGTCTGACTTATCAGCAGAAAAATCTGGAGCAGGAGGAGTATGGAAGTGAGGACTCAAGTCCTCAGCCAGCTCCACCCTGTGAGCCTCCTTTGCAAATGTTAAGCCAGGGACTGAGGCCCAGGTAGGTGCAAGAGAGTCTGAGAATGGCAATGTGCTCTACAGACAGCTGCCACCATCCTTGTACCTGGGATATTCCCAGTACTCTGATGACTCGCTTTCTTCTTTATGCCTTTGCTTCTGCTCTTTTTGTCTACTCAGAATGTGTTTCATACCCTAGCAAATTCTATTAATCCATCAGGGTCTAGTTCACAGGTCACTTGTCATATCATGTGTTCCTTGACAGTCTTTCCTCCTATCCTCTATTCAAGGTAAGCACTCTCCAATTTGAAATGTGCCTTAATACCATTCCATTGTGTCCATCTTCTTCCATCCAGTAAAATGCCTCACAGATAGAGTAGATGGCTCCTTAGATTCCTCATTTGTTCGTTATGTTATTTGATCAACAAACTTTCCTGACATTTCCAAAGGCCGTGTAGGCCCAGTTCCAGTCTTCCAGAAACACAGGTTGTAATAGAGGAGTCATATGGACCCAGATATGGAGTAGATAGACCACAAAGGAGTGGACAGCCCACACCCCTGAGAAGAAGGCCGGGAGATGGAAAAGTTAGGAAAGGCTTCATAGCCAAGGGTTGTCTTCATTTTGTTATCTGCAGAGCCTAGGGGCCTAGGGGGTGGTACTTGGCTTGGTGAGTCTTTAATGTATGAAATAAGGCTGCAAACAAATGAAATGCATCCTTCAAGAGACTTTGCAGTTCCAAGCTCTACCAATCTGAGAGGGCATGGCTACTTTTTTTTTTTTTTTTTAATACTATAAGAATGAATCCTCTGGAGTCGATTATTTTGTTTCAACTGTTTATTTTCTTGCTGCAATTTATTCATTTAATGAAATCATGTTAATTACAAGCCTAGTGTATAGTAGACCTGGTTTAGTGCCCTGGACCCTGCAGATTCAGCAAGCTGGCCATTGGGGTATGATCCAGATCCTGTGTCTACTGAGAGATTTAGTCACTGAACAAATCACTACACAAAATAAACGTAGCTCTATTAAAAAAAAAGTACAAATTTCCATGAACGAGTACCGCAGGAGGTCTGAGCAGAGTCGGAGATCAGGAGAGATTTGCTGTCCTGAAGAAATGGCAAATTCATCTGATCAAAGAACTGGAGAGAGAGTTGGTGAAAAGTCAAGTCCTCTGCTTCCTCTCTCCATAGCAACAGGAAACATCTTACCATTAACTCTCACTTCCCCCTTTTCCCTCCAGCCCCGTAATCATTTGATTGCCAATATACCTGTTATTCAAGAAAATAAACTCCAGTTTCGGCACAGGGGAAAGCTTTTCAAAAAGTTACTTACATCAGTTTTGCCTCTCACCAAAGATTGCACAAGTTGGCACTTCAAAACACAGGGGCATGGATTTGGCCCTCATCCTCCAGGAGTTTACAGAAATATCCACAGGGGAACTGCCCTGGGGTGGAGTGCACAGCACATGAAAATAAAGTTCTTAAAAAATGTTTCCATTTAGGAATGGGTAATTGATGCTACAGCATGAATAGATCGAGGGTAAGCACATTTCCTTAGGAAAGCTGGAGGGACACACATTTGTTGTGGAGAATGGAGGCCACATTAGAGAAAAAAAACCCATCCAGACAGTCTGCTCAGGGGAATTCTCAAGTCCTCCTTTGATCGCTGTGGGAATCTTCTGAAACCTCTCTCTCGTCATTTGCATAGACCTGAGGAGAATTTGCAGGCAACTGCTGAAAGCAATCTTCTGCCCCAAGACTTCCTAATGATCCCCTTTGCCTCTGTGATGTTTTCAGGACATTCTACACGTTTGAGTTCTCTCTGAATGAAGCATTCACATTGCCATTCAACATGTCTAGTTTGGGGTGCATTCTAAGTCAGATTATACAAGAAGCTATTTGTGACATTCAGCAGCTGCAAAAAGAAGAGGCCGTGTTTATTGCAGGGAGGGGTTGGGTGAGTGCTGTTAGACACAATTTAAGTAAACCTCGAAAAGTTCAGAATATAGAATTATCCTGTCAGTGGGGAGTTGTGATTGTATTGACAAAGAGGAAGCGGGAAGCTACTGAGCAAGGAAGTGAATTTATTCTGTTTCCATATGGGGCATCCTGACGGCGTGAACTCTGCAGAGATGCTTGGGGATTTATTCTGATAATGAATATAATATATTGTCTGGAGTCTGTGGCTGATTCTTCTATCCAGTGGGGTGCAATTGGTGAGTATTTCTTTTCAGAAAGCAGCTAGAATAATTAAATTCCAATCAGATTACAGATGATTGTGCATAGACATCAAGTAAGTATGGGAAAGTGCGGGTATTTTAAATCACCTTCAATAGCCTAAAGGGATGCTTGATTAAATATGGTTTGCAAATGAGAATTGATCATGGTAACCTTGTATAAGTTTTTGTTTGTTTGTTTTTTGTTTTGTTGGCAGTGCAGGCATCAAACCCAGGATCTTGTACATGATAGGCAAGAGCTCTTCCACAAAGCTATATCCCTGCAGCCCCCAAACTTGTTTTATCATGTATCGATTTATATGGATGGCTACATATAAAGAAATAAGTGTTTCAGATAAGCTGATAAAACCGGATGTATCTATCTGACTCTTCTGGGATCTGTCATACAGTATCAGAAAGGTTTGGAAGAACTACTTGGCATTATAAGATCCTCTTTTATTTGCTTCCCAAATACCTCACTTTTATTTTTATTTATTCTGGTTCAAGGAAATACTGATTGCTTATGTCTTCAGTGTTGGTCAAATCGTTAGATTTTTTTACACCTCTCCCATCCTTTTTCATTATCATTTCCCAAAACAGAGGTCCAAATTATAAAATATCTACACCTGTCTTTCCAATTCCAAGCTTCATATTTTTGACTATAAGTTAAAAATATTGCTAGGTGCATGAGGAATACTGCTTATCTTAATCTTTCATAATATTACTTTATTTGCTAAGATGCAAAAAAAAAATCCATTTTTTCCCCTGCTTTCCATTTTGCGCCTGTGTGATGCTGGTGGGACGGGTCCAGGCATGTCATTTTCCCAAAGTCAGAGGCATTATTGCAGTATTAGCATTATTAGCATTATTGTTTTGATTGCCATTTGATTTTCCTCAGATTCTATGAGGATCTAATTATATGCCCCTGCAATCAACACGCCTCCTTTCCCTTCCAGCTGTGCCCTAATTGTGTCGCCATCTCATAACAGGGAACACCAGCAAGTGTGGAGGTCCTTCCATGCTGTCGGTTCAGAAACCTATGTGGTGAAATAGTTGTTTTGGAAATATTAGTTTCCTGGGACAATAATTGGCGTTTTTATTCTTGTCCACTGCTCTCATTTGTTATTTACATATTAAAAATAGTCTTTCTGAGTTGCAAATAAAAGTCAGCAAAATAATATGAAGAACTGAATTTAGAGGAAGACTTTCATTACTTAGAAAATCTTTGTCAGGCTGATGTTGATGAAAGTTCTGTATTGTCCAGATGAATTCCAAATATCTATCACTTTACATCAGCCTGATCGCCTTTGCCCCGCCGCCTCAGCTCCAGACTCATTGCAAAGCCTTCATAACTCTCAGGCTTCATAAGGAATTAAGGCTTTGCTGTCTGAAGAATTCTACCGCTGTTATTCACTAATTTCAAAATATATTTTTAAAAAGTTTTTTAAACCCAGAACTAATCAGATAAACATAAAAAATTGCCTAGATTTACCCTTCATCATTACTAGAAAACCAAACATAGTTGGCTACTTTTAATTATAAATACTGTTTTCAGTTCATCAGCAAAGCAAAATAGTCTATTTTAATTTATTTCATTATCATTTTTATATGTGAACCAGCTGTCCTCTTAACAGAAGCAGTTGATCACACCAGCTTATTAATTGCAGCATTCATCTTAACCAAATATAAAGCAATATAAAAAATTATAAGAAATAAAGAGAACATCAAGAGCTATTGAAATCTTCAGAACCCAAGTTCACAAAGATTGTTCCTTTGCTTACTAAATAATTGGCTCTAGTTATTTTGTGCTCTAAATCATTAATATTTACTGATCTTTAATTGTGAAGAAATTAGTCAAGGACAAATCTGATATTCTTTGGTTCATTTTAAATTGATTTTTTTTCCCCTATTCTTGGACAGTGTGATTTCAGAATTATCTTCTCTCCAAGTGAAATTTCTCTCCTTTAGGATTCCGTTATTGAAAAGTTTTATTTTTTGGTTTTAAATTGATGTGGACCTCTTTTATTTCTTGGTCTTGTTATGAAATGTAGCTGCTCCCTATTGATTCAGAAAATGTTTCTTATAGGTCAGGGGTGCTACCTTCATCAGAACTTGATTGTAGATACTAGGTAGTTTATTAATATTTACAAATCTTTCTGGAGGAATAATACCAACTTTGTCCATGTTGAAGCTGAAATGGACACAAAGATCATAGAATCTGAGCTGCACCCAGTGGAAGATGAGGATATTGTTTTGAGACATGATTATGAATGAGAATGTGTGAAACTAGAGGCCTTTCTTTTTTTGGTGGTGGTGGGGGGTAGTACTGGGGATTGTACTCAGGGGCACTTAACCACTGAGCCACATCCCCAGCCCTATTTTACATTTTATTTAGAGACAGGGTCTTCTTGAGTTGCTTAGTGCCCCGCTGAGGCTGAGGCTGGCTTTGAAGTTGCTGTTCTCCCATCTCAGCCACCTGTCCCACAGGGATTATAGGCGTGTGCCACCTTGCCCAGTTTAGAGGACTTTTTTATAAGACTTGTGACAGCTTTAGATATCATTTTCCTGTACCAGTACTCCATTGAGTGTCATGGTGTCTCCCGTAGGTGACAACTCTGTTTTATATCAATTTCCTTGTTAGTATTTATTAGGAAGTCCTTACTCCCAATTTTTTTCTACGTAGAAAATTCTCCTCAAGTATAGATTCTTTGTAAGTTTGTACCACTGTCAATCAAGCAGGCCCTAAATATTATCCAGTTTTTAAAATATGAGAGAGCTCTGAGCACTTTAACTAATCACATGACTCTTTTAAACTACTCTCTAAGATCATCACATTATATTTTGTCTTTTCATTCCACAATGAAATTTTGTCCCCCCCCCTCCCTCAAAGGTTCTGGAAGAAAAGTTGCATCAATTTTTTCCTTTCAAATTTTAAGATTAATTTCCCTTGTTACTTTTACTTTCAGAATATATAATTATGTTAGATTTAAATAGCAAAGAAGACATAGTTTAATTTTCAAGCAATTGAAAATTATTCTCTTATCTAAGCTGTACCAGACCCTTACTTAATATGTAGTCTGAAAGTAAGAAGAGTGAACTTTCTAAGTGAAATAATTGGTCTATAGTTCTATTCACATACATTATTTCTCTCCTGGAATGAGCCAAGTGTAGGCTTTGTAGAATGAATTAGGTGAATCAGAACTACTTGGGTGGATGGATCAGAGCTGTACAACCTCATGAAGAATGATTGATTCAAGTATAAGAGGCATGTAGTTAATGAAATTATTCATTCTTTCTGCAAGAGAGACACAGTTCACTTTTGAGGAAGTTATCCTTGAAATGAAATGACATATTTAAAAATAGTTACTAAGACTTATTTAAGGAATGCTTCTTAAAGAAGGTTAATATTTGAAATATTACTTGAAAAATGAACAGAGGCATGCCAAACAAGGGAGTCAGAAATCCAGCATGCAGGTGGATGGATAGCATGTGGAAGGACATTGAGGCAGAAATGGGTATGGACCCCACTAACTTGGCAGCAGCAGGTCAGCCGGTATATTGACAACTGGACCATTAGTTCAGATGCTGAGTAGCTCTGAGATTTACTTCAGGATACTTATTTGTAATACAGAGGGAGTACATTGGACCGTTGCTTAGGGATCTCTTCAACTTGAACACTCTAGGAGCCCACGAAAGCTCCCTTTTTATGATTTCCCAATGCTATTTGTTGTTGGTCACTATTAATTCCAACCTCAAGGCCCATCTCCTACCCAAAGCTCTCTATTTCCCCACCCCATTTATATGGTGGCAGGACAGTCTCTAGATGATCCCACCCCTGCCAGAGGGAGACTTTGTACCCTTCCATCCCTGCAGGCGAGGTTGAACTTTGTAATGCTGTGTCAGCAGGGCTCTTTGTGATTTGGATTTTTTTTCTTCTTCTCTCTCTCTCTCTCTTTTGCAGCATGTTTTCTGTCTGCCTCGCCTTTCATTTGTTCAACATTTGTCACATGAATATTGTGGCTTGGCTAAACTAGCCACAGTGATAGCAGACGTTTTGAAATGGACAGAGCAGATGGTAGCAGTGGTATTGGATTAAATTATTAACTAGGATCCCAGCAGAAGCCTTTAGCTTCAAATACATGCAGAGTGAAGGGTGTTTTTTAGCGTCAAAATTAACTGGCAGAGTGGATGCCAAATTAAATTTCTTCTGAAGAATTGATTCATTATCATCTCTGAAGGTTTCGCTTTCTACTTCTAACCATCCCCCACCCCACAGTGAGGAAGAGAGAGAGTTCCACTTGTCTTTTTCAATATATTGTATGATTCATCATAAAAATTAATTCAGAAGCAGAAGAAAGAACAGGTCATTGTATCAATGAAGTTTTGAAAATTGATAATTTTAAATGTACTTTTGTGGACTAACATGATTTGTGGGACAATTAAAATAATTCTTTTGAACATCTGTCATCTGGCACAAGTTTTCATTCTGTGACATATTTTAAAAATAAGGAGTTACTAAGACTTTCAAGGAATGCTTCTTAAAGAAGGTTAATATTTGAACTATTACTTGAAAAATGAATACCTCTACAACATTACCTTTAAAAATACTCTGTGTGTGTGTGTGTGTGTGTGAAGTAAATGCAGTTTCTATAATCTCTACCACATGTACATTTCATTTCATAACTCAGAATGCTTATATCATGTGATGTTTTCAAATGCTCCCAATGAGCTTGGAAAGCCCAAGAATGAATGAATGTGTGTCTAAAGATTTACAAATTGTATTTCAAGTATGTTAGCCATGCATAAAGATAACAAGTAAATCTAAATTAGTCATGGATAGTCTTCTATTTTAGACATTAAACTTGATTTTGAAAAATTGTCTAAAAAAACAAGAAGTAAAGGCACCATTTACAAATAAGGATGGGCTAAGGAATTTTCTATTTAAGAGATTTAGCTCTTAAAGCTTCTCTGAGCAGTGCTTAAAATCATCATTTAGTACCCAGCCTTGACCAGAACTTTGTCATATCTGATTTTTCTTTCCCTTCCTTCTGCTTCCAACTTAGACAAACCTTGTAATCTTTGTTGATTACATATTTCATTCTCAATTTATTTCTGGGTCCTCTATTCTATTTCATGGTCTCTATTTTTATGCCAATATCATGGTGTTTTTGTTACTATTACTCTGAAGTAGATCTTGAGGTCAGGTATTGTGATGCCTCTGTTTTATCCTTTATTGAATTCGGATGGAACCCAAGGCTTTGTGCATGGGAGGCAAGTGTTCTACCACTAAATTACACCCCAGCCCTTTTTATTATTTATTTCTAGACAGGATCTTGCTTTAAGGGCTTGCTAAGTTGCTGAGGTTGGCCTCAAACTTGTGATCTTCTTCCTGCCTCAGCCTCCTAAATTGCTGGGATTACAGGCATGTACCCCTGTGCCCAGCTATGTGGAATAGTTTAAGAAGCATTGATATTAGTTCTTTAAAAGTCTGGTGAAAAGTCAACTTGAATCTGTTTAGTTTGGGGCTTTTCTTTGCTGGGAGACTTTGTTACTGCTTCAATCTCATCACTTGCTAATGATCCATTTATGTTTTTTATTTCCTCTTGGTTTAATTTTGGTAACTTATATATGTCTGGAATTTGAGTTTTAGATTTTCTAACTTATTGTCATATAGTTTTTGAAAGTATTCATTAATAATCTGTGGGTTTTAATGATAGTAGTCCCTTTTTCATCTCTAATTTATTTATTTGGATCTTTTCTTTTTAAAAAATATTTGTTAGTTGTAGGTGGACACAATACCTTTATTTTTATTTACTTATTTTTATGTGGTGCTGGGGATCGAACCTAGTGCCTTACCTGTGCTAGGTGAGCACTCTACCACTGAGCCAGCCATAACCCCAGCCCCTGGATGGTCATTTTCTTTTGATTAGTTAACTAATGGCTTGTCAGTTTTATTTATCTTATCAAAGAACCAGTTTGTTTCTTTGATACTTTATATTAGTCTCTATTTCATTTAGTTCTGCTTTGATCTGTGTTATTTCTTTCTTTCAACTAATTTTGAGTTCGGTTTATTTTTGTTTGTTTCAAAGACCTTGAGCTGCATCATTAGGTTATTTACTTGTAATCTATATGTTTTTCATGTAGTTATTTGTAGCTATAAACTTCCTTATTCATATGCTTTGCTGTATCCCATAGGTTCTGGTATGCTGTGTTTCTGTTTTCATTTGATTCTAGGAATTTTTTAATTTCCACATTTATTTTTTTCAATGACCCTCAGAAACATATTATTCAATCTTCATGTGCTTGTTTAATTTTTATAGTTTCTCTTGTTATTGATTTCTGTTCATTCCATTGGGATCTGATAAAATGCAAGAAATTATTTCATTTCTCTTGTGTTTGTTAAGACTTGCTTTATAGGGCTGGGGATGTGGCTCAAGCGGTAGCGTGCTCGCCTGGCATGCGTGCGGCCCGGGTTCTATCCTCAGCACCACATACCAACAAAGATGTTGTGTCCGCCGAGAACTACAAAAAAAATTAAATATTAAAAATTCTCTCTCTCTCACTCTCTCTTAAAAAAAAAAGACTTGCTTTATGACTTAATATATATGATCTATTTTTGGAAAAAGTTCCATGTGATGACAGAAAGAATGTATATTCTGCAGCTGTTAGCTGAAATATTCTGCAAATATCTGTTCAGTTTATTTTATCTTTAGTATAATTTAATTCTGCTGTTTCTTTGTTGATTTCTTTTTCTTTTTGGTCTGGATGATCTATCTCTTGGTGAGTGGGATATTAAAGTTACCCTCTATTATTATGCGGGGGTCTATCTCTCTGTTTATGTCTAGTAGCATTTGTTTTTTTTTTTAATTTTGTGCTCTGATATCTGTGCTATTTATTTATTATCACAGAGTGTCAATATGTAGTTTCCTTCCTTTCCTCTTGTCTGATGTTGCCTTGAAGCTTGTTTTGTCAGGTTTGAATATAGCTACTCCTGCTTGCTTTAGGATTCCATTTGCTTGAAATATTCTTTCCTCTTTGTTTTGGTTTAAATATTAGGTGTCCTCCAAAAGCTCATGTGTGAGGCAATGTAAGAAGGTTTAGAGTTGAAATGACTGGGTTATGAGAGAATTAACCCCCTGGTAGGAATTAACTGAGTGGTAACTGAAGGCAGGTAGGGTCTGTTTGGAGGAGGTGGTTCTCTGGGGGAGTAGCTTTGGGGTATATATTTTGTATCCAGAAAGTGGAGTCTCTCTGCTTCCTGACATCATGTCCTGGTCCACTTTCCTCTGCCACACTCTTCTGCCATGATTCTCTGCCTCACCTTGAGCCCTGAGGAATGGAGTCAGCCATCTATAGACTTGAGATCTCTAAAATTGAGAACTCTCCAAATGAACTTTTCCTTCTCTAAAAATGATATTGTCAGGTCTTATGGTCACACTGGTGAAAAAAACATCATTCTTTCATTTTCACTCTGTGTATTCCTTTGCCAATGAGAAGAGTTTTCTTTCAGATAGCCTATTGCTGGGTCTTGTTACTTCAATCCAATCTGTTACAGCTCAAAGAGCAGCCTTAGAAAATACATGTTCCATTGCAACTTTATTATTGGACAATGAAATTTGGATTTTTATGTAATTTTCATGTCATAAAATTCATTATTATTTTAATTTTTTTTGACCAATCAAAAACAAGCTGGCTGGATTTCGCCCCAGGGCCATTATTTGCTAACTTCTGCCTTATACTAACAAAATCATTCAAATTTCAAGGGAAATAAATAAAAAGCATAAAACAGAAGTTTAAGGACTAGATCTTTGAACGTTGATAAGAGTTTTCCAGTTCTAGAAAGAACATCATCTGGGCTGGGGATGTGGCTCAAGCGGTAAGCGCGCTCGCCTGGCATGCGTGCGGCCCGGGTTCGATCCTCAGCACCACATACCAACAAAGATGTTGTGTCCGCCGAGAACTAAAAAATAAATAATAAAAATTCTCTCTCTCTCTCTCTCTCTTTCTCTCTCTCTCTCTCTCTCTCTCTCTCTCTCTCTCTCCTCTCTCACTCTCTCTAAAAAAAAAAAAAAAAAAAAAAGAACATCATCTGTAGGAAAGGAATTAGCATGCTATTATGTCAGTGAGTAAGGTTTTGAGAGCTGTGTTGTTAGCAGTATATGATTGAAAAAGTAGGTGGAAAAATGAAGAGAGAAAGATCATGGGTACTAACCAGAAGTCCACTGATAACTGCTGAGAACTATTTTTAAAAGAACAATTAGAATTTAACTTCTAGGAGGTAGGAGAGATGATATGTATATACAAACTGGAAGCATCAGGTTTGGAGCAATCATTCAAGGATCTAGCAATTGAACTCTGAGACAGTAGAGAAGCCATTTCAGTGTTCAGAAAGCTGATTCCCCTCCACTAAAGCCTGACTCAAGGTTGCTTGAGATTTTACTTATCACTTTAACAAGTACATCTATACCAAATCCAGATACTGTTCCAAAGATGTTGTAATAATAACAACATATTAAGTTCTCATAATAACTTTGTGATATAAATACTATTATTACTTCCATTTTATAGCTGAGCAAATCAAGGCACCAAGAGGTTCCTCCTATAGGAGTAGCTAGTAACTTGGGTGGAACAGTTACAGAGTTGGGTTGTTTGCTATTATGCTATGCTGTCAAGTTTCCAAGGTCTAGGATATTAGAACTTTTTTTGTTTACTTTTTGTTTCTGATTTTTTTTTTTTTTTGAGAGGTGGGGGGCTTCTACTCCTACTACATGTCTGGCTAAAACTTATTAGAAAGTATCATGAAATTACATTTTTCCTATTAAATATGTAAACTGAGCAACTTAATAAGTACTAGACACTAAGGCATACAAATTATATGGTAAAGACATTTCCCTGTTCTTATGCCTATACATAGGATATAAAGCAAGAGATGACTGTATTACTGGGAAAAACTTTATAATTAGTAAGCTCTCCCCAAATACAACTTAATACATAATAGTACTAGTGAATATAATTAGTTATTTTGTTTATTACCTGAACACCTGGAGTTACAGGGGAAGGTTGGAAGATGTGTGAAGGACACGGTGCCCTAGGGTGCTGGAATGGAAGCTTGCTTCCTGCCCCCATGTTTACCACTGATTGGTGTGTAAACACATAGTGGCATTATCTTTTCACAACCATGGCCACTTACCATCAGGCTTAATGTTGAGCAAGAAAGTAAATTGCTCTGCTCCATGCATGACTCTTATTACAGTTCATTTTCTAAGGGGGAAAGAGCACTTCCCTAAGTAGTCCTGGGGGATTTAAAATGGGTCTCCCAGCCCGATAAATATCCTGCCTCTTTGAAATGAGAGCCAGTGGGACTCATTGTAGAGTTTTGTTTTATTGCCATTACCTCCTTCAAATTTTTATTCAAATCTTACCATTTCAGTAATATTTAATTCAGACCACCTCTCACCTTCAGTCTTTTATCCTGTTCAATTTTCTCTTCTGACCATTGCACCTTCTAATCTACCCTGCAATTATAGTTCCATGTCAAATAATGTAAGCTCCATGAAGGCAGGAATCCTGCCTATTTTGTTCAGGTATGTATCCCAACTGAATGAAAGCATGGCACTTAGTAGGAACACAAAATTTATCATTTTAATGAATGGATTTATTTCATATGTCATTATTGTATACATGAAAACCTGCAGGATTGAGATTCAGGGTTTGTTTTTAATAGGAACAGTTTATGTTTTCAATTGGAAGAATGCATGGTGACACTTAACCTCAAAACTTTGCAGATGGTGAATAGAAGCATTTCTGCTCAGAACTCTACTGTCTCTAATGCAGGTGAGCAGAGTGAGGTCACTCTTGCTGATACATTTGTTTTCTAAAGGGGAACTTTGCTCACTAATTTAAGGAACTATATAATCTGATTTACAGTCTTAGTTGTTACTCAATTGCCATCTGGCAATTTAATTACCTTTAATTAAAGCTACGTAAAGGGTAAAGAACAAAAGTTGGAAGTCTATGATAACTATGTATGGTAATATATAATAAGTGTATTTCCTATGTTTGGTTTGCTTTTATTGTTAAAAAAGTAAGGTTAAGGGCATAAAAAGATTCAAAGTGGCATCATTCCAAAGCTTTCCCCGGAGGAAACCCCTTATATAAATTTTATTCTTTGACTAAGAGCCTTTGTTATAAACTAAATGTTTTGAATTAGTGGATTATTACATTTTTCCAGTCAGTTACAAGTCTGGCCCAAAGCTATAAAATAAGTGAGCTAAATTGTTTCAAAACTGTTTTTCTGGGGTATGTGAGGAGGATTTTTTCCATTGTTTCTTATTTCATAATCAATATCCTTTTTGTTGCTATCCATTTCCTCTTGGAATATTTCTCAAACGCCTACCTATCCCCCAATTCCAATTCCTCCCCCTGTTTGTTTCCCTAGTTCTCTGTGATTGACAGCAAATGGGCAGAAGAACCAGAATTCAATATATTCAGGTTAAAGAGTAACCCAAACCACCAAGCTTGTTTGCGACTGCTACCAAGAGGAAGAGTGGTTATAGAACTGTGAAAACTAGGTGCTTAGATGATAATTATACTTAAAGAAGAGCTGGAAATTTTTAAGGTACTTCATCTAATTTCTCCATTGGAGTTAGAAGGTTATAAGCCCCACCCTCCACCCTCTTAGAGTTGTTTCAACTAGCTGTAAATAAGATTGCACTTTGGAAAGGCTATACTGATTCTCAGTCCCTGGCCAAGAAGGGTGAGAAGAAGGGGCATCTTCATTTGCATAAAAATGCAACCAAGCTGTCTTTTGTAGCTCCTTGGTGATTCTAAAGTTTTTCTGCTTCTGAATGTTCCTTTGGTAAGAGGGACAGAGCCTAGGGGCGTGTCAGGAAACAATAGTTTGGTTCTTTTATTTCCCTGTATCTGTTTAAATCCTATACACCCAGAATTAACTGGAGAGTCAAGGAATCGTCGTAGTGGAATTGCTCCTGTAGAAAGATCTGGGTTGTTCGTAGTGGCCTAGTAAAATTGGGGACATGATTTGTTTCATCTTGACTTCTGTAGAGGAAAATCTGTAGTGTTTTTGTGGACTCCAGGGAGGAGAAACTTCTGATGTGTGGAGAGGAAATGGAATGAATGAGCGCCGAGGCAGAAAGCCTGATGTGGCTATCATGCAAATAAGATCCGTGATTGGCTTTCTCTTTCCCAGCCTGTTGTCACTGGCTGCTCCCAGCCTTAAAGATTAGGTTTCACTGGGAGTTTTTCAGGTTCAAGGACTATTAATGGTTTGTAACTGCTTAACAATAAACTCAACCTCAGAGTTACAACACCCGGGGCAGTTGGATGAGAGACCTTGGAGGAAGAAAGTTCGAATCTAGAGCAGAAGAGTGCAGCTTGCCACCTGCCTGCTGGACTGAGCTTTTAATGTGACTTAAATTTCTAAACCTCATGTTGGCGCCTGGAAATGGTGGTGTTCATTAATGCAAAGATTAAGTCTTTCATTAAACTTTTTAAGAAGAAAAGTAAGTAATTCCTTTTCGCCACTATCTGTTGTGTGTGTGCTTTTGTGTTTTGTGTGCTCCTTTGTCCTTTTGAGTGACAGGAATCAGAATGGGAAACAGTGTAACTGGTATAAGTTACTCCATACCAAGTTGTTCAAAGAGCTCAGACTATTATAACTCTAGGATTGCATTTATGATTGGAATTTTAAGTGACTCCATTTCTTTTGTACTTCTCAAAAGCATTCCTTTAAAAAAGGGAAAAACCTTTGTATTTACTTTGTTTTCTTTGGTATTCGGTGTCTGATTTTTGATTCTGTGGCTGGATGAGCAGCTGACGTAAGGGATCCTCTGTGTAATGTGTCACATACTTTTGGTGGGAATGATCCTCTAAAGCTCCCTGTCACTCTCTGTTAGGTATTTACAAGCTCAAGAACAAACTGTCTAGACTGATGAGTGATTGTGTAAAGTACAGAGCTTTTGTCCTTGCTTTTTGTTTAAATTTCGTTAAGCCAGGTGCCTTTTGAAAATGTAAATTTTACAACCACACAGTCTTGTTTTTACCTGGTTATGGGTTTATTTCAATTTAATATAGTTTTTGGAAACTAGATAAATGTGCATGGGTCGGGGAACTGGTAAGAGAAGCTCTGGAGAAAGCAACAAAGAATAGCACACTGGGCTCATTTTCTGTGTGTCTTGCCCCAAGGCTGTCTTTGGAAGGACTGATAACAATCTGCTCTGGCAAGAGGGAGGTGCACCAGCCAAGAGACAACTGCTCTTTCAGAGGAGCCAGTTGGTAGCTGTGCATTAGGGCTGATGGTGCGATTACACGGACTCAGATGCCATTATTTGGATTTGATTTATAATTGGCAAAATCTCCATGTCTTCCAGCTATGAAGTATTGCAGTTAAACCTTTAAAAAAAATAAGTGGACATTAGCACAAAACATTGTAATGGACTCTGGATATAATTTGGGGGACCTACAACCAGTTTGGCATTGTACTAGACTTTCTGTAATGTACATGAGAATGAAGTCATGTCTTCGTGGGTTTTGGGTATTAAGACTGATGGTTATATGGACCATGCAAAACATTGTTCAATCAGATTTCATGAAATATTTACTAATTTATATACCATTTTCATCAAACTGTATAAGCAAACAGCAGACAGGAATATTGTTTTAACTTGATGTCTAGTTCTCAATGTTAATCGCCTAATTTGCAATTTATGAAGAAAGTAGAATCCTATAAAAGAAGAATCATGGCTGGGCATGGTGACGCACACCAGTAATCCCAGCAGCTCAGGTGGCAGAGGCAGGAGGATCTCGAGTTCAAAGCTAGCCTCAGCAATTTAACAAGGCACTAAGCAACTCAGTGAGACCCTGTCTCTAACAAAATACAAAATAGAACTGAGGATGTGGCTCAGTGGTCGAGTGCCTCTGAGTTCATTCCCCAGTACCTCCCCAAAAGAAAGAAAGAATGAATCATTCTTTTCAGACTCACCTGATTTTATTATTTAGTAGCTATAAGGAAAGATGGTGTATGGGGTCCCACCTGAACTGTGGCTGAAGTTTCCTGGGTCTGAGGAAGGCACAATTCCTTCTTGGTGGTGACACTGAAGTTAAGGGCTCCTTCAGAATGACATTCATTGTTCCCATCGCAACCACTCTTTACATGAGTTGTTTTGTGAAGTAAGAGCTTTACATAATTAGTTCATTTGAGCTTTATTATAGTCCATAATAATTGTGCTGTGAGGTATGTTTAATTAATTTTATATGTTTAAAGTTTATATATTATGGTTAGGGGAAAATTTTATATGTTCAAATAGATGTAATAGTCCATGCATGCCTTTTCACTTTACCGTGAGAATCTGTTTCTTGATCTAGTTTCTGGTACATGTTATGTAGTAGAAAAGGGTATTTGCAGTGGGAACTGCAGTCGAGAGTCTCAGAGTCAGGGAAGACTTATCTCTGATTCATAAGTTCAGTGTCTGCTGGATTTACAGGAGTTCGACCTATCACCACCAGAAAATGCTGCAGTACAGGGGCTTTCTCTATTTTTTTTCTTCTATTTTCTCTTGTGCCTGAGTCATGTGGCGGATATACAGAAAGTATTTAACATCAAGTTAAAACAATATGCCTGTCTGCTAATAAATTTGTTTGTGTGCTGTTAGCTTCATTTGGGGCTTTACTTATACTCCAGCTTAGGTTATTTTGAAACAAGGAAGTCTCAAGCCCTAGGGGAATTAAAGGAAAATTATTTTAGAGATTTATCCTGGTCTCTGGAAACCTGTTATTTTCTCCTCTAGTGTTTTGGGCTTTTTTTTGTGTGTTGGGAATATTAAATTGAATTGTGTTGGAAAAAGTCAACTGCACTGTTTTTTTTTTAATTTTTAATATGAAAGCATTCCATGAAAGCAAGAAATAAGAGGAAAATTTTATAGCACAAATGGATTCCCATGTCTATTAGATATGCCACTTAAATGTACTAAATTGAATGTTTATGCAAATCTTTAAGAGAATTGAGTTTATAACAGGGATGTTTTAAAATAATGCTATGGATGGGAAAGATTTGGTCCTAACCTCCTGGTATGAAATTTGTTTCTGTCAGGACAATCTAATTTAATGATGCAGTAACATTATGCAATTGAATAACTCATGTTTGTTGTGGTGGAGTTAAGTAGGAAATTGAGATCTCGGACAATGTTGTCATTCATTTTGGTCTAACATGGAGTAAAAGGAGGACCTGAATTGCTGGGGAGCAGTCAACTGTGCACACAATTATTCTAGGAAAGCATTGTGTGCAGGATGGACGCTGTCAGTCTTTTCTTTACCAGCAGAGCACAGGGGCAAGACTTCTGCAGTCTCGATCTCAGTCACATTTTGCTCTGTTTCTCCTTGCTGTTCCTTAGCTATGTAGTAGAAACCAAAACCACCTGCTCTCCCTTCCTCCTCTCTTTTTCTGGTTCTAGGGATTGAACCTAGGGGTGCTTAACCACTGAGCCACACTCCAGCCCTGTAGAAATGGGGTCACTTAAGTTGCTTAGGGCCTCACTAAGTTGCTGAGGCTGGCCTTCAACTTGAAATCCTCTTGCCTCAGCCTTCCAAGCCACTGGGATTACAGGCATGTGCCACCATGCCTGGCAAAAGCTTATCTTAGTGTAACAAATTTGGGACCATTGAAGCTTAACTTAACACCTGACTTTTTCTGTCTTTCTTTCTGTAGCGGTTTCCAACCTAGATGAGGAGAGTCGATGGACAGTCCACTACACTGCTCCATGGCACCAGCAGGAGAATGTGTTCCTTCCCACCACAAGACCCCCTTGTGTTGAGGACCTACACCGCCAAGCCAAGCTCAACCTCAAATCAGTATTGAGGGGTAAGATGGCATTTTTCTGTAAGCTTGTTATTCATGAATTACTGTTAGAATTGAGAATATGAATTTAATTGCTATTTATCTGTAAAAGAAGATCTGTTTACACCGAATGTGTAATAATATGCCTTATCTTCATGAATACAATCCAATACATGCCAGAAAAATGTTCTGGTACCTGGAGAAACTTGCCTGTTTATAGATATGCACATCTATCTTCAAAGAACCCACTCCTGCTAAAAAAAAAAAAAAGAAAAAAGAAAAAAAAAACTATTTATCATGTTTAAACTACCAGCACTAATCTAATCCAAATAAACCCCTACTGACTTGGGAAATTTTGCCATTGCCTTTAAAAAAACATTAACAAATTTTAGCGAATATGTGTTTGAGCGGTACTTTTTAATGGTTTGTTTTGTTTAGTTCAAGTTAGTTAGAAAGGAGATCTTTCCATAGACTAAGCAGACCTAATCGTTTGATTTATTAGAACTTGGGTGATACCAACTGGGCTTCTCTAACTAAGCTCAGTCTCTGATTCTAGGCCTTAGAGCAAAAGCAGACGGGCAAGATACACTGTGGTCTGGAGATGAGGAAAGTGCATACTTATTGCTAGTATAAAACTCACTTTTACTTTAACTTATTGTTGATGTTGAAAAGTGTTGCTATGTGGTCAGGAGGGAATTCCAGAAATGAGGAAGGGAGGTAGTTCTTCAAAGAGGAAAGGAACTTCTTATAAACTTGAGAGACTCTATAAAATAACAGGCCAAAGTTCTTATCCTACCGGGTTCTCCTACAGATTTGTTCTACCATGCAATATTTGGGACATAAGTATAAAAAAGAAGTATTCATTTGTCTGAAATTTAATTAAAATTTAATTAAACAAGGCATCTTGAATTCTATCCAAGGTGAAAGACTTAAATCTGGGAGAAACTTTGTTATTTATTCAGGGAAAATGTAGCACAAGGACTACTCTAGAATATTTACTTATATATCAGTCATTTATTTATTTTAACATGCACACACATTTTATTTATCAATTTTAAAAAAAGAAAGAAAATTTGAACAAAAACGAAGTGCAAAGGTTATCAGTTTGGTATATCAGTCATTTACTAAATGATATATATTTTTTTTCTTTTTGTGGTACTGGGGATTGAATGTAGTACTGGGAGGCTTTAATACCAAGCTACATATGTAGCCTTTTTGATTTTCTATTTGAATTGCTCAGACTGGCCTTGAATTTGTGATCCTGATCCTCTTGCCTCAGCCTCTAAGTTGCTGGGATTACAGGCATGCACCACTGCACCCAGCAAATTATTCATTCTTTAATAACTACCACTATAATTACTAGCTAATATTTATTAAACAATTATAATGCCAGGTATTGTTCTATGCTCATTGCATGTATTATCCCACTTAATCCTCTCATTAATCCTACTACTTTTTTTTTTTACTACACCCAGATGAAACAGAGACACAAAGATGAGAAACTTCCCCAAGTCCTTGAAGTTAGCTGTAGAACCAGGATTTAAATTTAGGACAATCTGAGGCTATAGAAGTCATTCATATTTATTGCTGATACACTAAACCATCTTTAACTACTCTGGGTTGGAACTCTGTTTTTCTGGTAGAAATGCAGAATGCAAAGTTGCAATTCCAGCTCTCAAGGACTGTATATTTGTATCTACAGTGCAAATCATGATATGAAAAATACAGGATATGTGCCAAATTTTGCTAAATGGAAATTGAAGAAAACAGATAATATCTGCTTGGATAAAGGTGAAACAGTTATCAAGAGTCACCATGGATTTGGTATTCTGAGCAGAACTAAACAAACATTTTGGACCACGCCTGTTTTTCTTCCATTAGTATTTTATGACAGCTTGTCTCACGTATCTTCCAATAGTAGCTTGCAGCCTACAGTTTTAGCATTGGTCGATGCAGAAGTGAGGGCATTATTGGCATCCCCTTTTCATTTAAGCCGAGTAATCTGTGTGTTGAGCTTACATGAAAACAGTGGCATCAGTTTAGCCCACTTGTATGATCTTGGGGTGGTACATAGAACTTCTTTGCCTTCATGGTATCAATTGCCTTGTGTACCTAAATCTAACCAAAATTTGTTCAAGATCCCTTCAGTTCCCAACTATTTATCCTTTATAAATATCAGCAAGAAACTTCTCTATTTATAGCTCACCTTCCCCCACCAAATAATTAATAAGAATGTTAAATGGCACTGTTCCCAGAACAAACCCCCGAGGCAATGCCTTGTTCATAATTCTCTGCCCAGATCCTGAGTGGCAGAGCACTGCATGGACTGGTTTGTACAAAACGCATGCGTGAAGGTATGTGTGAGTTTGAATATTCAGCCTCAACTGCTTTTTGATCACTCTCCAGGAAATTGTGCTTCACTGCTTGGTTCATGCATTTTCAATTTCCAGATCAGGATTCTTTTTTTTTTCCCCCTTTAGAAGATTAAACATCTGTATACAGAAATTTTTCTGCTTTAGTGTTCTTTTAAGTGTGTTTCCATGTGAAATATCACTACTGGTTTTACCTAAACTTGAATTTTACTTAAAAATTTTTTTAGTTGTAGATGACACAATACCTTTATTTTATTTATTTTATTTAATTTTTTGTATTGCTGAGAATAGAACCCAGGGCCTCCCTCATACATGAGAGACAAACACTCTACCACTGAGCCAAAACCTTAAATTTTCTTTTGAAAAGATAAATGCTTATGTAATTGTTTTATTGCCCAAAAAGTGTTCATCAAAGAGATATTCTATTAATTAAGTAACTTTAGAAATTATTGGAGCTCAATTTCTCTTTCTCTCTCAGGGATGAAATTCAATAGCACTCTACCTCTGAGCTACATCCCCAGCCCTTTTTATTTATTTATTTTTTTGAGACATGGTCTCACTAAGTTGTCATGCTGGGCTTGAACTCATGATTCTCCTACCTCAACCTCCTGAGTTGCTTTTTGGAATTCAACTTTTAAAGTCTGAATTCGAACCTCCTTGGAGGTTAAATAATTTTACCAACAGTAATTAGGACAGATGAAATGAGAAAGAACCTCTGAGTTCTTTTGTTCCTCATTATTTATTTTTAAATATGTTTAATCACATGTGCAGAACTCCATGGACCACTTCCCCAGTATTATCCTAACAACCTGAAATAAACACAACAAGAGTGCAGAGTGTCTGTTGCCTCGTTACCAGTGAAGAGGAAAACAACAACAACAAAAACCAAAACCAAAAAACAGTTCCTGAATATTCTTGAATATGTGTAATGTTAAAGCTTGATATTATATAGATTATCAGTCTAAGTTAATTCAACCTCAGTGTTCTTTACTTAAAAATATAGAAAGGCAGCTAAGTATGCCCTGTGCATAATCTATTTATTCATCACTGTTATCTTTCCCATAATTTTTTTTTAGGGGGTGGGGGGATACCAAGGATTGAACTCAGAGACATTTAACCAACTGAGCCACGCATCCCTATTCTGTTTTTATTTTTTATTTTGAGACAGGGTCATACTAAGTTGTTTAAGGTCTCGCTAAGTTGCTGAGGTTGGCTTTGAACTTGTAAACCTCCTGCCTCAGCCTCCAGAGCCACTGTGATTACAGGCGTGAGCCACCATGTCCAGCCCTTGCCCATAATTTTAAGGAAGGAATAGCATTCTTTAATGTTGAACAGCTGGGGACTTTTTCATTAAATGTTTGTTATGTAAATTATTCTGTCAGTTTTTATGGGAAACCAGGCTCTAATCTTAAGGACCACAAAATGCATGGGGAAACGGTACAGTGAGTACTAATTAATAACTAAATATAAGCATACACTTCTCTCTCTTTTTTTTTTAAGTAAGTAAGATATACTTCTTAAAGTAATATGGAAATACATAGTAGTCATAGTAGTCAATTGAGTGACTGAAGAAGGCACAGATTTGCTGGAAAATGTTTTTTGAAAAAAACTAAGTTAATACCTGTAGGCAGATAATAGAACAATTTAATCGGTATTTGAGTATCAATTTTGTGCTACATAAGGAGTTTTAAAATGGACTGATAAAGTTCCCCAGCTTTAAAGGGCTGAGCTTGCTATCGTGCATAAACAGCAGTGATGTAAGGAGGTACACCTGAAACATGGGGATAGAGGGAGAACTGGAAAAGCATTTGGAGACCCTACTCCCCTCCTTATTCACCCACCCACATACGCAGAGATGATGGTCTTCACAGATGTGTAATATGGCATGAGATGTTCTCTCCTTCACCATCCTCCAAATGTAACAGTGATCTTTTGTGTTTGTTGTTGAACAGTTTCTGGAGAACTTGTTAAGTGTGGGGAGGAGTGTTGATTAAAAACAGTATTTTGCTATTTGGTTCAACAAAGACATCTGGCTCTTAATGAAGAGTTTATTTTTGGAGATGGATCCTATCATCCATGAAGAATTAATTCAGCATCTTAATAAATTTCCTGAGGAAATCTACCCTATTATCTCCATAATTGAACTCTTCCTGAACTTTCTTGGAGATAATAATGATGATAAATAATCTTTTCTATCTAGGTATTTATCTGTACAGCTTTTAGCTGTACTGAGATAACCCCAATTAAGGTGGAAAAGAGTATCAAGAACTAGGTATAGGCTCAATGAAAGATTTGGAGATTGTTTCGTTATAGCTTCTGGGCCTCATTTGACAATTCTAAGCATAGTAAAGGCTGAGATAAAGACATCATTTTTAAGTCTCCATCCTCAAAAAGCCCAACTTGAGAGAGAAAGAGAGAGAAACAATTTCTCACAGTGTGCTTAACAGACAGTTTAGGCACTGTGTCTGTATACACTCCTGCCTGAATTTGTTCACAGAACATCTGTTGTTGGTAGCAGAAATGTTCTCTTCTCACAGCTCTTTCTTGAAGAAACACATTTTAGCAGGTCAGCATGCTCTGGGGCTCTAGAATTAGAAGTGCAAATGTGGGGAGGAGTGTGAATTTGGACTCTGTTCATTTAAAGTCAGGGGGTTATGTTTATCATATCCAGAAGGAAAAGCATTGAAGATTTACAGCGTGAAAAGTGATCGCTTATACCAATGATTCCAGCCACTGTGTGTGTACACGTGCCAACCAGTTCAATGTTAAAGAACCAAAGACCTTTCTTAAAATCCTGGCCTGGGTTTCCAGGTTCAACCAAGTTTCGGACAGTTCCTGACCCCTTCCTTGAGGGGGTGACTGCATTGACTTTGCATTGTTACAAAGGTGTCTCTTCCCATTGACCTAGACAAATAAGTTCTCCTTGGGAGAGCTGGTGGGCTTCTCTCTGGATTTGGTGAGGAGTTGTGGGTATCTTTCTGCCTTGTCCACATGGCCCCTGAGATATCAAAGTCTTTCACTAGATTCTCACTCCAGAAGTCCTGTGGTACTTCAAGGGCTGTCCAACAGCTGCCTTTACAGATATGGCTTGTGGACATTAGTTAAGAGCTCTCTCTCTTGATGCCTCTGCCCACCACCTCTGATGGGCTCGAGGTGAGCATCTGTCCACCTGTGCCCATCACATGGAATTCTTTATCTTTTTCTTTTCTGTCACTTTAAAAAAAAAGCATGACATTATCATAGATAAGTACATAAAACATATACAACTTGACAAATAATTGTAATACAAACTTCTATATAACTCTTTCCTAGATTAAAAAAAAAATAGAACATGATCCAAACACTAGGACCTTCCTGTTCTTGTTTCTAATAGGAAAAGTCCAATTTAACAAAAAAGTGCTTGGATCATGTGAAGATTCCAATTCTGCTTCTGTTATAGACTTGGTGTATATTATTTCAGTTTTAGTTAATTTTCAGATTGTTTTTTCAACAATAGGAATTTACTTTTTATCTATGAAGTTCATTATATTTATATTCATGGGAATAAAATGAGTTTCCATATGTAAAGTATCCCCTTATTTTTCCACATGGAAAGATAGGTGCATCTTAATTTAAGTATGATGACATACAGAGGTGGTTGTTAGACCTCAGCTCTCTTTCCCAAATGTCCATCATAATTGAGTTGGTATTTTCCCATTATTCACTCTGGGGAGGAGGGAGAAAGAAACAGAACAGGAATAACCAGAGAAGACTGTGACCATCGCAGACTTGACACTCAGTTCCCCACATGAGCAAGATGCCTCCTTCCCTGCTCCCAGCAGCCTCTCAAAGACACCTAGAATGTGAGAGCTTGAAGGAACTTGTCAGTCCCCTGCTCAGTCTCCCTTTGCATTCTGTACACAGGCAAGCCAGGGCCCAGTGAAGGTGAGTGCTCCTGATGTGTGTACCTGACTGGCCCACAGTCATCTCAGGCCTCAGGGCCCTGAGAAGCCTTGTCTGCTGCTCTCAAGTTTCTGAACATTCACTTGAGACAGAGCTCACCCTGGGAATTTAATGGTTCAAAGCAGATCTGGTTTCTTTAGCTGGTTCATTTAGGAAATTCAGATTAGCTCACTGTTGCCTAGAGGTAGTAGCCTCAAAGTTGCTCCTGAAATCTTCTCTTCACTCATCCCTGATTTCATTAACATTCAGATTAGTCTAAAAGAAATAAGGAAAGGAAACATTTGTGATGTCCGGTGTGATTGTTTCATCTTAATGGCATTTGGTGCTTATTTGTAGGGTTATAATGGGCCATTAGTACCTCAATGGACTTTAAAACAATAAAAGAGGCACAGGTTACAAGGGAAAGAAAGATAAAAAGCATTGGATATATTATACCAATGATCTATCCTGAGTTTGCACTTTACCTAGTTTATTACTTCCTGAAGAGGACTTCAATAGGATTCATATATAAAAGGAGAGAGTGATATATGACTTGCTAAAGAAACATTATGTGAATTTTTTTACAATCAAGAAACATTAAATTACTTACACTCATTTGTTTATTGTTTTAAATCATTTGTATTTGAAACAAAAGTAGGCATAGCATTGGAGATGGGAGAGTGGAAATTATTTTGAAAAGCTAACAAACAGAGGTAGGAAATATAATAGTCTCATTTTCTTAAACCACAGCAGCCTTATATTCTGTTGTCATTAAGTATTCAGAAGCTGGGGCAGGAGACCAGAATTTGGAATGCATTGTTGTTCATAGACAGCTGTGGGACATTGAGGATCACTTCTCATCTTCACACTTGGCTTCCTTCTCTGGAAAACAATTTACGAACTCCTTATTCCCTTCTAAGCTCTAAAATTCTGATTGGTCTCTTGATGTTTTACTGTTTAAGGGTGACGTAAATCAAGTTTATTGACACAAAGATATAATTGACTGCCAAGCATAAGTCCTGATAGTCTGAGTTGTCTAAAATCAAGTTTGTGTTGACATAAAAATTTTCTGAGCATGTATTGCAAGTGAGTCATTGGGCTGAATATTGCACTGGAGTCAAAGACAGTGATTTTGAAGCTTTCCTCCAGCAGCACAGAGCTAGCAGAGAGATAAGATGTATGTATGAATAGCTTATGTACAAGGTTGATGAGGGTGATATTATTGAGCCTCACCCCACCCCTGGGTGTTGTCTTGAAAACATAAACTTAATCATGCTTCTCCTTAGTTTAAAATTTTTTTTCTAGCTGCCTTTCACCAGCAGGTTAAAACCTAAGATCTTTAGTATCTGAGAACCTTCATGAACTGGCCCCTGCTTTGTCTTGCCTTCCCTGTGGAATCCCCCTTTGTCTCCACCCAGTTCCTTGCCTTGTGCCTTCACATGTAAGAATGATGTCCTTCAACTGGAGTGCTGGCTTGCCTTGTCCTTTTCTCGCCACAGTGTGTCCCAGCCTATTCCCTTCCCTTTAGAACCACTACTTTTCCGACCTGGTCAACTCCAACTCATGCTCTGCAGGTTATCCTATGGGTGGGTGCCTGAGTCCCTGCAAAGCTCCTGGGCTCCCCTCACAGCCCTACTATATGCAGCCCTACAGAACCTCATGCCCTCCATTAAACAGCCTGTGGTCCTCCACGTATTGCATTTCCAGACTTATCTTCCTGCGTGACAGCAAGGCCCTTGGGAGCAGGACCTTGCCTTTTCACTTGTGTGGCCCCAGTGTAGTCCAGTGCCTGGGAATGTAAATACTGTTGGTGTTGGCAGAGGTCTTGAAGACATTTGGAAAAGCCATCCAGAACTCAGGAGAAAGATGAATCAAAGCTAAGGAGCAGCCAGTGGGAATGTGGGAGGGACAGAGTGAGGATGGGGAGAGCACAAGGCAGAGCAGTGAGGACTGAGCCCGGAGGCCTTCATCCTAGGGGCTGGGAAGGAGATGTTGGTAAGAGAGCAGTTGGGGAAGAAGAAAGTCATCTGGGACAAAGCAGTCATCCTGACGCTTAAGGATGGGAAGAGTCAGTAAAAGAGGTTGTTGAATTTGTCCTCAGGTGGCCAGCCATTGGTGACCTTTGAAAGGGTGGTTGGAAGGCAGTTCACTAACTTGGGGGCATCGTAGAGGATCAGAGAGATTGAGACTTCTGTCGTCTTAGGGAATTTGGAGAAATGTGGCCTCCACTCTATTGTTAGTTCTTTGGTAAAAAGCATGACTTCATTTGGTGTGGTTCTGGAGCAGGACTTGTGAATTTAATGAGTTTGACTTTTCAAAGATGAATGATAATATAATGGAAGGTTTTATTTTTTTATATGTTTGGTATTCATTAGACTTGGAATTTTTGTCCCTAGGGAGGGTTGCCCAAGCCAGTGAAACAAGAACATAATGGAAATTATAAACAAAAGGGCTATTTAACTTCCGTTGTATTTGATGGTTTACCAACACTTCTCCAAGTTTTGAAAGAAGTGCTCTCCTCCTGTGTAGTTAAGCCATAGAGGGAAGTCAGGTGCAGGAGCAACAGGAAAATGAACGATCATTGCTTTCTTAGATAGGTAAAGAGACTTTTTTTTTTTTTTTAATGGTAACCAACACACAAAAGGTAGAATAGCAAAGACAGTCATCCAAATGAGCCAGGTCTTAACAAAGCACTGTGGATTGTTTAAACAAAGGCTTTTTGTTTTGTTTTTGTGTCTATAGCCAGTCTGCTGTCTCAGCAATTCTATTTTAACTCCTGATAAAGTAACTTGAGTGGCCTCTGCGTTTCAATCAATGCAGCATAAAAATGCTACACTGAAGGTCCTGTGGATAAGAGTTGTTATCACCCTCCATACAGCTGAAGTCTCTGGTGTTGGCATAGAATCCACAGGCTATTTGATATTGAGTGACCTTGGTAATCTCCTCCCCTGCCTGTGATAGGGCTTTTTAATTCTAATGTGAAATGAGATCGCCTCCAATTTGGCTGTGCTGTGGTGGCGCTCAGCTGGAACTTGCAAACTGTTAGCACACTCACATTAATCATGGGTCCCAGAAAGCTTCCACCTTCATTTAAGTCAGATTTAGTTCTCTAAGTCTTCTTGCATTAATTTGGATGTGTGAAGAGAAGAAATCCTAAAAACGAGCTTTCTGCCATGATTCATGACATTTTAATAGTAAACTTTCCATGGCATGCAATGAAAACCAAAGCTAATAGTTGATCCAATGGCTTAAGTATTAATATTTAATTCTCAAGACTTTTTGGAGATTTTCTGCCTCTTTAATAGGAATTAACCATAGAAGAAAATGTTAATCAAAATGGCCTTTAAAAAAAAAAAAACCCTTTTACATAAATGAGATTGTCTTTGGTATTTAATATCAGGACATGAGGAAAAAACTCTTCTTGCCAGTATGTGTTAATACATTAGTCAGCAAATTCATTTCCAATTTGACTGTTGAGCTAATGACCACAATGAGTAGTGTTTTTCTCTCTGTGACTCTCCACTTTCCCCATCCTAATCCCTTTATTCTACTGAATATGCTGTGTTGAAGGAAATGAGAAGTCACCTAGAATTATGTTAAAATAATTATTAGGCAGTATCCTCATTTTTATTCCTCCCCTAGCAAGGAAACCCACCAATTTCAAACGGGGCATTCTTGTGTGGGAAATGGAAATATAGCTTTTCTGTGACATCTGTTCTGCCTGACCAGAAAGCTTCTGGAGTTGCCTGTGATGTGGTTAGCTTTTTAATTCTGGATGTGGTCTATTTCCCTGAACATCTACCGAGACTGAATTTCCTTGGATAGATAATCCTGATTGAGCCTTGGAATGTCATCTTCGGTTTCTCATTGATTCTACCTACTCTTTCTTCATCTTTTCATTTCTTGAATATTTGAGTTGTATGTATGTGGGAGTCCCTTTAATGTGAGACCATCTCACTCTGCATTGATGCTGGTCCCAGCCATACCCCCCAAAGTGTATTTAACACTGATAACTTGGACTACCAGCTCTAGATAGTAAGGTCATATACCTGCGTTAATTAAGGTGGAAAGTGTGGCCAAGGATAAAAGACACTACGTGAGCACTGGACCCAGCACCTCTCTTGGTGGTCATGGTACCCTTTTAGGTACACTGCCAAATGGATTCAGTGACCATTTATTTAATGAACTCACTGAGCACCTACGTCAGATCACATAAAGCTTGGAAACCGGTAGGAGGACTTTGCTTTTACTTTCAGGGCATGGGAAGCCATTGGATGGATTGGAACTTGATAGTCACATAATCTGACTCATAGTTGTTAAAAGGATGAATTAGGCCCTGTGTTACAAATTTAGAATAAGGGGAACAGGGGTGTGGAAGCAGGAGGCTGGGTCAAGGTTGCTGCAGTGATCAGGTGACCTCATGGGAGTGGCCTGAATCAGGAAGCTTCCCTGCAGTTGGAGCTGAAGTAGGATGTTACAATGAGTTAGAACCCTCCAGACTTTTCAGGGAAATCTTGGCATAAGGCACTTCTAACAGTTAGAGCTTTTTCCTGAAACAAAACAATTTAGGGACTAAAATAGATCCCAGACAGTATTCCCCCTCCCCCACTGACCTGTACCACATCATCTGAATTCTTTTTCCTGTCTTCCCTGTTAAATTATTGTCTTGGCAAGTGGGGATCACGAGGAACATAATCAAAGAAGCAGAGTACTCTTTTTCCATTTGGACCTTTTATCATTTCTTGCATGAACTGGGAAATCTCAAAATTGTATCCCCTTCTTCAGGGGCCCATCTATCACCTCCTCTGAGTAGGGAAGACTTCTCTCACCTTCCCTTCCATAAATGGGCAGCACACTGACCACTTTTAATTTTGTTTTGACTTTTTTGTGGGTGTCCACCTTACTCTGAACTGGTTTTCCCCTAGTGTCTCACAGGCCAGGAGCCTCAGCATTGCCCAGGAGCTTGTTAGAAATGCAAGTCCTGGAGCTCTGGTCCAGACCTGCTGAGCAAGGAGACATGGGAGTGGGCTGGTAATGCCCTCAAGGAGCCTGCCTGGGGATTCTCAGGTACCTTGCTCTGGAGAACCACTGCTCTGCAGGTTGTCCGGTCAACTTGTTTAATTAGGCAGCTGAATTGTGAGCACCCTGAGGGCCGGAACAAAACCCGCAGGCCCTGATAGCCTGTCACAAGCTGGGATTCAAGCATTCAACTCTTCAGTTTCAGAGTCTGAGCCCCTGCCTGCTGCTCTTGTCTGTGTTGTTAGTAGGATGAGGACTTGAGAAACAGGGTTTCCATGTCCTTGCCTTGTCCTTCTGTGTTTTCTCCAAGTTAGCACTGTCTTCTTCATGTGGAAGAAAAGCATTCAGAAATTTAGAAAGAAATGTCTGGACAAAGCACTTGCCAGAATCCCAGAACCTGCAGGCCAGAACAAAAACACAGTTATCACCAATGTGACTGCCTTTTTCCAGCTTTCTGCTGGATTAACAGTGGATGACATTCATTCCCATTCTTCAGGCAAAGTGAGCCTCATTCCCTTCAGACTTCCTTCTTCCTTGACTTTGGGTCATAGTTGGCATCTTACCAATATGCCTTCTTTCTTTTTTTACCTGCTGTTAAAAACATTATGCTCTAGCACCTGGGACATTTTGTCTTTAAAAGTTATTTACCTTTTTATTAATATATATTTTTTTACTTGGGCACGATAATTTATTTATTTATTTATTTACTTACTTACTTACTTATGTGGTACTGAGGATCGAACCCAGTACCTCATACATGCTAGGCAAGGGCTCTACCACTGAGCCACAACCCCAGCCCTAAAAGTTATTTACTTTTAGACCTTTTAGAGAGGCTTGGGCTTCACTATTTTTGCTTTGTCCTTTTATGTTTTATGTTGCTTGGATGCTGAGTGTCATTGAAGTGATAATTGGTAAAGAACTGGTCTTATGGGCTCAAATATGCATTTACTGCAAGATAGATTTGAATGTAGTAGTTGATATGTAATAATACACTTTCGTGCATTGTGAGGAATCCTGTGTAATTGCATAACAACTTTAAAAGCAGGGAAGGGAGAAAGGAGGCATAATTTTTCTAATAATACACAAAAAGGCATATTTCTTTGAAATCGTATTGTTTAAAATTGCTGTCAAATTATCTAGGAAAATGTCCATGGAAAAGATCTGCATTAAGTGTCTTTGAGATTTAACACAACTTTTCAACCCCCTCAATATGCTACAAATAACTGAGTAACTTGAAAATGTTTGCATATCTCTAGTGTCTTAATTATGCTCAAGTTTGTTGATTCTTGAAGACAATTTAAATAAATTGAAGTTAAATTGCTTTGAAGAACGATGGAAAATCCCAAAGTATTTTTAGAAAATTCATTGAGCCTTAAGGGCAAGGCAGAATCTTAAGAAAATATTCAGTAAGGTTGCTTTCTCTTTTCCAGTATAGTCAAACCCAATAAATTAATGACGTGGGAGGTAAATCCTCTCTATTTTTAAATATACCTGAGTTTGATTTTCATTAAGAAAGTGAGTTCTGTACTATTTCCAAAGCATAATATTTAAGTGCAGTCAGTTTTTCCTATGTGCTTACTTGGAAGCTCAAACTAGATTCTTTAGCTATATAATACCTGCTACAGCTGCTGGACTAGAATTGATTTTCTTCTAAACATGAATGCTTGTAGTCTGATGTATTCTATGCCCTTCTGGACTGAGATAAAGATATATGCAGCACTGGCCTTTCACCCATTGTTTTTAATCTGATGGAAAATAACTGAGAGGAAAGTTTAGAAGCTTCCATCTACTAGAAACTTTATACCTGTGTTTCATAACCCATAAGACCAATAAAATATCTGCTTTCCTTCAATTCCCACATAATTATTTTAAACACAAATCACATCATGATGGCAAAGGGCTTTCTGTTTAGAAAAGTGTCCATAGCATTGACTTTAAAAATCAGTGATCTGAAAAAAAGATTTTTAAACCCTGGTTCATTGTAGGACATTCTCACTGAAGCAGCACATCCTGACCATTATTTTTATAATTAACTTTGGAACTGGAGTCCTCCCAATGCTTAATGACCTTGAATTATATAGCAGGAGGATTAGGAAAGATTTCATACTGTTAAGAACAAATCACATTCATATTTTAAAATATGGTAAGTCTAGAATACTGGGCTGTAGAGAAATACCAAAAACTGTGCTTTTGACCTGAATGTTTCCAAACTTTTCTGCCTTTCATGACCTGAAAAAGGATAGTCTATTTACCTAGTCTTTCTGCTTTTAATGCAGCAGTGTTTGTTTCAAATTCTTCTTTCATCATTCCTACTATTCTTTTTCACAGTAACAAGTCAGCAAGCTCCTTACATTTTTCTTTTAGTATACACTCATCTTATTGTATTGTTTCCTTGATGAATTTTTTTTAAATTCCCATCTTATTCCCACTATTAATTCAATTTTTGTTTCTTCTTCTCCCTCTCCCTCTTAGTTAAACAAGTCATACTTACCAACCATCCATTTAAGTAAAGAACTTTTCCCTTCCTCAGATTATATTTCAAAATCTTTATAATAAGCTCAAGAACATTTCAATGTATAATATACTGGTCAATGAAATATATATGAAAAATCACTATGATAATTTATACAACTCCGTGTTAAAATAGTCACATGTATTTACTAGCCGCAGTACTGACTTACTTTCATTCAGTAACTCTTATTGTGGTTTATTTGGGATTTATATATTTGCATAGTTTTGAGCTGAATCCCAGCATCTTGGGGTAGGTAGAAATAGAGCGTGTTGAATCCAAGTATACTCATGTGACTTTGCTCAGCCACCAGAGGTACTCTTCCACCTCCTGTTAAAAGTCAGAGTTCTCACAGTATCCCAGGAGGCCCTACACTGTCTCCCACCCCGCCCCCCACCTTCTCTCCTACTATTTCTCCTTCACTCAGTTCATTTCACTCTTCCTCTAGTTCTTTCCCAGGAAGATAGTTCCTTCCTTCCTTATTCAAATGTCACCACTCCTTGAGGCTCTGTCTGCCCTGATACCACCAACTCCACCACTCCCTCATCTTTCTCGCCTTCTTTCCCTCTTACCATGTAGGGTCTTTGAACATGCTATCCAGCTCCCTGACTTTTTGGTTATCTATACCCTTATTAGAGCAGAAGGTCTGAGCAGACAGGAATCTTTGTTTTGTTCACTGTGGAATCTCCTCTTCCTATGACAGTACTTGGCAGGTGATAGGTGCTTAAGAACTATTTGTGAAATTAATAGGTAAATGTGGGGGAGACTTTGAGATTTGGGAGAGAGAATCGTCTTAGAGGGTAATGATTTCTTAGAACTGTGATTCTACCTCTTTGGCAATAGCTATACCTTTTTATTCCTTTTCTCTTACCTAAAATATCAGCAGAACCTCTGCATTATGTGAGGCACCATAGAGGAGGTAAGGAAGAATGACTCATGGCTTTTTCCTTCAAAGAGCTTATATCTATCTTAGAAAAGGAAGAAAGATGTGTATAGAATGAAAATAATGGAGACAGCAGTGTTCTGGTGATAGAAGCAAAATATCACAGGAAATCAGTCTTTAGAGCTATGATGTCATCACTACGATACTAAAGAATTCAGCAGGAAAGACTGGAGAATAAGGGAAGGCCTGTGGAAGGGAGGATTTGAGGTCAACCTCAATGGGCTAGTAGCATTTTGCTCAAGCTGTCTGCCATCCACCGGGATGCTCTCTGTCTTCATCTCTGTGCACAATGCCCTTCTTGAGGCAGTAGCACCTGGTGCACATGATCTGTGTGCACACTCTCTGGGCCTCCTCCTTCTGCACATGGTTGGCCTTCAGTCCTCCACCTGCCTGATCCATCACCACACAGATGTTTTCAGTAACATGAAATTACTCAGTTACCTTTGGGTGTTCTATGGTCTTCATTATATCCCACTCATCTATAAAGAATGGAGAAGCTATGCTCTACCTTTGGCAGGACTTTCACGGCCACTTCTATTCTGGTGAGGAGATGGCGGCCCTGTTTCACTTGGGCAAAGCTGTCCTGGCCAGTGTTCCCCAGGACCTATAATGGTTTGCAAGGGTCTTCTCTTAGGAGGAGTTGGCCAGAGTCCCAACCACATGGTCCCATCCTTACTATTCTTCCTGCACAAAGATTCTAGAAAGAAGAGGAAGAGGAAAAAGAAGCAGCAGTCGCCGCAATAGAGGAGGAAGGAGAAGGAGAAGAAAAAGAAAAAGGTGGGGGAACCCCTAAAATAGCCAAACCTAAAACCAAAATCAAAGAATCAAACAACCCAACTATCTTTGATTCTGACAGATCACCAACCAAGAGCTGCCTGTGCTTCAAGACCAACAAACAGCCACAGCCAGGGGCTTACTATGCAGGTGGTGTTTAAATTTCCCTATGCTGGCTCCTTGTGAGGTCCAGGGCCAGTGGTGGCCCAAGTCGTCGCTGGGTGTAACTCAACACTGTCCTCCAGGATCTTTCCACTTCAATATTAAGACTAAGAAAGGACTTCAGAAGGACTCTGTGGACTTTGCAGCCTGATATTTACTAGGTTAGAAAGTAAATTCTATAGGAGGCTTCAATGGCCTGTTCATTTCAAGTCTGAAAATCTATAATAACTTTTGGCTTTTAAAAACCTTCATCATATCTATACTCAAAGGTTACTCAATTCTCTTTTCTTTCAACTTGGAATGATTGGTGGCCAAAAGATAGTAGCAATTCATTCACGTCGTGATGATACTGTAACAAAATGCTCTGTTCCCCGAGATACCATGGGGGTGTTATTGACCCCCGTGGGGGGCCGAGAGGAACAGAGCTTTTGTCACAATTTCTCCCATAAAGTTCTCATCAGACTTCTCATCAGAAACCCAGAAGGCAGTGGGATTGATATATTCAAAACCTTTCAACCCAGAATTCTATAGCCACAAAAAGTGTCTTTCCCATAGGAGGAGAAAATGGAGGTGTCCCCAGATGCCTCAGTCCCTTTGTGCTTTGTAACAAATTGCCTTAGACTGAGTAATTTATTAATAATAGAAATTGATTTCTTGCAGTTCTGGCAAGTCCAAGGTCAAGGCACCAGGAGACTCAGTGTGTGGAGAGGGCTGACTTTCTCCTTCTATTGTGGTACCTAGGTGCTAGGTTTGCACATGGTGGAGGGGCAGAGGTTTGAACTGACTCCCTCAGCTCCCCTGCCTCTTTTGGGGAGATAGGGAGGTATGGGGATTGAACTCACAGGCACTCGACCACTGAGCTACATCCCTGGCCCTATTTTGTATTTTATTTAGAGACAGGGTCTCACTGAGTTGTTTAGTACCTCACCGTTGCTGAGATTGGCTTTGAATTCGCCATCCTCCTATCTCAGCCTCCCAAGCTCCTGGTATTATTGTCATGTGCCACCACACCTGGCTCCTCTGCCTTTTTTTTTTTTTTTTTTTTTTTTTTTTGCAGTTGAACCCTGGGCCTCACACATGTCAGACAAGCGTTCTACCACTGAACTATATCCTCAGCCTTTTATTTTGAGACAGGGTCTCGCTAAGCTGGCAAGATTCTCCTGCCTCAATGTCCCAAGTAGCTAGGATTTCAGGCGTACACCACTGCACTCAGCTTATTAAATGTACTTTTGTGAGTGTACAGTGCTGGGGTCAAACCAGGGCCTTGTGCATGCTTTTTTTAAAGATATACCTCCCATTCATGAGGTTGAAGTCCCCTGGCCTAGTCACATCCAGAACACCCCACACCTCTCAGTACTGAGGCATTAGGGTGGAAATTGCAGCAGAAATTTGGAAGAACACGCATGCATATTCAAAACACAGCACCAGATAGAGAAAAACCAAGGGAGTTGGACACCCCTAGATAGTCCCTGCACAAGGGAAGTCCTTCAGGTTGAACTGAAGGACAAGAGCAACTCAGAGCCTAATGAAGACAGATCTCTGGTAAAGGCATATTTGTAACAATTATAAAGGCTAATGGTACTTTTGTTTTCCACATGATTTAAGAGTCTGCTGCCCTCCACGCTGCTGTGTGCAGGGGCTCTGAGGCAATGCCAAGTACAACAGCTTCACACAGTGTAGGGGTGTAGACTGGGCTGTGGTGGGCAGGGCCGTGGGTTCTAGATGGCCTTTTCCTGGCACCAGGGGGAGGAAGACAGCTGTAGAGTTAGGAGGTCAGCAGGGATTTGAGAGGTCAGAGTGGCCTTGGGTCACTCCTGCACTGCAACCCCTTGGATCAGAGCTGCGGAGGGGAAGCCTGCGCCCTTCTGGGTCAGTCTGCATGTCTATTCAACTCCCTGCCCATCAACTCTAGGCTGTCAGGCCCCAGTTGGCCACTGGTCTGTCTGTACCTAGGCATCAGAGGCCACGGATTGAGAAGGCATCAGAGTCAGGGTTTTGCATGCCCAATTCTTGTTGAAGTTGCTTTCCCAGGTGCAGCAAGGTTCTATCTAAGAAACAAATAATTCCTGTCCCTTTTTCTGTGAAGATCTTCATGAATTTCTTCCATATCCTGGTGTATTCTTAGCTTGATGTTAATATTCTAGTGCCACCATCACAGAAGATTATAAAACTTGTGGCTTGAAACAGCAGAAATTTATTGTCTTATAGACCCAGAGTCTAAAAGTCCCAAATCAAGGTGATGGTAGAGCCATGGTTCCTCAAACTTCTGGGGGAGGATCTTTGTGGCCTCTTGTAGCTTCTTCTAGTAGTCCCAGGCATTTGCTGGCTTGTGTAACTCTAATCTCTGCCTCTCTCTTCAGGTGGCCGTTTTCTTTCTGTATTCACAATCTTCCAGTATCTCTGTTTTGCCTTCTTACAAGAGCATCAGTCATATTCAAGCCCATTAGAATGATCTCATTTTAATCCAGTGATACCAGGAAAGACTCTATTTATTTCCAAGTCTGTCAGTTTAACTACGACCAGACCTTGCATTGGCCATTGGCACACAGGTGACCGAGATGTTGGCAACCAAGCTTAAGGATACCTTATCATCACTCTAGCAGTGAGTGTTTTTTTGTCTACCTTTTGGAGGGCTGTGTGCAAAGTTTTGGCTCCTTGGGGGTCTAACCTAGTGCCTGAGCAGGCAGCGCACTTGGAAGTATTTGGTGAATGAACCTCACTCCAGCTTCCCAGAAAGGGTAACATCCTAGTCTTACAGAGGTGGCTTGTAAGTTTCTAGGAGATTAAAATGCTGACCCCTAGGTCTCATGCATAATTAGTAGTGTCAAGTCTGTCTGGATTCCAAAAAGCTATTTGACTACTTCTTGACTTAGAGCCTCTCTTGATAATTAACCTCCTGTTACAAACACATAAAGGATGTTTTTTTTTCATTGTCTTTGCAAATTTTTTACGGCCTTATTCAAAAAGGTTTGGAAATCAACAATAAGTGTTGAGAGACGAGGTAACAAGAATACAGAAAATGAGTCATTAGAACTATTCTGGAATTTTCTAATTTTCCTTCTTGGGCAAGAGGTAGGATTACACTTCCTGTCCCTACTGAAGTTAGGTATAGCCATGTAGCTTCTTTCAGCTAACAAAAGAAGTTCCAGAGGTGTCTGAGTTGGAAGCATCATGGCACTATCGTGTGATCACACGTGCACAAGAGGTAGGTGAACTCCGTCTGCCTTGTCTTTAGGTGATTGTGGGGAGCAAAACCCCTGCCAGCTCTGTCTGGACAAGAGAAATGCGCAAGAAATTTCTAGTTATGTAAAACCACTGAGGTTTTGGAACTATTTCTAACTGTGGCATATTTAGCTCATTGTGACTGATTAAGTACACTTAGGAATAATAACATAGAGAAAATTCAGTAAAGATTTCCCCCAGAGAAACTTATTAACTTATTTTGAAAACAGTTCTTTAAAGCTTCTTGCAGTCATTAGCATTTCTAAATTAAATTCACAAGATGGTTAGATGACCATCTAGTTCTGTGACCTTACTTTTTTCTTCTATATTTAAAACTTTGGTCTACAAAGAAATGCTTGTCCTTTGTCCTTATGTTAAAGAATGTTGGATTTGTGTGTGTGTGTGTGTGTGTGTGTGTGTGTGTGTGTGTGTATGTTTCATGAAAGAAACTAAGGGAAAATTTATGTTTGGGAAACTAGAGACCTCAACAGTGATATTCTTATCTGAGCAGCATTGTAAGAACAATAACAGTTTTCCTCTGCATTTCTGTTGCTGGAGTATGTGTTAAACTGTTAAACAGCTCTTCTATTACCTTTAGGACCTTCTTTCTAGCTATAGTCACTGGCCCAACCCGGCTTTAAATTGGGTTCTGCCTTGCAGTTACTCCCTCAGCATTGTGTTTGTAAAGCCTTTGATCAATCATGGTGACTTGCTCTTATGTCTCATTCTAGAGACTATAAACTCATTTTTTAATGAACAAAGCCAGGGTATTACAAACTGAGACCTGTTGCAACTTGACAAGAGGAAATTTTCCTCAATTTCTATCCCCTTCCCCACCCCCCACCCCCGAGTTGGAATATATGACAATGGAATTGACCAGTTAACTAGATTTTACAGATTTGATAAGAGTAAGAAAATTAGTCATTTGCCTTAAACTTGTACTGCCTAGTTTCATATTTCATCTGTTGTAGTACCATTTATTATACTGCTGTTTAAACATTTGTATGATGTGAACTTCATGATAGAAAAAAGATATATTGTTTTAAGTGGGGTACAAAAGGGAGACACACTGGAAGTACAGTACTAATAATTGCCAGCCTTTCAGACTTTTAATGTGTGGAAAACTTTGTGGTGTTTTGGTCTTTGAAGATTGAACATGTGTCAATTCACTTTGGTTGTTTTCAGTTTTATTGCCAAGAATGTCAAAACTAATATCACCCTTACACAAATGGTCTAGCCCAGCAGTCTCTTTATTTCCTGGAAGAGGAAATCTTTGTTTCAAACACAATCCTATGTGGTATCTAATACATAGCACAATTTTTTCTAATGTTGGAAGGACATTAAATTTCATAATTAAACTTCTAATAGGGTTAATTACTGAGGGGAAAAAAAAGAATTTGAACAACAAAAGGACTTAGAAAGCCTTGGCCTCCTCTTTGTATTTCATTTGAAAACCTTGAATTATATAGATAAGTAACTGCAAGTGGTAACAATTTATATTCAATTTATATTGGTTTATTTTGCAAGGTTTTCAGAGACTTCAGATTTATAAGTATAGCAGGAATACCTAACTTTTAGGAACAAAAAAAATTGATTATTTTTATTTTATTTATTTTTTTAATAAGTTGTATGATTATAGCATCTATTTTTTTTTTAAAGAGAGAGAGAGAGGAGAGAGAGAGAGAATTTTTAATATTTATTTTTTAGTTCTCGGCGGACACAACATCTTTGTTTGTATGTGGTGCTGAGGATCGAACCCGGGCCGCACGCATGTCAGGCGAGCGCGCTACCGCTTGAGCCACATCCCCAGCCCCAGAAAAAATTGATTTAGCAGCACAAGTTAATGAATTAATTCCCTGTATTGTGTTAAAATTTGGTATGTAAAAACTATTAAACTTTGTCTGGGGTTATGGCTCAGTGGTAGAGCCCTTGCCTCACATGTATGAGGCACTGGGTTCGATTCTCAGCACCACATAAAAATATATAAACAAAGTAAGTTATTGTGTCCATCACAACTAAAAATATATTTTAAAAAACTATTAAGTTTATTTATCTTGCTTAAATTAAACATTTAAAGAAAATTATACTAAATACTTAACAGAATTCCAGAACTCTATGGAAAACACCATTAGAAAACTTCTAGCTTTTTTTGGTAACATATCCAGAGAACTAGAGTGTAGATTCTGACTGTGTTTCTTTTAGAGAAATTGATTGATGGTGGAGAAGATGTGAAAATATTTAAAGGGTTAGACTAATCTGAGTGAATCCTCATTTAAAAATACTGTTTCCCAAAATGTTTTTGAAGTTTCATTTTAATCAATATTACAAATATAACTGCCAGCCCAAGCCACTAACTGTTCAACCCCTAAGTAACAGAGGTGGCGTTATTTAGCTGACTTATGGTAGGTGACCTGTGCATTTTCTGTTAGTTTGATATTGTCATAGATCCTCATGGCTATTTTCATAGGAATTTTAAAAATCTGCTTTGCAGTTCTGAATTAGAAACTTTCTCTCTCCACTCCCCACTGTGAGAAAGATAACAGAGGAAAATGAAAAATTTTTGTTCCCTGGTTAAAAAAAAAAAAAAAAAAAGGTCTATATTTTTATCTCTCCACTGAAGTGGCTGCCTGTCTCCTCTTTGAGACAGAATCATGGGTTCTGTGTTACACGGGAGCTCTGAAGAGGTCTAATTTAGTTTTGTGCCTTTAGGGACATGGTTTTGTGAAGCTGGGTAAAGAGAAAACTTTTCCAAAACCAAACACAATTTCTTCTCCTCTAGAAAACTGGATATTTAAAGGAACCCTGGGGCAAATCCTTTGGCCAGGCAAAGGCTTCTTTAATGTGCTTGGGTCATAGGGAAGCTCCTGGTGCTTTAAAAGCCATTAAAACCTTCTAAGCCACTAGCCCACTGATGAGAAAAGTCTCGTGTAGGGGTTTTCATTGAACATAACCCATGGCCCTCGCCTCCTGCCATCCAGAGCACATGCAGGCATCCCTCTGTGGACTAGACGATGTCACAGGCTGGCAGCCAGCTTCCACACAGCATTTGCTGATTGGTATTGAAATTAAATTCAGGATGGGTTCCGTGGAAGCATATGGCTAGAATACCTAGGCTGAGACAGGAAAATTGCAAGTTTGAGGCCAGATCTTGTCTCAAGATTTAAAAAATACAAGAAGTTAGGCTGGGAATATACCTGTCCCCTCCCTCCCCAACCTGGAAAAAAAAAAAAAGCATGTATGTAGGTGCTTAATTATTCTTAATTTCTTGTCATCATTATTTTCATTGTTATCATTATATTATTATTAAATTATATTATGCCCTATAAAAATATTATTGGAAAAGGTGGATACAAAGAAGTCAACAAAATATTATTTTTAATGCCCTCCCTTGACTCTCTGCCTATTCCCTCTGCAGAATGCGATAAACTGAGGCGGGATGGCTACCGAAGTTCTCAGTACTACTCTCAGGGACCCACTTTTGCAGCCAATTCTAGCCCACTCTGCGAAGATTATCAAGATGAGGATGCAGAAACAGATCCAAAGGTAAGGCTGCTAAGTTCAACATGGCATCCTGGATTGACCCCAGGACAGAGTGGACATAAGTGGGAAATCGGACAAAATTAGAATCAAGTCTATATTTTAGTTAATAGTATTGCAGCAAGTTAATTTTTCGGTTTTGACAAAAGTACCATGATTTCAAAAAACAGTAATCCAAGGGAGAACCGGTGAAGGGTACATAATCTTCATAGTTTCTCTGTCAATACACAGTTATTCCCATAAAGAAAGAAGTTGGGATCCAAGCAATTCTTTGAAGCAACAGAAAATCAGTATATTTGTGCCTTTTGAATATTCTGTATTGATTAGGAGGAAAAAATGAAGATTTTCTTTATTTTTCATATCACCAAGTATGCAGTTATATTACAAAGAAGACCTCTGTAATTAATGATAGCCCGAGGCAGGTTATTAATGAAGTGAAGGAGTTTTACTTAGCTCATCGTTTGGGAAGCTCAGGGACCTGGCACCAGCACTGACTCAGCTCTGGTGTGTCCCATTATGGTGGCAAGCAATCACCAGTTGAAAGGAAGCTGGAGAGAGGCTGGATGGGGCCATCTTGGGCTTTTACATAGTGCCTCTCTGGACTAACCGGTGTCCCACAAGAAACACCTTGATCTGTTTTGAGAGCACTCCTTCAGTGACCTGAGCATCTCAGAACAGTTGCCACCTCTCAAAGATTTCACATTCCAACAATGCTACACTGAGGTCCAAGCTCCCAACACGTGGACCCTAGGGGGACAAACTACATCCAAACCATAGCCAATTGAGTATATAGCAAAAGCTACTATTTCACCACTGTCAGGGTTTTGAACATTCATGAAATATATGTACTACTTTTACTTGATGTTATTGCACTGGCCAGTTTACTTAATGATTCTGTTTTACATTTGAGTTCCTTGTTCTCATACCTTTCTTAGGATGTGTTCAAATTACTTAAGAGATGTATATTTTCTAAATGCACATGAAATGGAATTTATGGACATTTTTATTTATATAATTTTATTTTCATTATATTGAATATTATAGATGAATACATACTGGAATTACCTAAACAAAATAAGATTTGATAGGTTTGGTTTTGAAACCTTTTTTGGAACTGGGATGAACTCAAGTGCACTCAACCACTGAGCCACATCCCCAGCCCTATTTAGAGACAGGGTTTCACTGAGTTGCTTAGCACCTCACCTATTGCTGAGGCTAGCTTTGAACTCGTGATCCTCCTGCCTCAGCCTCCCAAGCAGCTGGGATTTTAGGCCTGCACCATGAAACCACATTTAACTAATATAAATATTTTCAGTGGAGTTAGGTCAATATAGAAACACTGTATTGGTTGGAGAACATTCTTCAAGAGCATTCTTCAGGGTTTTTTGTTGTAGTTGTTAAATAGGCAACTTCTGAGAACAAAGTACCAACAAAGTTGATCAAAAAATAGGAAATTACTACCCAAAGTTTTTGGTTTTCACATGGATATTGAACCCAGATTAATTTTTTAGAGTTGCATTTTTAAAATTAATATTACTTTAAACTGAGAACTTATAACTGCATGCATATATGTGGTACAATGCGATCTTTTGATATAGGTATACAGTGTAGAATGATTGAACAAGCTAGTTAGCATATTCATCACTTCCCTTAGCTATCACTTTTCTAGTAAAGAATTTGAAATTTACTCCCTTAGTTATTTTGAAACGTACGTTTTGTTGACTGTGGTCACCTGGCTATGCAATAGATCTCAAAACTTATTTCTTCTCTATACCTAAAACTTTGAACCCTTAGATCACTAGCTTTCCATTTCCTCCTTCCCAACCCAAATTTTTTTTTTTTTTTTTTTTTTTTTTTGTACCAAGGATTGAACCCAAGGGTACTTTACCACTGGGCTACATAACCAGCCCTTTTTATTTTTTATTTTCAGACAAGGTCTTGCTAAATTACTTAAGGCCTCACTAAGTTGCTAAAGCTGGCCTCAAACTTTGGATCCTGGTGCCTCAGCATGTACCACCATGCCTGATTACAGGCATGCACCACTACACCTGGCCCCACACAGATTTTATCACAGAATATTTTTCCTGCCTGTTTAAAGGTATTTTCACATATTAGCTTAGTCCTTTTGCTAAAATGTACAAAGATGGTCATTTATTTTGGTGGTGTAAGCATCAATTTCAAAATCTATCTGATCTTTAATTTTAAAAACTTATTTTTCACTTCTTGGCAAGAGTAAGGGAAATGGAAACCAGAAGGTGAATTGTATAGTGAAATTTATGTTTTTCCAGATAGACCTAGCCTTACACTGCTGCTCAGAGGGGGAGGAAACGTTTATAGTGGAGGCCCGTTGAGTCAGAGGTCATGTCTGGGTGCAGATGGTCGCACAAATTGTGAGCATTTAAGAGTTTGGGCTCCCCTGGTGGCAAACTTGCATTAGTATGGCAGCATCCTAAGACCTTCTGCCAAAAAAAAGTTAGAACCTTAGTTGCCAAATTCACACATAGCTACTTCCTCAACCTGGTTCTGATCCTGATGGAAATTTAGCTTTTGTGGGAAACTTCTACTTCTGTGGGCCTTTGCTGTGGACTCCTAACTTCAAGCAGTCCTCCTCCAGATGCATGGATGGAATGTGGATGAGCCAACACTCCAGAGAAAACAAAGTTCCCATTATGTTGAAAATGAGTTGGTAGATAATGATAACATGTAAAGAAATATATGACGTGGCACATTCCAGCAAACACACGTGCCTTAGTGCAATTTGGTAGCACAGGCATCATTAGACCAGGAATCAGAAAGTGAGACCCTCAATAGCTCTCCTTGGGCCCACTGTCCTTCTTTTGGTGGACTGAAGTCAGAGCAGTGGTAGAGTGTCCTAGTGTATGTGGGAGGAGGGTTGTGTTCTGGGCTCCCTGCAGGGGGCCCCTGAGTCATAGGCTGGTGTGGATGGAGCTTCTTCACTCTCCTCCTATATTTGGGCTTTCATGAAGGCACAGAGCCACTTTTAAACCGAAGCTTCAATTTCTATTAGTTTTGTGATTTTCAAAACTCAGGCTAATACTTAATTTTGGTTCAAAGACTTTTGAAATCTTTGGAATATATTGCTAGTGATATTTAAGGGGAACATTTTTTTTTTCCTTGAGTACACAGAACCAAACTGAGCATTTAGATTTTTTTTTAAAAGATTAGGTTTCAATAAATGCTTTCCCAAGGCAATTTCTGTTAAAAAATTTGCTTCCGAATCAAATAAATATCAATTTAACATGTGTTACCATATATTAACTTGTATTAACTTCTTGTACTAACTACTTCAATTTCTTTATGCCATGGGGCATCAAAAACCCACTTGCTGGCTGGGGTTGTGGCTCAGTGGTAGAGAGTTCGCCAGCACGCACTAGGCACTGGGTTCCACCCTCAGCACCACATAAAAATAAAGGTATTGTGTCCAACTACAACTGAAACAAAATATTAAAAAAACAAAACTTGCCATCCCACTATTACATACTCATTTTGATGCTCTTAGAGGACATTCTCCATCTTTTTTTTTTTCTCTTCATTATTGGGTTAATTAAAATGTTCTCTACCAGAGAATATGCTTTTTTCCCCTTAACTGTATGAAATTACCAAGGCTTAGTGCTGCTTTCGGTGACAAAGGCCTTGTTTCAGTCAGCTTTTTCACTATTGTGACTAAAAGATCTGACCAGAACAACTGCAGAGGAGGAAGATTTATTTGAGGGCTCATGGTTTCAGAGGTCTTAGTCCGTAGAAAGCCAGCTCCATTCCTCAAGACTTGAGGTGAGGCAGAACATCATAGCAGGAGTATGTGACAGAGGGAAGCAGCTCCCATGGTGATCAGGAAGCAGAGAGAGAAGCTCTACTTGCCAGATACAAATGTATACCCAAAAGCCATGCTCCCAATTCCCACTCCTCCAGCCACACACTACTACTTCAATTACCACTCAATTAATCCCTATCAGAGGATTAATTCACTGGTTAGTTAAGGCTATAACCCAATCCTTGTATTGTCTTGATTGGGTTATAGCATTGTCTCACACAGGAGTTTTTTTTTTTGCGGGGGGATACCACATCTAAACCATAACAGGTCTTGAAACTGGTCTGAAAATGAAAGACTGGAACTCTTGTGCTTTACTGCCACTTCAACAGGCTTTTCTTCTTAACTTGGAGGGTTTCACCCTGAGAGTCCCTTTATCTTACTTTGTACCTGATTGGCTATTTACCTGGTTCATACATTCAGTAGTCGTTTATTGAGGAATTACTCCTAACCAAGTATTTACCTTGTATCAGAAGTCTTTATTAATCTTTGTGATCTCAACCACCATTCACTAGGTCACATGATGCACCGATAATACCTCTAGGTTGTATAACCATCAGTGGGACATTCTTCATCCTCCTCAATGAAAGAGTTTCTTAAGAAGTAGAATTAGAATTCATTTGAAAACAAGAATTTATTGGGCACCTCTTGGCCAGGGACTAATCCAGGTATTGGAGATTAACAGTGAACCGAACAGCAGAGATCCCTGTCCTTGATGGAGCTTTGATGGCATCGAGAGGCACTGAGTATATAGAAGTGATTTAGTTGTATTGGAAAGTGACATGTGCTCTGTAGTAAAATAAATCAGATGGAGAAGAGGTGTGACTTTAAATTAAAAGAAGAGCATTACTCAGCCCAAAGAGGTGATTGAGTTTAAAAGAATGAGCCATCCTGAAATCTTGGAGAAGAACCTTTCAGGAAGAGGAAATAGCCAGTGCACTGAAGGCTCTCTACCCTGTATTGTGAAATGCAAAGATTAAGAAGATATCTGTGCTTTTTTTTCAAGGAACTTACAGCCCACAGGGATAGGGGGAACCAAGTAGGATAAATGTTTTTATGTATAACATGCACAATAAGTGTTTGGCATTCAGTAATAGGTGAAAGGGAAATGTTTTCTGACTTTAGGCTATTGTAATAGCCAAGAGATAAGTGAGGACTTAGATCCCAAGAGTGAGTGGCATGGAAGGGGTGAGTTGGTGGCTTGCTAGCAGGTGGGAGATCAATTTCAAATTTCAACCCTGCTGCTTGCTGTGTTTCCATGGTTGTATCACAAATAGTTCAAGGCATTAGTTTTTGTCTAAAAAGTTCAAAGTGAAATAAGATTGTTCCCTGAACAGACCATTCATTTACTCGGTAAATATTTATTTAGCACTTCCAGTATGCCAGGCTTCTTCTAGATCCAAAGGACCCATCAAGTGAACAAAACATAGTCCCTGCCATCAAAGAGATAGCAGTGGTGAACAAACCATATCATACAATAAAGGCAAGGCGATGACAAATGAATGAAACAATGGTCAGGAAACAATGGTCAGTGACAGGGCTGCCATTTTAGATTGAGGGGTCCAAGAGGGACTTTCTGATAGTATTGTTAGAACAAAGCATGCGGTGAAGTATGAGACACCCCACATGAATACCCTGGGAGACCATTCTAGGAAGAAAAGAGTTTAATAAGTGCAAAGACCTGGAGACTGCAACGTGGTTATCCTGCAAGAGGAACAGCCAGAGACCTGAGCAGTCAGACAGTGAGCAAGCACAATAGAGGTAATGAAGACTGTAGGGGAGAGAACCGAGAGGCAGACCATGTAGCACCTAATTGGCTACGGTAAAGGCTTTGGGTATATTGGTTCTGGGTGGGATGAGAAGTCATTGGAACAGTTGAGCAGAGACGTGACACAATCTGATTTGCTATTTAATGCAATTTGGCTACTATATGAAGATTGGACATTAAGGAGTTGAAGAGAGCAAAATGACAAAACAATAGGCTGTTGCAGGCATCCAGACAAGAGGAAAGCCCTGGGTGGCTGGGACCAGGTGGCCATGGGAGAGATTCTAGGTTTTTCTTGAAAGTACATCCTACAGGATTTGATGAAGTTATGAGAAAAAGTCAAGGATGACTCCATCTCTACTTTTTCCAGCTTGATTCCTCTAGAATCTTATTTTGAAAATTATTTGACTCCTCCACCTACAAGAAATTCCGATCTACTGATCTTACCCTTTCAATACCCTCAGTCTTCCTTCCTCAATTTCTGTCGTGTCACCCAATATCATATTCACATTCAAGTCCCCTGAAGGCCTTCTGCCACTTGCCTGGCAAAATCCCCTCCCAGTTTGACCCTGGTTTCTTCCTATTCCGTGCTATAGCCTGATTAGCAAGAAAAGAAAGCGCCAAGTTATGTTAGCTAATCTTGATATTAATGAATAGCCCAAAACCTAGAGTGCTGCCCGGCACCTCTAGTACGCCAACTCAGTTCATTCTTCTACTCTCTCTCAAATTCTATTTCACACCTTCACAAATTTCCAATCACTGTTTACCGCTTCTCTCTCAGATACACTCCTTGACACTTACTGCATCAGGAAAAGACAGGCAATCCAGAAGGCATGTCGTTTCACAGCCAAACCAATCACACTGCTTACTTGCATCTGTTCCCGTATGTACTCACTCTTTCCTGCGAGGGCAGTGGCTGAACAGAACTCTCTTCTTTTCTTCCCTGTTGTATCCCAAGTGCCCAGATCACTGCCTGGCATATGGTAGGCACTCAGTATTTTTCCAGTGAAATGAATAAGGTTAACCTCTCAAGGACTTCAGACTTGTCGTTTTCTCCTCTTAAATCGGCCTAATCAATTTTCTCTCGAGATGGCATCATTACCATCATTATACAAACATGCTGTACTTTCTTTCATCTTGGAGAAATCCTTTTTTGACCTTTCATTCCCCTCCAATTTCTACCACATTTTTCATTTCCTCTTTATAATAAAATGTCTCCAAAGAACTGTCTAGACTTGCCGACTCTGCTGCTTTTCCTTACAGTCTCTTTTGAAGCCCCTCCAAACAAACTTTTTTATCCTCAATACAGTACTGAAGTTATTCTTAGGTCCACCAGTCACCTCCATGTTGCCAAATCATGGTTAGGTCTCAGGACCCACCTCTCAGCTCCCTTTGAGAGCATGTATTCTTCCATTCTTCTAAAGATACTGTTCCCCCCCCACCTCCGCTTTTTTTTTTTTTTTTTTTTTTTGATACAAGGGATTGTATTCAGGGCCACTCGAACACTGAGCCACATCCTCAGCCCTATTTTATATTTTATTTAGAGACAGGATCTCACTGAGTTGCTTGGTGCCTCGCTTTTGCTGAGGCTGGCTTTGAACTCGTAATCCTCTTGTGTCAGCCTCCTGAGCTGCTGGTATAACGGGCATGCACCACTGTACCCGGCCTCTTCTAAGGACACTTTCTTCTCTTGGCATCTATGGCATCCTCACACTCCTGGTTTTCCACCTCCCAACTAGGCATGGTCTCGCAATCCCTTATTAGATGTTCTTTTTCTTCCAAATATCTAAATGTTGGTTTTTAACTCTGGGCTCAAATCTTGCACTCTGCTCCTTAGTAATGGATTCATTGAGTTCAGCGGTTTTAAATTCCACACATTGAAGTCTTCTAAATGTCTATCTCTCATCCAGACACATGTACATTCCTGTTTTCTGTCCATCTCTACTTAAGTATCCTGCAGGTATCTCAAACTTGTCCAACTCCAGATACCCAATTCTCATATCATGCTTGCAAACAAACCAGAAACCCCACTCATCATAGTTTTCTCCACCTCAGTAAACCACACCATCCTACCTGTTGCTGAAGGACAAAACATTGTCCACCTTCTTGATTCTTTTATTTGTCTCATACCTTCAGCAAACTCTAGAATTCCCACTTTTCTGAGTCACCTTCAAACCTTAATTCAAGCATTCTGCAATGCTTAGGTCAAGGGTATGTCTAAGAGAGCAGCTGACTGAGGCAAGTTGGGAGTGAGGTTGGGAGGGATCAGAGCATGCTGCAAGTGGAGAACCTCTGTGGACACCAAGTTCACCAGCAGTGATAAAAGGAGTAGTGTCCAAAGGTGTCTACAGGACAATCATTCACAGAGGGGCAATGGTAAATCAAGGAGTCTGATATGTGACATGGCTATTAGGACATCATTAGCACACATTTTAGCACAGAATTTTGTGATTCAGAGCAAACCTTGTACATGTCATCCTTTAAATTTTGAAGGAGATGTTATAATTTACATAATGCATCAAATCTGACCCAAGAGGAGAAAGAATATTTTATAAGACCAATCATTAGGGCCAGGGTTGTGGCTCAGTGGTAGAGCGCTTACCTAGCATGCCTCGTGAGGTACTGGGTTCTATTCTCAGCACCACATATAAATAAATAAAATAAAGGTCCATTGACAATTAAAAAATATTTTTTAAAAACACTGATCATTAAAAAATTATAAAAAATTTGTATCTATTTTTTTAAAAAAAGGGCAAAATTGTTTTACAGGGTTGTGGGTGGGCAGTGGTCTTACCAAAGATTTTTAAAAAGTAGGTAAGTTCAGTGCTTAAAACTGTTCCAGGGGCAAGGGAGAGAAGAAGGAGGAGAAAGACAGTTCTCTTTTTAAAAAATTTTTAATTTGTTCTTTTTGGTTATACGTGACAGTAGATTGTGTTTTGATATATCATACATATGTGGAGCATAACTTCTTATTCTTGTGGTTGTACATGATGTGGAGTTCCACTGGCCTTGTATTCATATATGAACATAGGAAAGTCCATTTGAGAGACAGTTCTTTTTTTTCATATTTTATTTACATTTTAGTTTTTGGCAGACACAACATCTTTGTATGTGGTGCTGAGGATCGAACCCGGGCGGCACCCATGCCAGAAGAGTGCCCTACCGCTTGAGCCACATCCCCAGCCCAAGAGAGACAGTTCTTTTTAATAAATTTGTTAAACACTGTAGCCAAAACCTGAGAGAGACTGCAGAAAATTAACTGCTTGGTCTCATCCGTGAATATTGGAATCATAAATCATATATAAAACATTAAGAAATATAATCTAGCATCTCACTAAAAGAAAGATACTACTAGTTCAACCTGAGTTTATTATAATAGTAAGTAATGCAAGGATGTTCAGTATTAGGAAATGTTGTCATCTATTAATCATATTAATAGGTCTGAGGAGAAACTCATATAATTAAAACTTTAGATATTGACAAAGTATCTGGTATTATTTATCAGCCATTCTTTTTTGGGGGGAGGAGTGCTAGCAAGTGAACTCGGGGCACTCTACCACTGAGCCACATCCCCACATCTCTATTTTATTTAGAGACAGGGTCTCACTGAGTTGCTTACTACCTTGCTTTTGCTGAGGCTGGCTTTGAACTGAAGATCTTCCTGACTCAGCCTCCCGAGCCTCTGGGATTACAGGCATGCACCACCATGTCTGGCTTAACAGCCATTCTTGATTTTTAAAAAATCCAATAATATAGGAACAAGTGGCTGTTTCCATAACTTAAAGTTTATCTGCCTTGTCCCCAAACCCAACAAAATTTGAAATGGGTCATGTTCATTCAAATGAGATATAAGACAAGGACAGTCACTGTCATTACCGCTTAACACTGTGAAACTTGACAGCATGACTTGAAAAGCTGCAGTCAGAAGTACAAAAGTGAGGGAGAGTCAGTTTATACATTGTAAGTTTGGTAAATCCAGGAAAACAAAAGCCTGAAACTCCAAAAAAATAAAAATAATAATAGAATTCAATGATATACTAAGGTATGAAATTAATTCATAGAAAAGAAAAACTCATTACAAAGTTACAATAGAAGACATACTAGAAAAATGTATTTAAAATTGCTATGACAGACAAAAGAATGGAGTAAATTTATTAAGAAAATATGAGATTTATATGAAAAAAACTTTACTATGGAAGAAAACAAATAAATTTCAAATAATGAAAAGGCACACGTGTGCTGAGATCAGGGGAGTCCATAAAAAGCTGTTGAATCTGCCCAAGTTAATTTATCAAATTAACACAATACCAATAAAAAGGCACTTATTGTTTGTTCCATTTTATTTTGGTTTGGGGTTACTTTGGGGGGAGGAAGAGGACCAGAGAGGCTGATATGAATGTTTATAGCTAGAACAGCTGGAGAGCAGAAGACCAGGATAGGAAAGCTGCCTTAGCCACGGTGAAAGCCAGCAGTCCTCCAGTGCGGACAGAACAGAAGAGCACATCTAGAAACAGACCTGGTGGTCAGGGCATTTAGTGTGCCTTCTGGCTGGTATTTGAAGTCAGGTGGGGGATGCAAAAGGGTCTCCAAAGCAGCATTGCATGGGTCTTTTCAGGTTAAACCCCAAACCCCAACTGGGATGCAAACTGTTAACATCACTCTAACCGTTGAGATCATTTAAAATAGAGTGTATAGAAATCACTTGGAAGAGAAAATTCTATTCTTTCTATTTCCTAGATAGGCCTTGGGGTAGGGGTATGGTGAGAACAATGGTCTGTAGAGAGGGCCTGTGAGTTAACAAGTGCTGAATCTAGAAATGACTAGATGTCACAAGAGGTGTGCTGTGATGAGGAATGTCATGCACTTGACAGATAGTGAGGACTCTCCAACTGGGAGAGTTGCTAATAGGGCAAAGGTTAAGGACATGCGCATTAGAAAAGAGATCTGGGGGACTACCTCTCTAGTTATTTACCCTGGTTGATTGTTCTAGAATAATTGTCCTAATTATCCAAATGCAGAACCCCTCCCAACTGGGACTATACAATCTGTTTATGGTATAAAGAAAGGTATTTTGCTAATAACATCCACTTGTGTCCTTGACATTAATGTAATTTAGCAAGAAAAAAAAATTGCTGAAACTCTATTAATTAAAAATAAATAAATAGATAGATAATAAATGGAAGGAAGACCAATAGAATAGAGGGAAGGGACCAGGAAAGGGAGGAGAGGAGAGAAGGGAACAGTACTGGGGATTGAAGTATGCATGAATATGTCCAAATGAACCTCATTATTATGTACAACTATAAGGCACTAAAATTTTTTAATTGTTCAAATTATTCCCAATCATTTATTTATGTATGTCATCTAAATAGTAAACATGCAGTTGGATAAAATGCTGTTGGCAAAGGAATTTAGAAATCCCAGAAAATGACTTTTAATTCACCTGTGAAATGAAAGAGTAAGTCATTGTGGTTTTTGTTCTAGTCTTGATGTTTTTACCCCCACTTGGAGTTTCAGCATATACCAGGTCCTTCCAAAGAGGTTTTTCAGGTATTTGAAGGGAGTCCGATTACAGGTGCCAAAGTGCTTGCTGTGAGATGATAGGGAATTTCTCCAGCAGCCCTGTGGGGTGACAGTTGATGGTGTGCTCACCAATTCTGGGAAACAATCACAGAGGCCCCATTGTCTTAGGGAAAGGATGTCAGTCAAGAGTTACTCAACCTATGTGAAAAATTCACCCCTAAAGAGATGAATTAGACTGGAATTTTGGCAATAAATGGTTGGCTTTGATGGTAGTGACAGAAACTGAATTTTTTTCTTTTCTATTTCCCGTTATTCTTTGAACTGGCACCTCAGGGTCTGTTTTAGGCTTCGTTGAAGGAAATAATTTTATCTGAAGGCAGAATTTGAAGAAGAGGGCAGTAGCCTTGCTGCCGTAACTATAAGCAGGGAAGGCTTTTGTTGCTGAGAGCGCAGGTTGGGGCAGCTTCCCAACTGTTGGAGCTGCTGGTGGTTTTGTTCCCCATGAGAGCTTCAGGTTCCTCACCTGTGAAGAGACAGAAACCACATGTTGTGGTTGACTCAGGACAGCCCGGGTTTGCAGCTGCCATCCTGTGTAATTATTAATAGCACCCCCTTTCCCTCTCAAAGGTGTTGGGTCTTGATAATAAATTACATGGCCACCTCTCCTACCTTGGCAGGGAATTAGGAGGTTGAAGTGAATTAATGTTTGTAAAACCCGTAGCCCGCTGCCTGGCACATGGTCTGTGCTCAAATGACAATGATCAGTTATTAAACCCCTTGACTTTTCAAATCAGACATCAATACACAATGTCTGTTTTGATGAAAATTTGGCCATTCTCCCAATCATCCTGCCTTTTATTCCATCCACAAAGGTTTTCCTGCCTAAAGCAATGAATTTGAGAGGTTTCAGCAGCTACTAAAATCTCTCTGATTGTTGTGACTTCACAGGTCATCTAATAGAACTCTACCCAGTGGTCAGACTGTTACTAACTTTCTAATAGTAGTAGAACACTTTAGAATATTTTCAAAGCTTTTCACAAATCACATCTCCTGTTGCACAAGAATCCCCTGTGAGATAGCTATGGTAGTGGTTGTTACTATTGTTTTAATGATCTGAACAGTGAGGCTCAGAAATATGAAATCACTTTTGCAAAATCACATTGGTAGTAGTGGCAGGGAGGGAAGGTATGCATGTGGGGCTTCTTGGATTTGTATTTCTTTCCATTGCACGATGTTAATTAAATCAAAGGCAAGATTAATGAACTACTCAAGTGCTTCTCGTTTATTATGCCTGCTTTTGTCATGTCTCATTCCATCTTTGATCTAGCTGGCATTCATTCATTTTTTTATCTGTGACTTTCCCCCACCAAAAAAAAAAAAATATATATATATAGGTGGGTGCTGCTGAGTCTCAGGATACAGACCCAGACCTGGCCTGAGTAGTTTATAGTCTAGAAATGCTGGTTCTAAAATCATCATTTGTTACTGAGTCTGTGTGAATAGTTTCAGGACATAGCTATCAATGCTGGCTGTGGGCTCACTGCTCTACAATTTATGGCACCTTATTACTCTGTACCATTGCAGGTGAGGATGAGAAAATTGGGGTTTGTCACTCGGGGGCCTTTGTGCACACACACCAAGGAGGGTACCTCCAGTGACTTCATGTGGTTTCTCTTGGACACGTGCCAGTATGCTGTAAACAGACTCTTCATATCTGCCTTCTCTTCTGGCTGGGAGATCTTTTGAGCTCTGTGCTTCTAATATTGAGCTGAGCACCTGGCACATGGGAAGACTCAGGTGCCTGAGTATGCTCAGTGCCCAGCTGCCATGCAGGGGAGCTTTGATTATGCCCATAACATGGATGAGAAAATGGCATGTTGGAGATTAGATCCCTTGCTTAAGGTCATATGGTTTTTAAAATATTAAAAGAAGTCTTCTCTTTTACAACAGTTTTATTATGATGTAATTTACATAAGTAAGCTGTGTGTGTGTGTGTGTGTGTGTGTATACACACACACACACACACACACACACACACACACACACACACCAAAGAATAAAGGATTAGTTGAAGTTCTTTGATAATGTGCATGTGGAAGTCCCCCATTGACTATCCTGGAGTTGGTGGCTGTGCTGTGTCTGTCCTGCTACGTGGATCCTATTTCTGCCACCCACACTTGTTCTATTGTTATTGGCAATAAGGGGAATAATGAACACAGAAGAACAGACTTAAGTTAGGGTCTCATGCCTAAATATACTGAGAGTAGAAACCAAAAAACATTGTAGAAGTTTTAGCAACTTATGAAACTCTCTAGGATCTTGAAAATCAAGAGTCAACACAAGAGAGATTTAATACTGGGAAGAAAAACAACAAAGACTAGGTGTCTTCCAAAAAGAACTAGAATATAGTTTGGCGTCTTAAATAATGTGCAATATAATTTCTTCTGTTCTTCATCTACTTTCATGTAATAACTGCTAAATAAATGCTAGTTTTAGCTCTGATTACGTTTCGGTTTTCTAATTTTTAAAAGCAGAGCAAGTTTTTTTTTTTTTTTTTAAATCTGGCTAATCTGTGCTTCACAATTAAGCCTACTTTTGTGTCAGTTGTTTGTTCTGCCAAAGAAGCCACATTTCAGGCCCCACTGGCCATCTGGTGGGAGCTTGTCTGATTTCCAGGCAGGACCTCGTGGTTTCTGAAATACAGGTCTTGTGGCATCCAAAAGCCAGAAGAGTACTGCTGGTGTTGCCAGTGTAGCTTTTGTAAATTTGACACAAGGAATTGTGCTTTCTTGGGTTCCATTTTGACTGTCCATTCCTTCCAGGACCAGGGTATGGCACATTGATAAGCATTATTGACCCATTGGTAAATCTAAAAACTGCATTTAAATTCAGAAGGCAAGGCAGTGTCAAACTTAATATATTTTTAAAAAGAATAAGAAAAAAATGGAGTCACCCTGTGTCGAGGGATTCATTAGCATGAAGCACATGAACACTGCTTGGGTCATTCTGTTCTCTACGCCAGGAGATGGAGTTGCTCAAAATATGCAGCTGGTAGATGGGTTCGGGAGAATGGCACCACTGCTGATTACTCCATCTGCTCTGCCACACTGCTGCCCTTTATAGATTTTTTTTAAAGGTTCTGTTCCTATTTGGAGCTATAAAAGGAGGTTTTCTTTATAGACCAGAGGACCTGGTCATTTATTTTAAATATGGCCAGGTAGTTGTTGGACACTGTCTCACAGCAGAGATTTGGGGGCCAGATCTGGGTTCTAATCTTAGCTTCCCACTTGTGAACTTTCCACACGTGAAGTGACCTTTCCTTCTCTGAGTCCCTGCTTCTCTCTTGATCAGACAAGGCCAATAACTACAATACAGGGCAGGGCTTAGAGCAGTTACTGAATTTTCAAAGCTAAAATTCTGAAGCACCTTTCTATGAAATACTGATTTAAAGCCTCATGAAACTAAGAGTCTCTTGGGAGATACAAATAGGATAAATAAAATAAATGTGTGCTAATGATATGTATTGAAAAGAAAAAAATAGGGAAGGGGAACATATGATATTGGGAAGAAATTGAAATTGAATACACAAGTCCCCCTCAACAAGAACGGGCTTTTGAGTAAACACCTGAAGAAAAAGAAGTAGCATGCTACCTGGGTAGATATCTAAGGAAATAACATTTCAGGTTAGTGTGTGGCGGGGGGCAAGTGAAAGGCCCTGAGGCAGGAATGTACATGGGATATACGAGGAACAACAAGGAGGGTGTGGGGGTCGAGTAGGAGGCGTAGTAGGAGATGTGGTCAGAGAGAGAACTGTGGGTCAGTTGGTAGATCAGGTATGGTCTCGTAGATCATAGAAAAGACTTTGGCGGGTTTGAACAGAGGAGCAAAATGATCTTACATCTGACTTACATTGCTCAGAGACCCTAAGTGCTATGTTGAGACTAGATGGTTGGAAGGGAAGGAATAAGAGAGGGTGGTCAACACAGCGGAGTATGGAGACTAGATAAGAGGCCAGTATTCCAGAGCACTCCCACGTTGTACTAGTCGTCTTTCCATCACTGTAACAAATATATGGTATGATCTATCATATATATCACAGGTCTTATAAAAGAAAGTGGGTTTTTTTTTTTTTTTTTTTTTTTAGCTCATAGTTTTGGAGGTTTTAGTTCCTGGCTGGTTGGCCCCATTCCTTTTGGGCCTGTGTTGATGCAGAAGCCAGTGGTAGGCAAAGCCACTCACTTCATAGGCAGTGAGCGAAAAAGAAAGAAATCAGGAAGGGGCTGGAATGCCCTTTGAGGACACCTGCCTCTCAGTGACCTAAAACCCCCCACAAGACCCTTCCTCCTAATCGTCCTGCCAGCTCCCCATTGCACAAGGCTGGAGAGCGAGCCTCCAGCGTGTGGGCCTTTGGAGGCCACTCAGGATGTTAACCATAGTGGTGTCCATCTTACTGGAGTTAGTGTGTTATATTCTGCCATTAAGACACAGCAGGTTTCCCCTGCACCCCTCTCACATTTATAAACTGCAGGAGGAATGGGAGCAGTATCGTTCTGACAGCCACCCACCCTGGCTTCATCCTGGGCAGATGGTGGTACTATAGAACAACCGCATTTGAGTCCTGCTTCTTCTGATAAGTTTTCTTGCAAGAGAAGGGAGTACTTTGTAAAATGGATTCTCTCTGTCAGTTGTCATAGTGAAGCAATCCCTGGTGATTGTCCCCTGGCAACCAATACTACAGGAAAGCGCTGTTTCATTGTGAAAGTTATCAATTCTGACACATGATCAGCCAACAGAAAGGAAAGTAGGTTAGTAGGGCTGCTGAGCACCAAACAGCAGTATGCCCGCCCCTCCTGGGTGAATGGCGTCACTTGGAAATGGAGCCCTTGCTGCAGGACGGAGCTACTCTGTTCACCAGTCTGGAGCTTTGCTTTTCCTTCTAGATTTTTTTGGTTGGGACTTGCTTCCTGCTGCCTTCAGAATTTATGCTATTTTTCAAGGTTCCCTTTAAAATCATTTCTATGTACATTTATTAGAAAATTAGAGACTGACTAGATTAAAAATTCTTACTAGATTGAGAGTCAACGTCAGTGATATGTGACTTTTATGAACTGCCATAAAATTCTCAAATAAAATAATCTTAATTTGTGCGTGTGTGTGGTGTGCATTTTACAGGTAGAGAATATGTATTATTAGTCAAACTTAACAAGAGTCAGAACTATAAAAGGACTGAATTAATCGATTTCTATCAGAGGGCTTAACTGCTGCCTCAAAATTCCCTTTGATTATCTTACAAGTTGTGTGAGTTATGACCATTTTATCCAGAATCTGATCAGGCATGCATGGATAGGGTGCAATTTAATGTCATAAAAAGACATCAGTGGCTGGACACAGTGGCACACACCTATAATTCCAGTGGCTCAGGAGACTGAGGCAGGAGGATGGGGAGTTCAAAGCCAGCCTCAGCAAAAGTGAGGCACTACGCAACTCAATGAGATCCTGTCTCTAAATAAAATACAAAATATGGCTGGGGATGTAATTCGGTGGTTGAGTGCCCCTGAGTTCAATCCCCGGTACCAAAAAAAAAAAAAAAAAAAAAAAAGACATCAGTGACATATGCACAGTTTATAAATTGAGTATATTTGTCACTTTAATTACAAAATAATTTCACAATTTCCCTAGGTGGAAAAGAAACTATTTTATGTGCTTTATATATTAAAAATATGAAGCAAAAAATAGATTGAGCTATCAGATGTTTTTATTTCCACAGTGCTTTATCATTGTTAGTGTCTCTGTTCTAGAAGGGGTACTTGTCAATGCCTGGATTTTGCTTTTCTAAAGTCATTTATATGACCACCACCCTTATGTCCATTATATTTCATAGTGATAACACTTCCACCTTCATCAGCTCATTGAAGTCCTCAGAATACCTCTGTGGATGAAGAAGATAAGTAGCGTCACCCCAGTTTACAGCAAAGGAAACAGTTTTGGAACAGGATTTTTGGGATTCTTGGTCTAGGACCCTACCCCTGTAATATTTGTCAAATTTGTGGTGCTCTGGTAGTAGTAAAGTAAATACAGATATTTTGCATCAAGATAAGTTCAGAAACAATGATGACAGTTGTGTTTGAGATTTCTGATTGATGCATTTTTGCATATTTCTTTCCTATGTCTTCTTAGAAAGCTACATTAAATCCAGAAGACATCAAAATGTGCCTTTTAAAGGTCAATAAATCTTCACAAACCTGAATCACAAAAGAAAACAGCATATTCCTCTTCTAGAAAGTTCAAGTACAGGCCGAACACAGCTGTGGTGTTAGATGGCTGAGAGCAACTACCCTCATCTGGAGTGGGTGGCTGGGAGTGGTGTAGACTGATTTCATAAGTGGTAGTTCAGTTTGAGTGTCTTAGACTTGAAGAACAGTTCGTATACATTTATTATATATCATAAACTGCCATTTCCCCACAAAAGTCAATTACCTTTTTTGTTGTTTCTAAGCTCTTTGCATTTATTCTGAGTTCATCTTGTCACAGAATCAGCTGCCCACAAACCAGTCAAAGTCCTTCATAAAATGCTTGCCAACACAACTCTCTTGCTTACACTTTCTAAGGTGCTGTGGGAAGACGGGCTCTTGAGTGAGGATGTTAACCTGTATCAAAACAGACACTGCTAGAAATGCTTTTGTGGAATTCTGATAAGGCTCAGAACAAGGGCTTTCGTCAGCTTCTTCTAATTCAACAATTTCACACTAATTTTTTCTCCCAGAAAAAAATGGTTTCAGAAGAGCTTGCAGAGTTGAACAACAATAGCTCTATCATTTTTTTAAATGTTCTTTGAGGTCAGAGTGTAAAGGAAATAAGATCAAGGCTAGAAATTACTCTGAGCAAATCTAAATTTTCATGCAAATGGACACTAATGGCTGCAGCCCTGATGTTCTCTAGGCTTCTGAGCTTTCTGTCCACAGCAAAAACAGGAGAAACTGGAAGAACATAAAGGATTTTGTGGATCAGCAATACCCTCTGCAGTCCCCACAATTTACAGGCCAGGGCCAGGGTGAATCATATACATTATGGGTCTTGTTCAAGAGGATGCAGTTTTCTTGCAAATCATTGCTTCTGTGAAATGTGCTCAGTTCTTTGGCTTTCTTTAAATCAGTCTAATTTTTCAAAATAAAACATATTATTAAAAAGCATTCCTGCCAACTTTTTGCACATTGTGATTTCTTGTTTTCTCTGCAGTGTTCTCTTTCTTCATCGGAAGAAAGACTTATTGGCATCAGAAGACCTAAAACGCCAACCTCAGGTGACTTCTCTGACCTTAACACTCAGACCAACTGGACCAAGTCACTGCCACTGCCAACACCAGAAGAGAAGATGCGCCAGCAAGCCCAAACGGTCCAGGCTGACGTGGTGCCCATTAACATAACTGGTACGCCTTGCCGGGTAGACAGATTGAGAAAGTCCTTGGGAGAATGTCTGTGGATTTTTGTTGGTTATATGCTTCTTAGCATTTCACTTTTACACCAAAGGGAATAGCTGTGGTCTGACTTCAGCTCTTCATCAGATGAAGGGAATACTAAAACTACATATGTGCGTGCATGCAAAATATCTGTTGTCTGTTAGATCAGAGGACTTTGTCACCAGAGGTTGGTGTCAAAGAAGTCAATGGTTCAACCTTTCATCTAAAGCATGGCTTTTTAAATTGTGTGGCTTTTTATTAAGATTTTGGTTACATAGGAACATCTTCTCAATGTGGTCCTGGTTGAGAAAGAAAGATAGATATTCCCCCTACTCCCTTCTGAAGGGTTACTTTAAGTAATATTTGTAGAAGTGAAGAAATAATTATTTTGTGATGTTTCTGGTAGATTTTCTTGTTACCTTCTTGTTTCCTTAAGTAAAAAAAAGGGCAAAAATTCTTGAAATAAAAATATCAAATGAATCAGTAACTATAACATATTCTAAAAGATTTCAATGTGATGATAAAATTATATTCTAATTTTTATAATTTGAATTACACAATCTTCAAGTAAAAATGCATTGCTACTGAATAAACAGTTTTTATAGTATGTTACATTAGCTTGGGATGTGAAAATTAATCGCTAAATCAGAAACTATGGAATATTGCACTGAGCCATTAATCATTTCTGATAATTAAAGTGATAAATAATGAGGACATCAAACTTAAAGATGATCTTTCACAAATTTTCTGTAGCTACAGGAGGAATTGGTCAGTGGTTTGGGGAAGATATAAAATCCAAAAGAGGAATGGTAAGAGATATAAAATCCAAAAGAGGAATGGAGCATGCTTAACTTACACAGGCCCTGGGTATAATTCCTAGCACCAGCTCCCACCCGAAGTGTGTTCTGGAGAGATAGATGAGCAGCAGTCCTAGCAGGAGTCATTGGTAATCAGTCCACACAAAGCATGGCCTGTGTAGGCCCTAAAACAATGCGGTGGAAAAATAGATAATTTTTCATTAAAAAGGAGTCTGAAAGCCATAACTCTTTGATATTTTCTGAGGCTACTCCTTTTAGGAAGCCTTTTGCCATGGCTTGGTGAGCTTATAGGGACTGATAACGTTTTGATAATTTTTGAAGCTTAAAAAAAAAAAACCATTGCAGAATATTCCAAAATTACATTCAAAACTCTTATTTTGAATTCCATGGAAATTTAATTAAAAAGGGCATGAATGATTTTTGATTCCATATCCATTTTTCACACTTGTACCTTAAAGAAACAGCATGTCTTACTCTATTTTCTGTGTAAATAGTATTGTTGATCTTCATGATGTGTTTCTCCTTCACCTAGCTCATACCTTTCAAAGATTATTTTTATAAGTAGTTTTGTTGCAGAATGAAATAACAATGGATAGTGTTCACTGCTTGATGAAATACAGGGACACATATTTTCTATTAGAAAAAGAATGACATTATTTGATTGATTAAATGCAGCAGAAATGCAATTATAGATGATTAAATGTCTCAAATAATATTATGAGATAAGAAGACTGTTCAATGAAATATGATAATTCTTAATAGAATTAGGATGAAATGCATTATCTTGAGATTAGGGGGTTTTAAAATAGAGTAACTAGCATTCCAGGAATAAAGAATTATTTGCAATGAAATAAATTGTCACAACAGAAGATGGTGTCACATCTTTGAGTTTTAATTCTCTCCTGCTTGATGACTAAATGTACATGAATTACATTGCATTTAAAAGAAGACCTTTAAGTGCCACCTAGGAAAGGTGAATGATAGTTTAAAAAAAAAAAGAGCAATATAAGTTATGTCAAAATATAATTTGTTTTTAACTGAGTCATGGACGTTTACAGAAATGATAAAATTAAATATAATAATTACATACTTACTGATCTAGTTTCTTGATCTGTGTGTTCACATACACACCTATATTTCTGAAAGGACTTGTTTCTGGTCTAAAAAGCAATAAAATTTCAAAATTTCACTTTGGTTGAACTGATATAGTTTATACAGTTCCCTGCTGTGTAAATTATATATTTCTAAAGTCCTAGAAGATTTCTGAGGTAAATATGAAGCTTCTTGAAAGGAATCATGTGCTCATTGATTTGAGTGAGGATTGATCTCTAGTCTGATTTTCAGTAAGACTCAGCAGGGAAAAAAATGGCATAAACAACATAAATATATTGTTTCAAATCCAGAGCTAAGCCCACCAGACCTAGAGGTATAGAACATCAGCACAGTGGAATGCTGGCTTGAAATGTGATTCAATCCCTTTTAGTTCTTATCCTATGGGGACCTGACCTGTTCTAAAAATTGAAGAGAAAAAAATATTTAAGATTAAAAAGAATATATGTGTGTGTGTGTGTGTGTGTATATATATATACACACACACATACATACACACATACATACATACTGGCAAGTAATTTAAGATAACATATATATATATATATATATTCATTCCATAATCTGCCATGTGGGATAACAACTCTTCTACATGGAAGATAAGTAGAGTGAGTGAATATACTTAAATGATTTACAAACTGCCTTGCTTCCTAATGCTGCCTAAGTTTATTTCTAAATACAAACCATGAATAATCAAATGCCGTTTTTCAATGAAAGAGAGTGATTCAATTCAGTAGATGTTTATTGAATAACTACTTTGTGCCAGGCATTAGGTCATAGGGGCTGGTAAAGTATGACTCACGGTCTCTACTCTCAAGAAATGGGTAGTCCAGCAGGTGAGATCATCTTTTTTAGGTCACCATTCAAGGTGGAGAGTAAATGCCTTTAATGGTGTATGTTGTAGATGAATATCCTCATATGGTTTCTTCATTTCCTTGAAGCTTGGGTGGTTTTACCTTTTGTTTTTGTCTTAGAAGTAAAACCGGAGACTAGCTACAACTTTCTGTTAATGTTTTGTCCATTCTTAATGTCTGGGTACAAGGGATTTCTTCTTCTGCCACAGAGAACTAATGAACCACTGAAGTCATAACTGACTCCCTTTAAGCCTCATTTGTGCTATTGCATATAAATGACCCATTTATCACAACAGTGGTACCTTCTGGTGTTTCAGGCTCTTCTCTCAATCATTTCTGTTTTTCTCCATTCAGAACAAAGTTGCAAGAATTTGCAAGTTTGCCAGCGTTTGTTTAAGTCTGTTGAAATATGTTTTGATCGTTCAGATCTTTTATTCTGTTTTGATTGCATAGTGCACAATTTATTACTATCCAGACAGAAGTTATGTCGTCCACAGCATACCATTACGAATGTGTTTCAGTATTGCTAAAAAGAGTGACTTTTTTTATACTTGTGCCTAAGAATGATAGAAATATGTGATTGTGTGTAAATATGTATTTTTTAAAATTCTCCTTTTGAGGAGAATAACCATGTAAAAAGGTCAGTGCTATAACTGGCAAGTAGTTTAAAATAGACCAGTCAGTAACCGAACTTTTACAAATTTTATTACTTGATGATTTCCTGTGGTGTGTTAATTACACCAGCTTATACAGAATGGAGTCCTGTGGATGTGTCATTCCAGGTTTGATTGTCTAAGTTAAGGTTAACCTTCAACAGTGATCATGAATCAGAGAAGCAGTTCAGCTTTGACAACAGCCGTGCTACTGGGTCTCAGTACTTTATCATTATAAGGCTTTTCACTTTTCATTACAGTTGTATCTCACACCGAAGCATTCCTACAGCCTCTCCAAATTATCAGCCTCCTTGATTCAAGAAAAAGCTCCGACTCTTGATTATTTGTGTCATCACAAAAGATGAGACATTATATTGGTCTCTGCTGGATGACCAGATGTATGAAGCATACTTATTGCCATTACCACATACATGCTGATGTAGAGAGTGATGTTGGTAGCCAGGCATGGTGGCCCATGCCTGTAATCCCAATGGCTCAGGAGACTAAGGCAGGAGGATTGTGAGTTCAAAGCTAGCCTCAGCAACAGCACGATGCTAAGCAACTCAGTGATACCCTGTCTCTAAATAAAATATAAAAATGGACTGGGGATATGGCTCAGTGGTTGAGTGCCCCTGAGTTCAATCCCCAGTACCCTGTCCCCCATAAAAAAAAAAAAAAGAGTGATGTGGGTGGCCAGAGGAATCCAAAACATTCATTTTTTAAAAATGACACAGAATCACTCTTTCATTGTGTTCTAACGAACTCATATTTGCTACTCTGGCTCATTTGAAGATGAGATCAACGTGTGTCCTTTGGAAGGACATACACCCAGAAATTGGAAAACAGCCTTATGATGATAATGTGCTTCCCCTCCTTTTTCGCCCTTCAGCATTCATCATCGTATGACTGGCTAACATCATTATTAATCCCTTCTTATCATTTTACAACCAGCTTCTGGAAAGAAAGTGCATGGTGTCAGCTTGCTTGAAAATAACATTGCTTTGCTTGTTCTACTGCTCTGCATTAGGGGAGAATTTCGATCGCCAGGCCAGCCTTCGGCGGTCTCTAATTTACACAGACACTCTGGTAAGACGACCGAAGAAAGTCAAAAGGAGAAAGACTATTACAGGAGTCCCAGACAACATTCAGAAGGAGCTAGGTATGGCTCGTAGATCTGCATTCCGTTGCCCTCCTCGCTGCTCGGCGTTACTCAGCTAACTTTGTGTGGTGCTGGTCAAATCCATATGTTCTAATGGCCAGATTCTTTCCTCATGAGGCACCAGGTGCAAATCTTACATCCCATGCAGATGATTTACTACATTTTGGAGACAAGATAGCAGGGAAGAGCTTTTGTGTAAACGTAAGTGGGATGATAGAAATTGAGTTTGCCGTCATCTCTGGGCATCTTGAACACTGATTATTTCCATATTTACACTGATTGTTGATTTAGATCTTAAGTTCCTATGAACCAAAACCTCATTCTTGGACTTCACCTTACGAGGGTGGATTTCAGTACTTTCACTGACATGCTGGTGGCATTTTTTTCACGAGAGGCAGCAATATGAGATAGTCGTAAATGTCATTATGACAGAAAATAGTCGTTGGGTGTCAGATACCTTTGTTATTATCAGTGGAACTCATAGCTCTTTTATTCTGTGTTTTTCAACCTGTGATCAAACCAATGGGGGCTGGTGGAAAAAGTCGTTTCATTCACTGTTGACTTACCTGATGTCCTTGTGCTTGTCTTTTTATGCCCTTTGGATAATCCTTTCATTCTCTTCTCTGTAATAGATTCCTCTCCCTGTCCTTTAACAAGGCCCTGCAGGAACGTCCGCAGGGGCAGTTTAGCTTAGCTCCTAGGTCTGGAGCAGGACTCCAGCACTAGACTGCTTCAGTTGGAATCTTGACTCTGCCACTTGTTCTCTGGGTGAGATTACGTCACCCCTCTGAGTCTACTTCCTCATCCCACAAATGGGGTAGTGATATGACTGGTCTACTTTATGGGGTTAGTTGAGGACTTAGTGAAATTCTGCATGTGATGCACTTGGTTCCTGGGATTACTATTAATGTAGTAGCCACTGTTGTCGTTATGGAGAACATAATGCTACCTATCTTGAAACTTGCCTCTTCCTCTTTCTCCAACCTGTGGGTTATGACCTCATAGTTCCTTTGCCTTATATTATTTACTTTGATTTACTATTAAAGGTTATACTCTGGAAACTCAGAATAATGGTTTCTGAAATTGCCTACTAGTCTTTTGGTCAAAATGAGCATATCTGAACAATAGTGATATTTCTATTGCAGTACTTTGAAGTCACCTTTTAGCTTCCAGTGCCACAAATGTTTTCCCCCATCACCCCTGCTTAATGCCTGGGAGTGGGGAGAGCACGCTCCTCTTTACCTGGCATTTTCTCTTTTACTGCCATTGACTGCAGTACCTATGCTGTGCCTTCTAGAGTATAGCAACATTAGGACAAGAATAGCAATGTTTTGCCTCTGCTGTAGGTAGCTCCTGAGGCGCATTTGGTGTGCAGGAGCTTGTCCCATTCCATAACTGAAGGGTTTGGTAGAAATGAAGGCAGGGCTGCGACTGCGCCCATGGAATTTGAGAAGTCTGTCTTTGGTTCGTGCAGCTTGCTGCTCCTGTGCTACCTGAGTCCTCCAGGCACCTTCTCCAAACTTATGCCTCAATGTCACCTGTGCTTTCTCCTTCTCAACACTTAGCTGTGGATTATTCTTTCAGACTCTTTCTTCTTGAGACAGCTAACACATTTGAGATCTGTACTGGTATGCTCAGCAGGTGTTTAATAGGCTAATTCCTCATCATACTCAGGTAATGTACTTTAGCTGGTCTTTTTAGGAGATGTGCCTTAACCCAAAGGAGTGATTTTAAGGACAAACAGTTAGGACTTTTGTAAGATAACAAGGTTGATGTTTTGAGGTAAGCTGCATTTTAAGTGGATTTCCATTTGGGATAAGTAAGTGCTGGATGACTTTGTGTAAAAAGTGGAAGAATAAGATGTACATACACATAAGTACCTATGATGTATGTACCGTATATGACATGTGATATGAAGCCTGGAACCTAACAGTTACAAACTTTCACCACTTTGAACTCACAGTGTGAGTCGGTAACTAAGTTACCGCTTGGATCTTACTACAGTGACCTGTCCAGCTAGGGAAATCTTAGCTTCTATAATTTTAATATTTCTTAAATTGATGATTGGGTCCCTGAAACCTATATTCATTTCTCTTCTGCATGTGACAAGGAACCATCACTAATGGTGGAGGAAAGAAAATAGCTTTCCCCGCATCATTTTTGTTGTGACTGTTGCCAGACATGAGACAGAGTCATTGCACAGCTGATGGCATGTCCTGAATGACAGTTGGAGCCACTGAGACAACTGTATCTAAGCTAGAGCTAGTTTTTTTTTTTTTTTTAAATAGACAACTAGTGACTCTAATTTCTAATAGATAGATTAATTGAAAGACTGATAGATGGAATGAGGGAAAGTAACATTTGAATAGAGTTTAATTAAGCAAAAATATTGGTTTATATTTTTGCCCCATCTTTTTGAGACCTCTAGTTTACCTTGCCATGTCTCCCAACGTTCTGGACTTATGAGAACTGTGGTTTGCAAGTTTGTACTACTTACCTAATGATTATCAGAAACAGATACTTTACTGTTTCTTTAAAATTGGTCTTCATCTAGATAGAAAACACCAGAAAGTATGGCTAGATAAATTAGACAAAAAATGAAATGATTCTCTAAAGGAAAAGCATTCAATTGGGAAAGATACCTTGTTCTCCACACTGCCCAGGTAGCAGGGATTGGATTTAATCATCATCATCATCATCATCATCATCATACAAGGATGCTTCCTTGAATTACAGTGATTTATTTGCTTAGAAATATGCAGTTTTTACCATAAGTACTGGACTCTGGATACTAGCCAGCATACAGCACTTTAAAAATCCAAGTATGATCTTGAATATTTACTTCCAAGTTTTATCTGAGGATTAATTTGTTGCCTTTCATTTAAATGAATCAGACAAAATTTTGAATTTTTTTCCTGACTCTTAAAACTACACAGAAATCAATCTGAATATTGTGCTACAAGGTTTGATTTTCTAGAATCAGAGAGGATCATTTTGTTCGTATATAATTATGTTTGGCTATGTCCCCACATATATTTCTTACTGAATGAAGACAAACAACATAGAACCATGGTTTTGCTACTATTTTTAAAGATTTAACTTGTTCTAAGAATTGATTTCGTTTTCTCAGTACGCTTCGAGTAAGTTCTTGGCTTCACAATTTTTTTTTTTTTTAATCTCTGTTCTTTTCTGGGTGGCTTGACATCTGTGTATCTACACTGAACGATTTTTCATGTCCGCTTCCTTCTCTTTCTGCATGATTATTTCCTTCTATTTAACATACTACTCTCTGGTTGTAAGACTCCAAGAAATGAATAATCCTAATTTGAGGAAATGCTCACTGGATCAGTTCCTGCTGCTCTCTCTGCACCAAAACACAACAGATTGCTGTTGAATTTTGAATGTCACCAACAGACAGATGCTAATGGCTTAAGATGGATAATGAAATGTTTGAAACACAGATGGGCCTGTACATCAATTTTCGTTTTCTTAGGATTTCCTCCTGACATAAAGAATCAGATGTAATTAACACAATTTTATACCAATATCCCTCATAAATGGTATGTCAGTGGCCCTATTGTTCCACTAGTACACTCATCTATGGGGGGGGGAAAGAGGGTCATGACTAGATAGTTCTGGGTCACTGCTAGGCCATCCCCTGGTGGGGGAAAGGGGCGCATTGAAGACCAAGCAGCCTTGGTCTCAAAGGGAGTGTCTGAGAATTCCACATGCAGCTCTCGAACTGTAAGGGGAGGACTTGAAGTACAAGTTAAAGAGAAAATAAATGTATGAAGTTGATAATAAGGGTTTTTATTTTAGAAGATATCTGGACCAATTTAAATTCAGTTAGGTCCCTACAGGAGGAAAAAAAAAAATAACTAAATTGGGGTGGGGGGGAACCTTTTCTAATTACAACAGAGTCAGAAGGGGCTGAGGGTACAGGTGACAACCTGTAGATTCCTATTTTCAGGTAACGAGCCTCTTTCTGCTTTCTCTCCAGCATTGGGCGCTGGCCAAGATGATGTTGGTGGCCACTCAGTGTACACCCCAGACCACTACTCCACGCTAGGAAGGCTTGATAGCTGCCGGTCTGCTGGGCCGCGCTCAGAAACCAGGGACTCCAGCTGCCAGACTGAGGACATGAAAGTTGTACCTCCTTCCATGAGAAGAATCAGGGCGTATAAGGGGCTTGGCATTGCTGCCCAGATGAGCCACTTCTCAGGCTCCTCGGGCAACATGTCTGTGCTGAGTGACTCGGCGGGTATTGTGGGCCCTTCCCGTCTCAACAACGATGCTGGCTTCCACAGTCTTCCACGTTCTGCAGCCAGAGCGAACGCTCACTCCCTGGAGTCAAGACTGGGTGCCCTGGGCCCTACAGAAGACACGGAGGGCACTTTCCGCTACCAGAGGGCTCACTCACAAGGAGATGAAAACTTAGGACATTTAGGAGGTGCCTCCAGGACAGGGCCACTTTTGAGGCCCAAATCCCAGGAGCTGAGGCACTTTGAGAGTGAAAACATAACCAGCCCAGCATGTGTGGTTTCTCCTCACGCGACCTACTCTACCAGCATCATCCCAAATGCCACGCTCTTGTCCTCTTCCGAGGTCATTGTTATTCACACTGCTCAGAGTGCAGGGCAGCTGGACAGTAAAATGACCGGCTCATCCTCATACTCTAAGATGAAATCCAGAGACCACCTCGTCTCCAGGCACGCTATGAAAGAGGATCATCAGGCCCCTAGTCACCACTGGGGTGAGGGACATTCTTCCATGGCCTTAGATAATCATTCTCCTGGTGCTACCACACTGTTGTCCCTCTGTGATTCAGAGGTTTCACTAAATGCCCCAGCAGATAGGGAGAATGGGTCCCGAGCCATGCCCTATAATTATAGAAACAGCCTGAGCTTCCCGGGTCACCCCCAGGATATGGATGGGAAGAGTGAATCTAGTTATTCAGGGGAGAGAGGGCATGGCAGCTCAGAGCCTTGGGAATACAAAACCTCTGACAACGGGCGGGCATCTCCACTGAAGCCACATTTGGCCACTCCTGGTTACTCCACCCCCACAAGTAACATGAGTAGCTGCAGTTTAGACCAAACATCCATCAAAGAGGATGCCAGGTCCTTGTATTCAGAAGATCACGACGGCTACTCCACATCTATACACGGTGACCCTGGACGTGGGTCTGGGATTCTGTGCAGTAGCAGCGATGGCTTTGGGAATCCCAGGCACAGCGTGGTCAATGTTTTCGATGGAAAGTCTCAGAAAAGCCAAGGGGACCAGCCACATTACCATGATAAAACATTTTCTAGAAACATCTCTTTGAAGAAAGCAAAGAAACCTCCCCTGCCACCCTCCCGGACGGACTCTCTCCGCAGGATCCCGAAGAAGACCCAGTCTAACGGGCAGGTGCTCAACGAGAGCCTCATTGCCACACTTCAGCACTCGCTGCAGCTGAGCCTCCCAGGCAAGGGCAGCAGCTCACCCTCACAGAGCCCCTGCAGTGACTTTGAGGAGCCCTGGCTGCCCCGTTCCCGGAGCCAGAGCACAGTCAGCGCTGGCAGCAGCATGACCTCCACCACCCACCCCAACATCTACTCCCTGTGCGGGGTCACACCCTCACAGAGCGACACAAGCAGCGTCAAGTCAGAGTACACAGACCCTTGGGGCTACTACATCGACTACACAGGCGTGCAAGAAGACCCGGGGAACCCAGCAGGGGGCTGTTCAGCCAGCAGCAGCGGGGCACCAACTGGAAACGGGCCAGTCCGCCATGTCCAAGAGGGGTCCAGGGCCACAATGCCCCAAGTGCCTGGTGGTCCAGTCAAACCAAAGATCACATCACCGGAGAAGTCACAGAGAGTCACTTCTCCGTCCAGTGGGTATTCCAGCCAGTCGAATACACCCACAGCACTCACCCCTGTGCCTGTGTTTTTAAAATCGGCATCACCAGCAAATGGGAAGGTGAAGGCCAAGCCCAAGGTACCAGAAAGGAAATCCTCGCTGATTTCTTCTGTGTCCGTGTCCTCATCGTCCACTTCTCTCTCCTCTAATACTTCTACTGAAGGAAGTGGCACTGTGAAGAAGTCAGAGTCAGCAGGGTCCTCAGCCCTTGCTGCTGCTGCTCCTCCTCCTCCTCCTCCTCCTCTTCCTCCTCTTCCAGCTCCATATCCTGCTGACAAGTCCCCTGTTCTTCCCCCCCCTCCTCCTTCAGCAGATTGCTCCCAGGGCTCTCCTCTGCCTCACTCTCCTCTGTTCCCCCCTCCACCCCCAGAAGCTCTCACCCCCTTCGGCTGCCCCCCTGACGGGTGCCTCCCCCCTCCCCCCTTCCCTCAAGACTCTTTGGCTTCCTTGCCATTGCCTCCACCTTTCTTACCCAGCTCAGGCCCCCCACCTGCTCCACCACTTGACCCCAAATTCATGAAAGACACCAGGCCTTCTTTCAAAAGCTCTGGCCAGCTGGGGTCCTCCCAGGAGTCCTTGAGGCGGCCTTCAAACAAGGAGGAGAACAGCAGACCACCGCTGCCCCTGATCACCACGGAAGCACTACAGATGGTGCAGTTGAGGCCCGTGAGAAAGAACTCGGGCACCGAGGTAGCTCTGTTGTCTGAACCAGTGGCTCAGGAACAAGGAGCTCCGACTGCTCCACAGTACCACTTAAAGCCATCTGCTTTCCTGAAATCCCGAAATAGCATAAATGAAATGGAGAGTGAAAGCCAGCCTGCCTCTGTGACAAGCTTGCTTCCAACGCCTGCCAAGAACCCAAGTCAGGGTGACCATGACAGCGCAGCGGAGCATGGCAGCCCTCTGAGCCTTAGGCATGGGGCTCCAAGTCCTGGGCTGGGCACTGAGGAAGCAGAGGTTCTGCCTGGCCCCAGCACTGCCCCTCTCCCAGACTCTTCACCCAGCAGGAAGCCACCTCCCATCTCCAAGAAACCCAAACTGTTCTTGGTGGTGCCACCTCCACAGAGAGATTTCGCTGCAGAACCCTCGGAGAACAGGAGGGAAGTCTTCCGAAACCCCATCCGGGCAGAGGAGGTTTCTGTGCACAGCAGAGAGGCAAAAGAGAGTTCTGCAGCCCCAGCCGGTTCTCATGCTACGGACCCCAGCAGCTCAGTTCTGGAGGGAGGAGCTGCAGGATCCCTGTATCCCAGCAGAGTGGAAGCCAATGTCCCCATGGTACAGCCTGATGCCTTATCAGCCCCCACGCAGGAAGAGCCAGCCGTGAACAGTGTGGATGGTGGGGGCAATGCGGAGAGCTGCCTCTCCGAACAGGAGGGAGAAGGTAAGTCTGGCTTCCCTTGCTGTGCACCTCTGATCATCTATCTGCAGCTGAGCCAAATAGGGCTACTGAATGCTCTCATGTGGAACCCGGGTAGACCAGATAAGATTTATGGTAAAGCAGTGGGTGGGCTCCTTAAACATTCAATTACCAACTTTTCATTTTATGAAATATTTTTAAAACTCAGGTCTAATGCAAGAGCTTATAGAATGATCTAAAATAGGGAGGTGGGGGTGGTCTGCAGCAGGCTAGGTATGAAATAGCACTGAGTAATCTCCCTTCTGAAGAGCTGCAAAGAAATGTTCTAAAATTTAAGAGCAATTCAGTACAAGTTCTGTAACAGAAAAGAATGAGTTCTGGCTGTCAGGCTGGTGTCATTTCCCCCATCTTTGTAAAATCACAAACTATAGAGCCTGCTGCATTCCCTGTGGTTCTTAGATTGTCAGGAGTGGCAGGGAAGCAGCATATTTCAGAGCTTGGCGAAGGACTGAAATTCTAGTCACTGTGCATCTTGTGTCGCCTGCGCGTGTGCTTCTCTCAGCTGGGGCACTGGAGACCAATGCTGCCGGCTCCTCCTCAGAAGCCTGCGACTTCCTCCTTAAGGGGGATGGGAGTGACGAGGTGATGACCCCCACCAGACCCAGGACCACAGAAGACCTTTTCGCAGCTATTCACAGGTATCACAACTCCTTCCTTAATTCTCTTTATAATTCCTTCTTTCCAAATGGTTCCTCTACTTTGTTTTCTTGACGCTTCTCCCGCCATCCAGTCTCGGCTCATTGACTTTATTATTAATTTTTTTAGTGCGTTTCTTCCTGTGCCTTTATTTCCTCTGACTCCAATTTCTGTTTTACTCTGTTCACTGATTTTGACAATGATATTGGGAACAGAGTCTTAATATGATGATTTCTGGTAGACACTGCTCTGTGGCAAGAGACAATGTGTCAGTCATATGACAGTGTATTTACAAGAATCAGATTAGAGCAGCTGGTGATCCAGGTCAGGTGAGAAACGCTGTGGCACTGGACTTAGGAGGCACAGACTAGCTCTACAGAGCTCCCTTCGTAAGGGTGTTTAGTTTATTATTATGTTTTTCCATTTTACAGAAAAACCATAATTTTATGGTATAGTTTATTTGGTCCTTAAATGTTTCAATAAGAGTACATCTCTTTTTAAGCAGGAGCAAAGGAATTAAATTTGCTTTTTACCATATGCCACTAGTGCCATCTACTGGCATTGGAAATTGTTGAGTTAAAAAAGTATAGGTTCATTTTTTCAAAATAAACTGCCTAAACTATTAGTTTTTCATATGCGGTCACCTTAAGAGTGAATGCGATTGAGCACTGACATTTCATTTGCTGCATCATTTTTCTGGTTATAGCTTAGTGGTCCCATAATAATGTCATTATAAAAATTGATAAGAATATCCATGTGCAAGTATTTTAGGCCATAATGATACATAAAACTTTTACTTCCTTCTAGACTTCTTTATCAGAGACTTTCAGATTTTTTGGGTAACCATTATGAATGCCCTTATGCTGTCAAGACCTCTTTTCCCCCTGATCCAAGATCCTTTTTTTCCTCCTGAAATAAAGCATGCATAAAATCCTTTGATTCTGTACATAAACAACCATGTCAGCACTGTCCTTGAATTCTTGGAATTTAGCTGAAAAAAAAAAAAAAAAAAACCTGTTACATGACATGCAAAGAATGGTGCTGTCCTTACCTGGAACTCCTTATTCAAATATAAACATGTAACCTGGGAGAAGCCAAGCTGGCAAATTGAGGAATATGTGAAGAATTATGTTCTTTGCCTCCCAGCCTAAATATTGGTGTAATAGACCCTAAAGTCTGCCCCCTGCAACATTTTCCAACTGGCTTCTTGCTCTCATTAGAAATGAAAAAGTAGCTAGTTATCCAACTACTTCTCAAAACAGGGAAATGAAAAATATCGCATCTTTTTAAGCCAAATTTAGTGGCATTTCTAGAAGTTTACACAGATGTTTCTAACTTTAACCATGCTAGACACATAATAAGCACTCAATAAATATTTTCTAAATTAAATGAGACCAATTGGAATTTAACTGTCAGGAAATTCTTCCAAGACTCAAAGTCTTTGATTTAGTATGGAATGTATTGAGTTGCTAAATATATAGTAATATATATTTATAATAGCAAGCCCCAAGGATGTGTGTTGCCTGGTTGCTAAGTGTACTAAATACTTAGTCTCAAGGAAACCCAACTGTTGTGGAGCCAAATGACTGCATGCTTTTCCTAAAAATATGCCAAAGGTCTCTTCTACATTTTATTTTGGCAACCTTCAGAAGGAACTGAAAATTTTGTGGTTTCTCTTACTAGACAGTTACATCTACTACAGATGTAGAAATTGGCCAGTCTGTATCATTCTCTGTACACACGAGAGAAGTAAAGTCCAAGTAGCCTTAGGAATGAATTAGGAAAAGAAAGCAAGGACACACATGGATTTCTGTTGTCGTATTAATACTGTGTTAGCAGATGTTATCTGAAGTCTGTGATATTTAGGGCTTTTTTTTTTCTTCATGTCCTTCAGCACCTAAATTCATAATTTAAATTAAAGGCTATCTATATTGAAACACAGCTTTCAAATGTTATAATGCAAATTAATTCATTTCAGATTTAAAGCCAGATGGAAAGTGTAGAATGCCAGTTGAGGTGTGAAGTTTTTATATTTATTGAAGTAATTAGCTTTTAAGACAGTGTTAACTGTTTGAGTACTACTTATAGACATCTTTAAAATTCATACCTACCTAGGTATACATAAGTATGTGTGTATACGCAAATAATCCATTTGTTCAAATTGAATTCTGATTTTAAGGGGCAGCTGCTCTTGAGGACCAACAAAGCTTTTCTAAAATCCCATCTTCTTTTTAAATTCTAAATCTACACTTAACGGCCATGTCTTTTATCAAGCATAGTTGTAGATTATTTTATGTACCTTAGGACACCTTCACCATCTGAAAACCAAACAAGAAATTACACCACAGACCAATACCTAAAGGACTGAAATGAGAAAGCTGCTTCAGGGGACAAGCAGTGTTGGTTGTGGGGCCATGTGCTATAAGTAGAATGAAACTCCTTCAAGTCCCAGCTGTCCCAAGCAGCTGTGAGCTTTCACCTTTTAGACCTCAGTTACCTTTTCTACAACCCAAAGTGGTTGGACTATCTAAATTTTTCTCCTCTTCTACAATTCTGAGATGTGCTTATTTTGGTCCTGTCATGGGTCATTCACTTAGACCAGGCCACTGTTCTTGTTGATTGCTGAGCAGGACCATTGAACCAAGGTACCATAGGCACTCATGCTCCATCAGCTCTGGCCACCCTCATACCCTTGTCTTGGGTCTTTATCACTTCCTGTCCTCCACTTTGGTAGCTTCTTTTCAGCCTAAAGTGGGGGACAACCCTTGGAACACCAAGGTGTCCTGGGTAGCCAACAGGGGCCCAACCTTCCCTCGGCCTTACTACATAGGCCCTATACAAAATAAGGCCAGACTGGTGGCAGGAAAGAAGAACTCATTTTCCTATATGGCACTCAGCTTTGTTAAGCACATCCTCCTGGTCTGACACTGATGGCTGTTATAGCATTGATCTTTATTAAGAAAAAATGAGCTAGACACAATTGTTTCCTCTTTTTAGATAGATAACAAAATAGAAAATATAACTTGCCCAAGGTCACACAACAAGAAAATCTTTAGAGGTGGGATTTAACCTAGGCTGTGTGACCCCAGAGGTTCTTTACCTCATCTCATCCAGCAAACATCCCCATAAGTACAGGGACTGAGGTGCAGCAGGCATGGGTACCTTGCCCCAGCTTACAAGCTAGAAGGTTGTTAGTGTTCTGATTCACCTCTTAATCTGTGTGTGCCATTGCCATACTCTCAAACTTTACCTGCTACCTGAGCTAGAATTTAGTAGCAGGAGAAAAGAAATACCCATGTCTTTATTTTATTAACAGTGTCAAGACTCCTTATAGCAAGTCCACCCACAGTTAGCTGAAGAGACGTCACACACTGAGTAACTATCTGTGAAGATGATGAAGGGGCAGTTGGCCCATCTGCCACATTCTCTGTTTCCCAGTACTAATGTGCACATCGAATGGGAGATTTTTAGAGACCCAAAGCAAGACTTCACACAGACAACCTTATACTTCCTTTGATCAGCCTCTCCTCTTGCACACATTGCCCCATCCCTCTTATTTTCTATCTGATCAGTGTGAGGTTTCCTAAAGTCATGAAAGTCTGTGGCACAGTTGGCTGTTTTGTTTTCTGGAAAACTAGATTTCTAGAGGTTGTAAGAGCAGAGGGAAATGAATTTTATGTCAAACTCTAGAATGACAGAAAGTGTCATTTTTTTACCCCCTAGAGTTGTTCTAAAATGTGGGTCATGTCTTAGTTTAGAGGATATTATGGGGACCACTCATCTGTTAGGCCTGTTCAGGCACAAGCACCCACCAAGACAAGCAGGAGTAGAGAGCAGGGTAAGCAGAAGTTCACTTGGGATCAGCCCAGTCTAGGGGCGTTGGCTGAAAAGTGGCAATTACTGAAAATCGGAAATGGACCTCTGCGTGATAGGTAATTCATACCGAGGTCTGTTTCCCACGAGAGTGGAGAGTGGCCACAGTTGATGATCATCATGAGCCATTATGGACTCATAGGAATGCAGCAAACTTCCCCCCCCCCCAGGGTGTTGAAGTTTCCCATAGTTAAAATACTTTTTTTTTTTTTTTTAAAGCAAATCTTAAGTAACTGAAGGTGTGCTTAGAGCGGCAGGGTGACTGTGGCAGAGAGTTCTGAGAAATGACCTTAATTTCAATGTTATCTCAGATCCAAAAGGAAAGTCCTTGGCCGTAAAGATTCGGAGGATGATCACTCCCGAAACCATTCTCCCTCCCCGCCAGTGACACCCACGGGCGCCACCCCCAGCCTGGCCTCTCCGAAGCAAGTGGGGTCGATTCAGAGAAGCGTGCGGAAGAGCAGCACCAGCAGCGACAACTTCAAAGCTCTGCTGCTGAAAAAGGGGAGTCGCTCCGACACCAGCGCCCGCATGTCGGCTGCAGAGATGCTCAAGAACACAGACCCGCGGTTCCAGAGGTCCAGGTCCGAGCCTGCGCCAGACACCCCCGAGAGCCCATCCAGCTGCTCCCCGAGCAAGAACAGAAGGGCCCAGGAGGAGTGGGCCAAGAACGAAGGCTTGATGCCGCGGAGTCTGTCCTTTTCCGGGCCCAGGTACGGCCGCAGCCGCACGCCCCCCTCTGCGGCCAGCAGCAGGTACGGGGTGCGGAACCGCATCCAGAGCAGCCCCATGACCGTCATCTCCGAGGGCGAAGGGGAGCCCGTGGAGCCTGCGGACAACAGGGCTCACCAGGCTCTGGACAGCACGAAGGCATGTTCCCTGGACCGACTGGCCAGCGAAGAGATGGACGAGGGCAGCCTGCTGTGTGATGAGGGGCCTGTTACCTCCGTGCAACCCCGGGCTCCTGGGCGCACCAATGGGGTAGCCAGGACAGAGGACAGGGATCCCCCAGAGCAATGTGGGGGCACTGGTAGGGAGGAGAGTTAGGACCAGATTGGGCCGCTCCCGGGTGATGGGGGAGAGAGCCATGCACCGCTCTAGGGAGCCTGAGGGGCCCTTCCCTGGCTTGCCGCTTGCCACTCAGCGTCGGTGCTGTGGGCCCCAAAGCTGCGGGTCCCTTAGGATTCACTGGCCACTTGCTGTTGTGGCTTCAAAGCAAGTAGAAGCTTAAACTTCTGAAAGTGCTTCCTGGGGAAGATTTGTTTTTTTCCCCCAAAAAATGCTGGGTGTGTGTGTGTGTGTGTGTGCATTTTGAACACTTTTTAACAAATACACACTCACACACAATACTGTACAGAAATAGAAAGTAAGAGTTAATAGGTAGAGTAATGGAGTCTTCTGGACTAGGTGGTGACTGCTTTCAAAGCATTATGCTTATGGAAATGAGTGAGTTCCCTAGGAAGGGAGAAGTCATTACTTCTAAGAAAGAGGTGGTAGTTGGTTGGTTCTTAATGCACAACACATGGATATTTATGCTCACCAAGGGGAGGCAGGGCTAGCCAGGAGCTGGTAAAGGCTAAGCAACTAACTGGTTCAGGTACTTTTCTCTGGGGGGGGAAGAAGGCTTTGTTTCTTTTTTGTAAAAATGGCAAAAACATGGAAAGTGGCAATGCTGAAACTTGGTGCCTGCTGCTGTGCAGCCACATACACACGACTTTTAGAGCCTGAGGTTTAGAAGCGTGGGCAGTTTTTAAGTGAATTCCCTCCTTGAGTAGCAGCTGAGTCCTTCTTGGAGAACTGGAGTGATAGTGGAGACTTAGAGGGAGAGAGGAGAAGTGAGGGCAGAGGAGAGGAGTAAGTGATACACTGATGGAATCTATTTCCTGCTTATTAAATAAAGTTATTTTTCAGAATTAAAGTTGAAAACTTGCACTACAGAACTGTGGGTGAAGCTGATCCTTTTACAAGAGTTTTGTAACCAGAGTTTAAACTTCCATTTGGCCATTTCTATCACTTGAAATGTCAACATTTGCTAACTTTTGGATATATCCTTTTGGTTACACCAAAGAAAAAAATATTGCTATTTTTTTTCCTTGAATGCCTGCAGCATTATGTCCTAATTTAGAAAAGTTTACCAAAATTTATTATATATTATCTTACTTTGAAGAAAATGCTGGATAGCTCTTGTTAGTCAAATAAATTGATAAAAATTGGTAGGGTTTGGCTATTAATTAGCCCTGGGAAATGAGTTTTTAGATTAAAAGATTTTTTTGCATCATTTGGTTTGTGTGTTTTTATATTTGTTTATAAATAATTGAGTTGCTAACTACCTTCTAATTTTCTCCAATTAGAATTTCAACACTTTTAGACATGGGAGAAAGGTGTGTGAAGTATTTATTTTAATGTAATGTTCTTGCGACTCTCCTTCCCTCCTGACTTCCACATACTTAAAATGCAACATACAACAGTTTTGCCTTTTTATATAGGACGACAATACTGAGATTTTTGTTCTAAATCCAGTGCAGCTGTCAATTTCTTTTTCTTTTTTCTTTTTTGGTATGAAAATCTCATCTAAAAGTTGAACTGCACAGGTCAAAGCATTCTAAGGTTTACAAAATAAAACCTTTGATACCCATCTTACACATGTCTTTGGGGCAAAAACAAACCTAATGAATTAAAGGCTCCTTTTCTTCTCTGAGGAAATAACACTTTCCTTTCACACAACCAGATATGGCATTTGGGCCTGAGTAAAAGGGATTTTTATCCTTTTGGGTAATTGTCTACTACATGGGGCATATGGATCTTTTCTTGTAAATTTTAGAAAAGAAGTGTTGGCTTTTGAATATGAAATCTTTCCATAGCTCCCTGAAAAGGATTAGAATGTACGTGGACAAAAAAAAATCTTGAGCTTAATATATAAATCATTTATTTGAAGGCAAAGTAAGCAACATCAAAACTAATTATAAAACCATTAAAAAATCCCCATTTTACAAGATACATATTAGATTTTGAATTTGTTTTGAATAAAAATCATTGTGAAAGTCAATATTTGAAACTTACTCCTTTTTGTTTATATGTGTATTTTTTGAATAAAGAGATAGGGCATCTTTTATAGAAAGCTTGAGGTCTTTCCTGGGTACCCACAGAATGTCAGTGAAGACCAGAAGGTGGCTGTGGAAGATGGGGACTCAACAAAAAGGAAATAGAAATTTGCAGAACTGAATGGTGCCAACTAAAAGGGTAAATGGAAAAGCAACTCATAATGTCCCATGGATTTTTGAATGAAATATGAATAATGAATTGACTGGTCGTTTGAATATGATGCAACATGTGCAGAGAAAAGAGAACTTCTTACTGGCGTGGAGGATATATAGGTAAACAAGAATCTAGACTCATCCTTGAAACATCCTGTGTCCTCAGGATGTTTTGCTACTTTATTCTTCTGTGGGGCTTATGTTAGTGAACTGAATCATACTCAGAAGCATGAGGGTAAACTAGAAAGCCCTGCTTAGATGAATGAGGTAGTCAATAGAAGCCCCAGAACTAAATTACTTCCACTTTATTTTTTCTGTGAGTTGGAAATAAATGGGCATTCAATCTGTCAGTTGTTAACAGTTTCAACTTTGGTCTAATTTCTGCAGAATCTTGATTGGAATCTGTTATTTCTCATGTGGGAATGAGATTATACAGTTGGCCCTCCATAGCTACAGATTCTGCATCCATGCCAATACAGTGAATCCATATGTATTCTCTCTCCTTCCCCAGATTGAATGACCACATGCACCACCAAGTATTCTGGCCTTTTGAAGAAAGATTACAAAAGTTTTTGTTTTGTTTTGCAGTTGTCTTTCAATGTCACTCTTGAAAGAGGGTCACTTTCAGCTTGCAACAACACAGTAAGCTAATTCATGGATAAACCAAGCCCAGTGGTTCACCAAATAACCACAGGAAGGGAGGGATATAGATGCAACCCTGGGGACATGGTGGTTGGGCTACCTGCTCCAATGTCTTGCAGATGTCCTCTGGCCCTGCTTGTGACCATTCCTGTATGGTTTTCTGCCTTATGATGGACTGAAGCTAGTCCTATTAACTTTATGAGTTGGTGGTTCTGATAGGACTTAGATAAGATGGGTAGCATGGACACCAGCTTCATTTGGTATCTCACATTTTCATCATTGTGAGCACTCAGTTCTCTCCTGTGGTTAGCACGCCCTTACTTCTGGAACCCAGGAATCTGCACTGTGATTCTCCCATTGGGTCTTGTCATATATTCCATGCTCATTTTTTTTCACCAATGACACCTTAGCACCATAGGGACTACCCATATCACATGATCCAACCTGGTAATTCCTTTACATCTGTCACTTCTAGGTTTACTTCTAATTATGAATCATATTTTTCTGTTATCCTGGGTTTACTGATTTTTTAAATGGATGTTGGGTATTTTGAATATTATTTTGTTGATAGATTTTGTTTTATTCCTTTAAATAGTATTGGGCTTTATTCTGATGGACTGCTAAATTTCTTGGAATTAAATTGATCCTTTCAAAGTCTGCTTTTGAGCTTTGCTAGAGGAAGTCCAGAGAAGCTTTTGATCTAGGGACAATTTAAGGGACCATTCTTTTCCCTAAAAGATTCTACTTGATGTCGCACACATTTTGAATTATTTCCCCTCTTGTCACTGGAAACATAAACTATTCCAGTTTCACGCATGATCTGTGAATTATTTGTTCAACTATTTTGCAATCAATCATTTATTTCTTGGTTTGAGTAATTTCTCCTTTTACTTTCATTCAGCCAAATACTCAAAGGGACCCACTGCAGATCTACAGAGCAGATCTCTCTTTCTGTATGCTTGTTCCTCTTCTCATTTACTGTGCTGCACAAAGTCTGCCCACTTGGTCTCCTATAACCCTGTTTTCTGTTTCCTCGACTCAGGAGACCTCTGGTCTGTGTTTGGCTTCAAGCTCCTCAGCTGCTGCCTAGAAACTGCCTTCAAGCCGTTATTAAGCTTGAGTGATCATTCAACTCACTTCGGTCCCCAACTTCTTCTCTGAGTCCATACTCTTATGCTGTGACCTTTCAATGTCAGTAAAACATTGTTATGTGTGTTTTCTATAGGTTTTTGGTTGTTTAAGATGGAAGTTAAATTGAGTTCCTATTTCACCATCATGGCCAGAAGCAGATGTTCCCATGAGGGGGTCTTTAAGAACATTGCTGAAGGCTGCACTAATCTTGATTTACTGCCCTGATCAAGGCAGAGGAGACTTAGAGGCTATGCTCTTTCCCCACCAGGTCAGAGAACCAATGTGGTTATTCTACCTGCCAATTATACTCTTAGGGATTAGGGAAATAACCAGTGGTAAGTCTATAGATTCAAGGGACCTGATGTAAGCCAAACTTAGACTAGCACTGTGTCTATTTTTCAACTTCCATGTGTTCCTAGTTTTATGGGGAATGAGAAATCATAATAAAACTTTGGGGGCTGGAGATGTGGCTCAGCGGTAGCGCGCTCGCGTGCAGCCCGGGTTCAATCCTCAGCACCACATACCAACAAAGATGTTGTGTCCGCCGAGAACTAAAAAATAAATATTAAAAAAAAAATTCTCACTCTCTCTTTAAAAAAAAAAAACAAAAAAACAAAAACAACTTTGGGTTTCTGGGTTTCAAATTTTATTTATTTTGTTAGTTATGTATTTATTAGCTTAGGTACAGGGTATTAAACTCGAATACTTAACTATTGAATCACATCGTCAGCCCTCGTTTTTGTTGTTGTTGTTTTTTTGTTTTTTTTTTGAGCAGGGGGCCTCACTAAGTTGCTTAGGGCCTTTGTAAGTTGCTGAGGCTGGTTTCAAACATGCAATCCTCCTGCCTCAGCCTGAATTACAGGTGTGTGTCACTGCACCTGACTTAAATGCTAATTTAACCCCCATATACCCAGGTATTCCTCTTTCCCCAGTGTGCAGCCACCTCAGTAAATGGTCATATGTCCCTCTAGAGGCAGGCTGGAGTAATCTTAACTGTGTGCACTCTCAGAAATGGTGGAAATGTTGTAGAAACCTTTCCGCTGGGGCCCAGTCATCTCTTCCATCATGAGTTTTGGAAAACTGGCTCAGCTCTGGAAACTGGGCAAGGATTCCTGGTGTTTGTTTTTTTTTTTTTTTTTTTTCTGTGTTCTCTTTCAGCCCCTATTCATTCACCTTGCCCTCTTTTGATTATATATAAAGCATTACCCTGTTGATTTTCTGTTTGGTTGCTAGGGATACCATGTCCTATTAAGCATCTCCATAAGATTTTACAAGTCAGGACCCCTGTATGTATCTGCCATTTTGAGCTTGGTGTTCAACAGGATAATGGGGTCGCCCTGCCTTCTGTAGTTAGCATTGCCCCCTGGGCTCTTCTGGGTCTCAACATCATCCACATTGACTCAGCAAACCAAGTTCCATCACAGCACTCCCAGCCAATATGGACTGTATAGGAGAGTCACCACTGAGCTCCTGAGAAGTACTCACGTCCTTCTCCTGGTCACCCCCAAGAGCCTTGGTAAGTAATGGGTCATTGTGACCTTCCCCAGAGAAACCTTCCTCTGATGTGCCATTTTGCCTCACATATCCCTCCCAGCATGCCCCCTTCTCTGGGATCTTTCACTCCTTCCTGTTATCTGACCAGCAGATTCAGGCATTTCAACACTTCTCTCACTTTTCTAGGCTTCTGTGAGCCAGCCCAGAGCAGTGAGTTCACACTGTCTTCTGGCGTTTTTCTCATCGTGTTAAATGCTGTATCTTTAGAGTTGTTCCCAGCTCAAGAAATTCTCCCTTATCTAGTATTATAAACCCCGCATCTTTAGTCAGGCACCCCCAGAATCTAGTCCCAAGGCTACTCCTGTGCCCTTCCCAGTGCAGTCCATTTCTCCCCTCACCAGAGCGACACAACCCCAGAAGGTGAGTTGTGACTTAGCTCTGACTTTAAGCCTAGCAGTCCTGACAAGGGATGGGGACAGCTCCTGTAGGACACCTGTTGCCTTATGGTGGAAAGAACACGGTCTTTCCTTGTGGTAGGATAGCAGAAGGGGGGCGGGAGTAGTTCTAGCTTAGTGAGGAAGGGTGGGTCTCTTCTGCATGCTCAGCATCTTGAGAAACATTCTGACTCTTGGGAGTCAGAATTGTTGGGGGCATCCCCCCAAATTGTCCCCATGATGGGATTCAGGTCCCGAGGTTTGACTCTGACCTCAATGTCACAGATTGGGCTTGGTTGGACATTGGTAGTGAGCTAGTTTTACCACCAAAGTCTGTGCTTGACCTTCAGAATTTTCTGTTTAGTTGCTGTAAGAGATGAGGACTTGACCACAAAAAGACGGGCTCTTAGTTGATTTTAAGTTGTCTGTTAATTGACCTGAGCTTTTCAATACTATCTGCAGGACATCCATCCAACTGGGTAATAACCATTCTACTCTATTGCTCTTGTATTCCCCCCATATTTGAGACAACAGATTTACCCACCAGTCATGGCACTCCCTTTCATCACTCCATCTAGAATTTTACTACCTTCACTAGGGATGGAGACTCATAACCAGCCAGTCTCAAAACCCTAACCCTAACCCTATGTGATTGAACCACTGATATCAATTGAGCCAATCTGAGACTGAGATGAAGTATAAAATTGTATATTGAAATTGCATCTCTGAAAGGACAAGGAATTGTTGGATGGAGCACTTGAGCTTTTTGTTGGATTGCAATACAGATTGACATAATCTCTATCACCCTGCCAGGAAGCTCTAGAGCAAAGTATTTATTAGAGGAGCCCTGACTTGGACAGAAACAACTACGTCTTGTATCTCCACCTTGGTTGGTCCCTGGCTGGAAGTTGGTAGAAAATGGTATGCTGTTGACACCCCCTGCTTCTCCCAGTGATAGGCTAGGTGTTCCCCTGGGGATACTGTGTCCTTATCTTGAAATCTGAGGTGGCCCTGAAGAACATAAAAGCTGAAAACTGGGGCTGGGGTTGTGGCTCAGTGGTAGAGTGCTTGCCTAGCAAGTGTGAGGCACTGGGTTCGATCCTCAGCACCACATAAAAATAAGTAAAATAAAGATATTGTGTGTTGTGTTCATCTGCAACTTCAAAAAACAAAACAAAACAAACAAAAAGCTGAAGGCTGTATCTGAACCACAGCCCTCACCGCTGGGCAGCTAGTAGTTTTTTGTTTTTTTGTTTTTTTTTTTTTTAAACCACTCAAGAAAACACAATTTATTTAGCTGGAATATATAGCAAGCAGTTTGCTTGAAGGTAAATCTTGACCGGCTCACTCCATGTGGTTGTCTGCCACTGCTCCAAATCCCAGAAAAGAAATGACCGTTCTTTGGTCACAATAACAAATAAGTACCAGGAATAGTCAGTGACAGCGTGGCATCAGTAACCTCACTTCTAAACCAGGCTTCCGAATCCTGCTAATCAGCAGACGCCTCGCTCTGGTAACCGCACCTCCACAACGACAGCTCGATCAATCCCTGGATGCTTTTGAAAGTCTGTTAATCCCTGGACTCTCTGTTTCCTAAAACCCTGTGTAAAGTCAGCAGCTTTCTTTATCCAGAGAGATGGTGCCCAACAAGCACAGATGTCCTGCTCAGCAACCTGTCTGTGGAGCTTTTCGTCATGGACACTGAATCCCGCCTCTTGGATGTTGACCCCTCTACCCAGTATGCTCCCACCTCTGCACTGAGCTTCCATCTTTCACATCTCCAGGGTCTCTTCAGAAAGGCCTTTCCTGACCATCCCATGTGACATCCACCAGACCCTACCGAGCCCCACGGCAGCATCCCACTGCCCTAGTTCACTTCTTTCTTTTTCTTTTTGGTACAGCGGATTGACCCAGGGGCACTAACCACTACACCACACCCTCAGGCCTTTTTTGTACCTTTTTTATGCTGCTGGGGATTGAACCCATGGCCTTGTGCATTCGAGGCAAGCATTCTACCAACTGAGCTATATCCCCAGCCCTCTTTTTTGTACTTTTATATAGAGACAGAGTCTTGCTGAGTTGCTTAGGGCCTCACTCAGTTGCTGAGACGGGCTTTGAACTCACGATCCTCATTGCCTCAGCCTCCTGAGTCAGCTAGGATTACAGGCATGCACCACCACAACCAGCCCCAGTTCACTTCTTGATGGCAAGTGCCACAACTTCAGATCATCTTCTTTGTGTAGAACTGCCCCATCCTCTGGAACACGAGGTCCATGAGAACAGGCCACTTCCGATGTGTGCACAGTTGTCTCCTCAGTAGGAAGCTGAGCTAAAGCGAAGAGTGAAAGGTGGTTGCTGGAGCTAGGAAACAAGAAGTCTCTGACAAAGGATGGGGCGGCATGTTTGCTCAGCACTATATCCCAGCCCTTCATGGGGTGTCCACAGTACAAGCTCCATAAAAACCTAAAGAATGAGTAAATGTCATTTCAGGGAAATGTTTAAGGGGGAACAGCCAGAATTTCAGGAAGACAAGTAATGCCTAGGAAAGAGTGGATAAATGCAATGAGTTTCAAGGAAGCCATTACTTGTCAGAATCTGTGCCTATTTTGAGCAGAGTGATGGGAGCATTTGGGAGAGAGGCACTGCAGAGGAGAGGGGAGAGCTCATTGGTGAAGCAAAAAATAGATCAACAGCTCAAATGGAAGGCTGAGCCTTAGAAAAGGGTTTAGACATATATTTCCCATAGGTAAGATAAGGAAAAAGATGCAAAAGAAATGTTAACATAAGGGCTATTTTATGACCAGCCACATGATTAAAATAACAATTCATTGCTGTGAGAAATACTTTCTAGGCTGATTAATTTATGGCTGAAAAAAAAAGTCTTTAGTTTTAAGGAGGAAGGGGGGGAAATGGGATACTTAGAACTCAAATGGTATAAAATCAAGTTTTTCTTGAACATGTTTTAGATTACAACTGAATCTTGGTCATCAGAAATATGCTTCTCTCATTTAAGTGAAATTTATTGCATGTGTGACACATGTTTTGTATAGGACTATAGGTTGAACTTTAGAAATATTTGCCTCATAACAGTAGAGGTTAGTACTGTGGACATTCATCAGTAGGAGAGCTAACAGACATCTTCTAGTAAGTGATGGTAAATGTGCTATAAAAGAATCTTAATTTCTTTTTGGCAAGCATAAATGTGCAAGGAATCAATAAATTTGATATGCAACTCAAGGAAATATATTCAGAAAATAATTGCCTAGAATTTTAAAATTTATATCCATAATAATTTCCAAGCCAGAAATCTAGCTTGGTTTTTTTTCCTATCAAATATTACAATCTCAAAGGTATCGCTGAGATCATAATCACATGAATTATTTCTATGCAGGAAGAACACTACCACACAGTCTGCCTGTGGGGCTTAGAAGGCAACAGCATGGAGTTAGAAACCAGACTGCCTGGGCTCACATCAGCCTCTGCCCTTACAGTGTAGTCTATGGCAAGTTACCTAATAGCTCTGTGTCTTAGTTCCTCATCTGATCAAATGGGGATGATCAAATGTGGGTTGTTCTGAGGGTCGAATGTGATAATTCAGGTGCTACACTAAGAATAGCACACCTAGAAGGCAATGTATAAACATTGGCTATGGAAATCATTTACTTTAAGGATGTTGGTCTACTGCATCTGGATTAGGGAGACTAATTTTAAAAGATAATGTTAGGGTTGAAAGGACCTCAGGCATCACCAGGCCCATTCAACCCTCTGGATACTCACATCTCCTATGTAAGCAATTGTCTCCTGAGAAGTGACTGTGTGTCCTGTGCTTAGGCAGGCAATGACAGAAGCAGTACCACTCGTGGGCAGCTGTGATTGTTGGAAAATACTGAGCTCCAGCCTACTTTTCTCCCCTACTCCTAAAGCCACCATCCCCAGGAGCCCACAGCATAGGTACAACCCTTTCCACAACTGGCTTCCAGGGACCAAATGTGATTTTATCTTCCCTAGGACAAGCCTTTTCCAGCACCATTAGACAAGGACCTCTATCTGCATTTTACAAATCATTTTGTAACTGGAAATATGACATGAAACAATCTAAGAACTCAAGTAACTTCTTAAATTATATGTCTGTGTTTATTTCTTTAATAAGTATTTATTTATTTGGCAATGCTAAGGATTGAACCCAGGGCCTCATGGTTGCTAGGTGAGCTCTCTAACACTGAGCTACATATCCAGCACAAAACATGCCTTTATGGGATGTCATACAAGACAGGATGTCCCTAGCTTCATAAATGTATTCTCTGTCACTGAATATAATCAACACTTTTGGGTAAGAGCTTTCTTGAGCAAGGGGCACTGGGCAGAGGCTCAACAGAGATTGTAACAATGGCAGCCGCAAAAGACAATTTATTTTTGTGTCCAACTGACTCTCGCCGGGCCTCCAGGCCTGCTGGCCTCATAGCTCCACACAGGATAAATCTTGAATGTCTTTACTGATATTATCTGGAAGGAAGAACATCCATGGACTCAAATCCAAGCAGAAGAAGGCAACATAATTGTGATATTGTGAACAAGTTTGTGACCCATTTACATTTACAGACTTTGTCCCCTGTTATCTGAGTATCTAAACAAAGCTTCAAGCATTAAGAAGGCACATTGGAAATAAGCTCAATTCATAGTGGTACTCTCAAGTTAGAAGATACCGCACACAGCTTTACTTCTAGGAGGGGTTGATGGCAATTAGAGCAAAGCATGCCCCAGGCAATGAACTTCCTTTCACTTTCTCATTCAAGTTCTTTGGAGGGTTCACTCTTCTGTATCAACCACACTTCATTGTTTCTGTTGAGCAATTTGAAAGGACTGTTGTAGCCAGCGGTATAGAAAACCTTTTCGTCAAAAACTTTCCCTTCTTCCCTCAAAATGCTTGCTAATGTCAAAAGCTGTTCTTGATTCTTCTGGGCACTAGAGAATCCATCGAAGGACCTACAAAGGAGAAGATAAATAAGCATGAGTGGTTTCCTTACTGACACTAGAAGAGCAGGATCTGGTACCCTAACACTGGATACAGTGCAGCTTCTAACCACTATGCTGACCCTTCTGGTCCCACAGCTCCCAGTCCCATATGACCTCGAACCCACTGAGGAGAACCAGGAGGACACCTAGGTCCCATTTGCTGACAGGCAGATTTGGAACTTACAAGATCTCATATTCTCAAACCTGTGCTCCTCAAATTTCTCTGGGCATAAGAATTATTCTGGGATCTATTAGAAATATATTCAGGAGATCTGCGGAAGGGCTTTAGAATGTATGTCAAGCAATTTCCCAGATATGTGCTGATGCTCCTGGATACAGAACCACACTGAAATCCCTTTAGATACCCCCTTTCCGTTTCTTTCCCTTTTTTAAATTTCTTTCTTCCTTCCCCTTCCTCCCTCCCTTCCTCCCTCCCTCCCTCCCTTCCTTCCTTCCTTCTTCCTTCCTTTCTCTTTTCTCTTTTTCCTTTCCTCCCTCCTCTCCCCTCTACCCCCAGGGTCTTACTATGTTATCCCGGCTGTTCTTAAATTCTAGGACTCAAATGATTCTCTTGCCTCAGACTTGGGAGTACATGCCAGTATGCCCAGATTAGAATGTCAATTTTCCAATGAACAATTTCCCTGTTTTTTCTCCTTTGGGCAAAAAGTAGGCACTGGGTTACAGATGAATATAATTAGTTTAGATCGCTACACATTTATACTCTAATGAAAGAGACCAACATTTATTTGGGCAGCTCTATGTACCCCAAGTAGCGGTAACAGTGGCAGAATCAAAGTTCTACAGGAGCACTGAAGATATGATTAAATTCGGGGTAAGGGGTCTCATCTAGGTTAGGCCAGAAGTGGAGGATGAATAAAGAAAGGGAAGGGATAAATGAGGGATATAAAGAGTACAACACATTTTCATAGTGAGGCATAAAATAAAATCTGAAAGGTGAGTCGAAGCCAGAAGGAAGAACCTTGGTCTAAGGCCTTTTGAGGTTATTGAAAAAGATGTTGAGCAGACAATAACCTGGTCAGATCGGGGTAAGGATACAAGCAGAGAGATGGAACATAGATTGGAGGAGAAGATCTAGGAGAATGCTATAAAAACAGGGAAGAAAAGATTTAAATAAAATGAGGAAAAGAGTAAAAGTTGAAATATAAATTTTAAAGTATGTAAACAAAAACATTCTGAGATTATACCATGACCTGGCTGAGCTGCTGCTTATGAGTACAATGAATTTGACTTTGAAGGTTAAGAATAAGAAACACAAAATTATTCCTAATTTTTTTTGGTATAAGTTTCATAATCAATGGGCCAATGAAAAAAAATCAGTCCTAACATGAACCAAACAAGATTCAGGACCCAAAGAACACAAACTATGTTGATTTTATTCAACAATTTCTTTCCTGTGCCTGAAATCATTCCTTTTAAATCCACATTGAATAAATGTATGCATCTCTGTATTCATATGAAGACAAAGTGAGCTGCGGCAGGAGAGCTGATTCAACTCTGCTTTGTACACAGAATACAATTCTGAGCCTTGTGTTAAGTAACATTTTGGATCCAATATTATTTATTTTTTTAATGAACAGTCAACACTACGTTCAGCCTACAGGAAATTTGTTTTCATATTCCACTTTTTCCTTAAATAGGAATCTTGAAGACACTAATTAGAAGTCGTCTTGTGTTTTCTGAACACTTGTTCTACAAGGATCTATCTGCTGCTTTATTCTGTACACATACCTGTGTACCCCCCAGCCCCAAACACCAATCCTGCTAGGAGCTGGAGCATATGGACATGGGGACAAGCTGTCATACTCTTAAGGAGTTTATAAGTAAGTCATTATAACTGAGAAGAATAACAATAGGAGGAAGGGCATTCACAGGGTGAATTCCAGGTTCAGCTCAATGGGCCACAGGACATAGCCCTTTGTGGAGGTAGGCACTGCAGGCCAGAGAAGGTTTGGGGATTAGGGAATGCTTATTTTTAGAGCTGCTTGGTTTGATCCCTCAATTTCCATCTCCAAATAGAAATGTAACAGGTAGGGAAGCCAGAAATGGAGATAGTCACTAGATTTGAGAGTCCTTAGACACGGGGAATTGAAGCAATGTGAGAGGACCACCCGCAGCAAGTGTGCCATGAAGATCAACAATGGGCATCAGCAGTGACTCAGAGATGGGGGACCAAGGAGGAGCCCACTGAGGCAAAGAAACGGGAAAGGAATGGTTAGAGAGCACATTCTTAAAGGATAAACAAATATTCAGGAAACAGCTTGGTCAATACATGGATGCTGTGGGGGTCACAGGGAAGAGGACATAATCATGTGACAAATGTATTGCTGAAGATGGCAAGAGCAGTTTCCAAGGAGACAGTGGGAGCTGCATCAGACTGTGATGGTTCTGATGAAGCCCCAGATGGAAATAAGGAACATGTTATTGGAACCTGAAAGAGAACTGAACCTTGTTATAATGTAGCAAAGAGCTCAGCTGAACTCTGTTCATATCCTAATGTTATATGGAAGAGCTTAGAAGCGATGAAATAGGATTGTTGGGTGAAAGTTTTTCTGAGCAAATGAAGATGTGGCTTGGTCTCTATTGAATTCCTACAGCACAATACCAGAAAGGAGAAACAATTTATAGACAGAATTTTCTTTTTCCTTTGGTACTGGAGATTAAACCCAGGGGCACTTAATCACACGGAGCCACATCCCCAGATCTTTTTTGTATTTTATTAAAGACAGGGTCTCACTGAGTTGCTTAGGGCCTCACTAAGTTACTGAGGCTGGCTTTGAACTCTTGATCCTCCTACTTCAACCTCTCAAGCTGCTGGGATTACAGACATAAACCATTGTGCCCAGAACCTAAATTTTCAGATAATTGTTAGTCTATCCATATTGAAAAAAATGAAAAAGCTTGCACAGGAGAGAAGAATAAAGCCAAGCAATGCTTTGAAAAGGAAATTATTTTGGCACTGTCATCCATACTGAAGCCAGGACATATTCTCTAAGAGTAGCTCCAAAGGCATTTCAGAGGTTAACCAGGGGGGTTTCCTCTCCCATCCCAGGCTCAGAATATCAACACATGGGAGAAGACCCATTTCAAAGGAGGGGCTTCCGACCCTTTAGGACCTTGGAGCTCAACGCCTAGCACCACCTCAAGGTTCTACTCTCTGCTTTCCAAAGTGACACTCCTTGACCACTCCAGGTTCAGCTCAATGGGCCAACGTGTGACATAGGCCAGGATGTCTGGCCCGCAGGAGGGCACAGGTGATAGATCTTAGCAGCATCCAAACAGTGCCATCTCTGCTAATGTATGGGGTACACAAGCCAAGGGAGTATGGCCACCTCCACTTAGATCCTGAAGGATGGAACTACCCAGAGCCTCAGGTACATGAACCAGACAGAGGGCCACAGCAAGGATGGGACCACCACAGAGAGTCACCTATAGGGCAATTCCTAATGGGACTGTAGGAGCAGGGCACACCAGACTGGTAGAGCTACTATTGTGCAATTCCAGCCTGGAAGAGCTGCAGGTAGCTGACCACAACCCATGAGAGTGGCATCGGGAGTAGGGTTACCCAAAGTTATGGAGTAGGGCTACTTGGAGCACTGGGAGCCCACTCCTGTCCAGCAAAGCTTCAGAGGCATGACCTCCACTCCAGGAGGCCTAGAGGGCAGAGTCTTGAGTTAAAAGAAGATTAATCCTACACCTTAAGATTTGGGTCTCTATTGAGACCTCTTATTCTTTTCTTCTTCCCTATTTTTCCCTTTTGGAATGTGAGTGTCTATCTTATGACTGCCCCACTGCTGTATTTTGGAAGCAGAGAACGTTTGATTTCACAGGCTCACAAATGGAGAGAATTTGCCTCAGGATGAATCATACTTGAGTCTCACCCAGATTTAATTTAAAGGATATTTAGATTAGTCTTTTGAGTTGATGTTGAAATGAATTAAGACTCTGGGCATTACTGAGATGGAATTTATACTTTTTTTTTTTTTGTACCAGGGAATTTAACCAGTGAGCAACACCGACAGCCCTTTAATTTTTTTTAATTTTTTTTTTATTTAATGTTTTGAGACAGGGTCTTGCTGACTTGCTTAGGGCCTCATTAAGTTTCTGAAGCTGGCTTTGAACTTTCGATCCTCCTGTTTCAGCCTCCTGAGCTGCTGGGATTACAGGCATGTGCCACCACACCCAGCTGAAATCAAAGCATTTTGTATGTGAGGAGGACATGATCTTTTTGTGACCAGAGGTGGAAAGCTGTGGCCTGATTGTTTGTGTCCTTCCAAAATTCACATGTTGAAATTTTAACCACCAATGTGATGGCATTAGGCAGCAGGACTTTGGAAGATAATTAAATCATGAGGGTAGAGCCTCATGAATGGGATTAGTGCCCTTATAATAGGGTCCTAAAGGAGTTTATTTACTCCTTCTACCATGTGAGAATGAAGCAAGAGATCCCATGTATGAACCAACAAATAATCCATCCCCAGTCACTGGAACTAGCAGTGCCATAAACTTGAACTTCCCAGCCTCCAGAGCTGGGGAATTTCTGTTTCTTATAAGTTACTCAGTATATGATATTTTGTCATAGCACCCCTAATTAATAAGATAGGTATCATGTACTATTTTCTAAGGTATTTTTGTTCAGGTTTACCTGGATTGCAGGTAAAAGCAGCTTTATGTTTGGGGTGATATCGTTTATACTGTGTTTTATATCAATTCATTAAATGAATTGATGTATCTTGCAACAGACTTTATTAATATTTAAAACGGGGCTAGTTGGAAAACTTCATGAAGCACGTTAGGCCTGTTTTTATGAAAGAGTGAAAAGCTTGTTGGAATTGCTCAGGAGCTAAACAGCAAGGGTGTGCAAGTAAAATTAGCAGACTGCAGGGCTGTAAATTATCTACCACTTACCGCACAAACACAGTCATTTCAGCTCTGTCTTCAATGAAGACATCTGACTCCGAAGGCCGCGGTGGATCGGATTGCTGTTCCGAGGGGATGTATAGGGAGATGGTAATGGTAGATTCACTAAAAGGACCAGAGCCAGGCTCCACGAAGCTTGTCACTGGAGCTGTCATCTTTATTTTCATCTCTGTGCCATAAAAATGAAAATTAAATCTACTGGGCATGTGACTGCTTTTAAAATTTAACCTATTCTTTATCTGAGTTTCTTAATTTACTTCATAATTCTGATATAAGTATTTACCTTCAAGATAATTTGTCTCTTTTTAAAAAAAAAAGGCCAAAAGTCTCAATTATTCAGGGTTCACATTAAACCTTTCTATACTATTGATAATTTTGGTTAATAAATTCTGTACTTTCAGAGATAAAAGGGGAATGTGGAGATAACATGGTCTAGTTAATCCTGTTTTCTTTACAGTTCAGAAAATGAGGTCCGATAAGCTGAGAGACCTGCCTAAAAATATACATATTTATTTTGGCCAGAGATAAAAGTTATGACTTGAGACTTGAGCCTCCTAATCCACCATCTTTCTGCCCCCTGGTATATTTTTCTGTATCAGTCACCAAATTATCCTGAAGCATTAGCCCTGGGAAAGGACTTCTCACTAGTTATGAAGAGCCACAGACAGCTCACCCAAAAAGGCAAGGAGAAAGGTTGAAAAGTACTATCCAGAGGTACCCTCCTCTAGCCCATGCAAAGGTACTCCAGGAGCATCCTAGTGTGAAAAGATCAAGTCTTTGATGATGTGGGTATTTCTATTATAAAGGATATTTCTGTAAAAAGCTAAAACTCTTACTTAGACCCAGGTCTCAATCATCACATGCACACTAAGTTACAATTGCTCTTACCTTTTTCGTTTTTGCCTTGAATGTAGCTGTTCAGTTTTGTGAAGCCAGTCTGGATGGCTGAATCCCAGTCCTTAGATTCAACACTAGTGCTGACCCACTTGGCTGGCCCATAGTGTCGGGTCTCATAACTTCCGGCCTGAAGGGAAGAGGAAACTTCCAAAGCAATTCCAAGACAGTAGGACATGGGATGCCACAATTCAGGTATCTCGGTCTTTAGTCTTCCTGGAGCGGTCTTGCCTAGGTGTTGCTGGGCCCTAGGGTCCTGGCTCTTTAGGGCCAGGCCTAGCCTCACCCGGAGGTGTCCCTCTTTTTGTGTTAGGGCTGGCGACAGCCCCAGCTCCACAGGCTCCGAACCTCAATTCAAGTTCAAAGAAACAGGCATCCATGAGCCTGAGGGTCCCACAGTAACCAGTAGGAAGTAATCAGTTGCCCCCTACTCCCCAGGCCCCAGACAAGAAGCCAAGGTGTGGCCTGCACCCAGGGACACAGCTAAATGACTGAAGTTTTTCTGTTTTAGGAACAGGGTCGCAAGTTGGGACTAGGACCATCGGTAGAAAGGGTACTTTTTACTTAACCCCACGGGACCTTCAGGTCTCACTGCAAACCAGCCCGAGGCTGGGATTCTCTCCGCACCCGTGAAAGGCACCTACCTGGGAACCCATGTCGTCCGGGGCCTTCCAGTCCGGCGTCTCCACCGCCTGCTCCTCCGCGACCTCGGCTGTCCCCAGGTCTGGCTCGAGAACCTCGGCCATGGGCGGCGCCGATACTGGGAGAGAGCGGGTCCAGCTGCTCCCCAGGGCCCCTGTCCCCGTGCTGCAGACGCGCGGCCTCCTGCCCGCAATGCGGAAGCGGGAGCCCGCTGGACTCGCTCTGGTCTGGGCCGCGAGGGGGCGCCGCGACCGCCAGGGGTCCCCGGTGTAGACCCGGACGGCTCGGGCCCGGGCCACGCCCCCTGCCCGGTTCCGTGCCCAGTGGGCAGGGAGCCGAGCCGGGAGACTGGACGGCAGGGCCCGCTTCTCCCGGCTTCCTCTGGGGGCCCCTCCGGTCACCGCCCTTGTTTTGGAGAGAGGCGGCACCAGGAGGTGTGCGCTGTGAGCAGCCGAGGGTGGAGGACCGAGCTGCTGCTGGAGCGCCTTCTGTGTGACCGGTCGGGTCACTTCCCACGTCGCCCGCCCGCGCTGGCGGCCGCCCGACTCTGGGTTTCACTGCGCCGCCCGCACGGAGAGAGGGACCTGGAACTTCTGCAGACTCTTGGCCTCGCTGCCGACGAGCGCCCCAC